>NC_060209.1:91077500-91677500 GCF_021130785.1 Homalodisca vitripennis | reverse complement strand
CCCTTTTTGAAGCTAGCAAGAACCTCTGACACTTAGGGAACCAACCCCACCAACTCCTACAGTCATCTCCCGCAGTATACTAGATCTATCGAATTATTCTTGTACCCTAGAATCTCGACTTTTGCGATTAGTGATGTGCCGCCCCTGGATATCCGTAAGCTTGCCCAGGTTTAAGTGACACATCGGTTTTTGCTGTGCCCAGTAGTAGGTTCAATTGGAAAGTATAAACAAGCCAGAAGTGAACCTTGCGGGGTGGAGCGTTAGCATACTTTTATTTGTTAAGGGTAACCATGATGAAATCGGGAAACTCGTGGAATAAGTTACTTTGTAAACTGAGAACAATCACATGAAATTTTAACATGATACTTAGTAACCCATGTGGTCGAATTACCGTAACACATGCACATCACTTGGTGACTTGATATATGGAGTTTTGTTATTTATGCACTGCTATAACGCCAAACTTGATGAATAAAAATGTAATCGTATAATATCGCATGAGATCTCGGTAAAGTACTTATCTGTATACTTATAATTTTGGAGACTGTACATGCATGAAATTAAATGGTGGTATCATGTAATTTCTGTGGGTAATCCGTCGACTCATGAAACTTATTATCCATAAACTGCAGATTCAGAATATACTGGATACATTGAGCATTACGTCAGACTCTTCATAAGAAAAAGATTAAACTGAGTTTTGTTCTCAATTAAGTTCTTGGAAATTGAAAATCGTCCATCTAGCCGAGACTAGAGTGTTTGCTTATAAATATTCCTTACGGCTAGAGTTGAATAAGCGTACCTAAGATCTCTTGTTTGGATTATTCTTTCGGACCGATAAGATACATTTTATGTGGATGCGAAGGAATACCACACGAGTATGTGGTATAACTGTTGTCAAAAATATGTAACGGGATCGGTATGGTCAGAAAATCTAAAACTAACATTCTGCTACTGAAAATATTAAAAAACAAGTAAGAGATTAATTGGTTAGAAATCTCCAGCAGTACAAGCCGAAATACCGGTCATGTGAAGACGTAACGATGGTAATGTTACATAGGGTGAATTGTAGAGCGAATACTCGGACAAGGGTCGAGAAACCCCACCCCCTGGTTAAGTGTGCCAATAACTTCTAAAGGAAAGTGAGCGGGGTGCTCTTAAAAGCACAATAAATATATTCGACTCTACCCCTTGATGTTGCTTTTATAATTTGTATCGAAATAGCCTACCTAGGGAAGAGTATAATTTGTAATCTAAGAGACATTTTTAATACAATCTGTTATATTAGACAAAATATAGAATGATTATCATGAAACTCAGATGGAAGGCCCGGTCTCCATCATCATGGTAGATTCCATTGCTTTTGTGCCAATATTTACTCTGGCGCTAAAAAATACAAAAATTGTTAACATAAATACTGTTTTAAATTTTGTTTTATGCACCGAGACTAGTCTGTATACGGGCTAATCTGAATATAGTAAGGTTTAACTAGAAGTTAACTAGAGTTTTTCATCTGTTGCAAAGCCCAGCGTTATCCAATTGACAGTTTAATAAAATGTTCCACGTAATGAAACTTTATAGAATATGTTAAATGTGACTGAGATATATTTACTTTCCTACCATTAGTGAAATAGTGCAGCGAATAATTTGCGATACACATTATTATACACTATTATATTGCTGGACTTCGAGATAATTTATACAACATTGCAAACACCAATTTTATAATAATTTCATTATGAAGTAGCATTCGTAATTAAACTTCATATTTCATATTTTTATAAACACTGACGACGACTCACAATTTAACTTGTAATAACATACATTGTTATAAAAATTGTTTCAGACTTGTGTCAGTAATAGAGTTGTTTCCAATGAATGTTATTTTCATACTGCTGATAGATGTATTATTGAGAGGATTGTGAAAACATTTAGTAAAACATTGAACACTACAATAATTACTGAGAATCTTGAGCTAGACTTGATGGCCAGAGAAACCATCTGTATTAAATAATATACGTACCGATGCCAGTTGTCCGTTTACGCGTGAGTAACCAAATTTTGTTTTTCTACAATTTTTAGGCTATTTAATTGTACAAACAAAACTAAAGTCTCTTAAAAATCCTTTTCTTTTCAGTTAATTTCTTCAAATATTATGCAACCGATTCCGATATAGGTTTGTGTGTGTACAAATACTGTATATTACTTTGTTGTATCCACTAGCGACTAAATAGAACTACAAAACTGTTATCTACCTAGTTGCAGCAGGACAGTGTTTATAGCACAGATGAATTTTTCTTCGAAAGTAACCCTTTGGGCCTTTAAGAGATGATAGGTTCTTTCCATCCAGTCCAGATTGTTATGTTCATTAACCCTTACTGGAGGTCCTAGTTTCAGGAAATTAGTATTTCTCTGAATTATGACTACTAAGGGAGATGCCCTATGGTGATGACACGGAGAAGACCTTGGAAATTGACCTCAGGAAACCTTGGAGGTATTTGGCCATCAATGTGAGAGAGTCTGATAATACTGAAAGGATAATGGGGTTTCCGACATTTTTCATCGTTATATATTACAAAATGTATACCATAACCTTTCGAGGATTTAAACCTATCCTCTTCGTTAGGTGATGATATAAATTATTTTACGGAAAAAAGAAAAGATAAAAAAAGAATAGAATGAAAAGGGGGTTAAAAATACCCGAAATGCTTGGAGTGCAGACAGGAGAAAATGATCCCAGGCGTTGTCACTGCACAGTATGCAAGTTACCGTCACAAGTCACGAGCACGAAACTTTAAGAGCACTATCACACGTCGCACCAGGGAAGAAACTAATAAAATTTAAAGAAATAACTGATAACACTGTTGGTGGATTTTTTTCTGTATTAACTATTGTTCTCCCAATAACTTATTATTGGCTTCAATATTCCAAGAGTTGTCTAAGTAAATGTGTATAACCTTGCCTATGTTTGCATTATGAAATCATATTTGAAGAATAATTAAAGTATATTTAGGAGTATAATTATAATTATAGTATGTTTTCAAGAATCAAATACGTTTCTATACTACACACCGAATCCTATTTTGAAATAACTCTAAATAACGTTCAAATTATTTTCTACTATAAGTCTTTTCAGCGATTCCATCAGATATGCCTTATGTGTAAGTAGTATACGAGTGCGTTTGTATGTTTGTTTCCAAGATACCTTATTTTTTTCTTAGGAAAATTTAGTTACGAAAGGGTTGTTGTATGCTAATCAAGATAACGTACTGCCTTTCATTGGATTACTTACGCAAGAAATAGCTCATCCAATGCTCTAAATTGTGGCATGGAAAAACAGTCCTCTGTTGAGTGAGAGGTTCAAGTAGTAATTATATGAGCTGTAACAACCAACACTGCCCAGCTCTAACGTCGGACCTCATAACTAATAGAAATAATTTACAAGACCTCAGCACACCCGACCGTACGAATTTTTTATCGCCTGCGTAACTAATACAATCAAAGATTGTACTACCCAATGCGTTAGTAATAATAATTAGGTACTTAACTTTATCTTAGATATGTCCTTACTGGAGAACATTAAAGGAACCTTGCAGATATCTTACGCATCAGCTGAGATAAGAGTAGTGAGATGAAATAAGATTCCATAACATCCCATAAATACAACATGCTATAAATGAACTGAAATTACAAATGTATTTTATTAAACATCAAGATTTTATTTGTAGAGGTATATTTTATTATATTTTAGTTTGGGGTTGGACTGAATTTACTTTTATTCACGTTATCTATAAGTGTATATTTTATCACCTCATTGATATTAGTAACTATACTAATCATTTTTAGTAATATGCTTCAGTTACAAATATTTATAGGATTCTTTTTGTTTTGTCAAATAGTTTGTGTTGTAACTTATTATACTATTATAAGTAGTTGTAATAAGCCCTGTTTGGCTACCTTTTGGTTTCGAAATCTACGTCATTGCATTTGATGCTGTTGATTTGAATCCAATTTAGGTGTAAACATTTCATTTCAGTATTTCATTTAAGTATAAGTTGTCATTTGTACTGATAAAACATGCCTTATAAAATGGTGTGTAATTAAATGAATATATTTGAATTTTATCCTAAAATGAGTTTAATAACGTTAAATATGTTCTTTTTCTCTGAAGATTCCGATATCACTATTGTAAATATAATAACCCTCTTAGCCAGAGCCTAATACCTTACACGCAGTGAGGTAGTTTGTTCATTTATCCCTCATTTCAAAGTTTGGTGATTACGATGTGATAAGTTTCGGCCTCGGCGCTTTTCATATTTTCTCTGACATACACTCACTTAATCATATTTTCTCCGTAATACGTCTTTTTTCACTGTTGTTTCTTTAAAATATTACGGTAGAACAAGAACAGTAGAAAGATTATATTTAATTAACTGTGTCTGAAACTAATTACAAACATTTAATTCATACTTCGTTTATTGCGAATAATAAACAATAATATTTCCCAATTTCTCTCTCTCTCATTCTGGCTGTTTATCCTTTAAATGTAAAACAGCATTAAGTAATCAAATCTCGGTAGAAAGGAAGAGCTTTTGAAGGGATTACATCCTGTCTGTAAGACCTCTGAGATTCGTAATATTATTGTCAACATCATTCCAGACCTAAGCTAAATCCCATTTCATGCTGTAATATTACTTTGTATGTGTAAGTGAATTGACTATTAAATATGATGGTTTCATTAATTCATTCTTAGTATTACACTTACCAACAGCTTAAGTTTTGATGTGATGTGAAACAAATACCTATTTACTTCTAAATGGGAAGTGTTATTTATTATTGTGTAAATTAAATGTAATACTCTAAAATGCCGTATAACAGTTACACATAAAACTAAAAATATGGTATTGACGTTGTTTCATCTTTTACGGAATTCTATTCATGTCTAAATCTAAAGAAACCACATTAAATAATTCAAATATCAGTCCATAAACATAAAATTTGGTCAATGTAATAATTCTGAATTAAAATTTTAGATATAAAGAAAGCTAGAATTAAAATTAGTGAACATAATACAATAAGGCTACTTTATAGGAGAATGTGTATAGTAGTATAAATGTGTTATACGCTAACACTTTAAAACTGTGTTAACATTTTTAAATAAGGGTCTTTGAAAACAATTTCGTAACTTGCGAGAGAAAAAAACTGGCCTTTTATCCTTATCTATAAAGAGCTATTGATCAAATAGTTAAGATATTAAAAATAAACAATATGAAAACAGCTCAAAATGGAAGAAGTGTTTGAGACGATAAAAGGACTTTTTAAATCTTACTAAATGTAGTCTAATAAATTACATGCAATAATTGTGGTTCATTCTACATTGAGTAAACTAAACGTTTAATTTCTAGACATGTCTTTTTCCTCATAGTTAAAAAACCTAACATTTAATACAATTTGATTTAAAAAATAAGAACGTGTAAAAAGTTGATTTAATAAGACAGTAAAAGGGGCCTTACAGATAAAATAAATATCATCAAGTAAAACACCTTCGATAGAACAGATAGCAACAGATTATCAAAAACTTAGCAACCAGTGATATACAGGGTGTTTTACTAGAGGTTTGCACTACTACAGGATATGAAAGTAGACACAAAAACAAGTAAAAATGTTCATATGGATATATGGCCTATCTCGCTTTGTTTAGTGTATGTCTGTCCATATGAGTTTTTTCTTTAAAAAATTCATATCTCAGAACTCGTTGAAGCAAATAATATGAACATTAGAATTTACTTTAAGCTAATAAAATAATAAATTCAAAAAGTTTAAACGCCTATTATAAATTTCCGTTTCAAAATTGTGGCATTTTAAAATCTTAAAACTTTCATATCCAAAATAACCTTTAATCTACGTAAAAACTGCAAGAATAACTATTTGTTTCAAATTGTATTATAAAACTAACAATACTAAATTTGTTTGTATCAGTTGAGAAATAAAATAACTAAATCAATTTTAGTTGGTCAGTATTTATGCCATCTTACATGTGGAAAGCATATTCTTAGGTCCAAGTCTTAATTACTTATCTGGTCTTGTCTGGACTTAATGGTCTTTGCGTCATTAAAAACTTGTTTTCTAGTTAATAATCTAAAATTATCAGTTATTTCCTTAACAATATTATTAAAGATTATTTCATTACAAAGCTACAACGTGTTGTAATTATTCTTTTATTAATTTGGCTTTGTATGGCGTTCAATACCAATATTTATTCCATTACAGTATAAATTATGTGAAAGGTGGCTACGTTCAGCAATGAAAAGTATGCTGATATGCGTTTGGGAAAAGCAGTACTGAAGCAAAGAAGTTTTACATGGAGCAGTTTCTTGGCAGACATATCCCTGATCGATCAAGACTTTTGAAGCTTTTCTTCATCATTTAAGAGAGACAGTTACGATTGTTTCCATTACTAAACAAGGGGCTGTTGAACTAAACTATGAAATAGAAGAAGTTGTTTTTGCAAAGTTTTGAGGGAAGTTCAGGAACAAGAGTATGACAAATAACCGATTGAATTAATTATCGATTAATTCTAATGAATTAAATAACCCAAACTGCAGCATGATGTATGACTCACTTAAATGATCTCCTTTCACCTGACTAAATTCCAGAAGTTACTCTCACAAGACTACCCTCCGAAGATTGAATATTGTGATTGGCAACTTAAAAGTCATATTCAGAAACTATAAATCATTTTAAGAAAGTGTTAATTACAGAAGAACCTACGTGTTCTAGAGATGATACAATAAATTGTCATAACATTCATACTTGGGAGCTAGAGAATCCTCGCGAATCTGTGGTTAGGTCTTACCAGCAGCAACTTGGTTTTGATTTGTGGTTGGTATACTTGGAGATCCACTTGCTGGTCCACATATTCTTCAACCCCGTCTCAATGGAAATATTTATCTAAACGTCTTAGAACGGCTTTGCCAGATTTATTTGGTGAAAATCTGATTGCTTCAAGAGAAGACATGTGGTTGATACATGATGGGCGAGGAGGAACTGTAAATTGGCCAGCTAGAACACTGCACCTCAATCCACTGGATTATTTTTATGGGGTCACCCTAAGTTTAGTAATAATAATAACAATTATTCATTGTTGTTAACAATTTTATTAAACCGCATTTCAAACGTAATTTCTAAAATATTGTTTTAAAACTAATGCTAACTTATATAATAATACGTAGAGCCAATCACAAACAGACGTGTATGAAGCAGAAGCTTCTAATATACAAGAATTGCTCCGAAAGGTGAAGGAGGATGTAGTAATCGCATCAAGGTTACTCCTGGGATCTTTCAAAGGCCAAGAAATTACTTACACACCCGAAGTGAAGCGTGCATTGTAACTTCAAATATTAATATAAGTTTTATGTAAAATACAATTTCTTATGGATATATGTGTTTCATGTTATTTTAAAACAGTTGCTGAAATGCTATGATCAATAAATAAAAAAAAATATAAGTTTTCAGAATTTCCGTAAGATAGCATAAACAATAGCCAACTAAAATTGATGTAGTTATTTTATTTCTAAACCAATCCATACAAATTTCATATCGTTAGTTTTTTAATTACATTTCCAATAAATTGTTATTCTTGCAATTTTTACTTGGAATTAAAACATTTTTGGATACTAAGATTAGAAAATGTTTAAACGCTGCCATGGAGAAAATGGATCTCTACAGCGAGGTCGAAATATTTCTTGACTTTAATAGTGGCAATGTTTTGACGCGATGTGAACCGGAAATAATAGATGATGTTATGTTTAAATTATGTTACGGCCTAAAGTAAAGTTTAAATAGATAGATATATAAGACTTTTAAAATGTAATAAAAGATAAACTTATGAGATGATGCAGAAACTTGTTAGACGTAAATAGGTTTATACACACCATTTTGGGTTCAAGTGAGCACTAGATAAATAAATTTTGTGAATCATTTTATTATTAATATCTATAAATTACCCTGCACACAGAGTTGGCTTTGTTTTCAGTTTCCAAAGGTATGTTTAAATAAATGAACCAGCTGAACTCAGTCTGCTGTGAGGTTTAATTACGCATCCTAAATTAATGTCAGCCGTTGCGTGAAGTGAGGTTATAATATCGACGGATCGCTGCACCACCGCATATTGCAGCTGCGCGAACCGAAAATGTATTTCAATTATAAAAGCTTAATCACGAGAGTTCAGATTTAATGAATCGGCGCTTAGCGAGTGATGGATATAATATGTACTAACTGATACGCACAGAAAAAAACAACGGATAAAGAAATGTATTCGTTAGTTTATGTTCCGTGAATATTTTCCCAGTTTTATTTTCAGGTGCAAATTAATTTTTTAAATTTATTAAAAATCTAAATATTCCAAAAAAATTGGTTTAAAAATGCTAACATGATTACATGCAAATATTTACTACTATAGGACATATTTATTCCTTTATTTTAGTTGTATCATTCTGATTAGTGAAACTGACAAAAACTGACACTACTTCGCCGTCATATCCAGAAACCTCTAGAAATAAATCTATATTGGATTGTTGTAAGTTCCTTCTTTACTGTGGATTTCATAATATCATTATATCATATTTTTCAGCATTCGAGGGGTTATGATAAGAATTTTTAATGTTACAATTTATTGTAATCAGCGTGTTTGTATATTTCCTTCCGTATGCTGGCTTATTGGGTAAATGAGACAAATAGTGTACTGAAAAGGATACACTATACCTTTTTTGGCAGAAGAATGATGTATGATCCTTAGTCAAATATATAGTAATAACGAGCATACTAGAAAATGAACATTTTAGAATTTTTACTTCTAATCAAACAGACTTAAGACATAGTATAATCCCTAAGGTGAGATTTGTATCAGCTCATTGACGAATACTGTGTTTCTGGTGGGCTTAGGTACTGAATCATGAGAATTTCATTTTTTTTAATAGTAGTCGTAATTTAAACACATACCTTCAATTTAGATGTACATCTTTTCCATGACATTCCAGAATTCCGATGACATGAAGGCAATGTTAATTGATCGTCTAATTTAATACGCCAAAATAATATGGGGGCCATATCGTCCATCTATAGACGTTGCATTTCGCCATTTCAAATTACAAGAGAGATTACACCGAATCTGATCGAGGAGGATTTTACTCAAATGTGGTTTAGCCGTGTTTAAAAATTTAAAAATTAAAAAGAATTTTACATAGATTAACAGGTAATGTTTCTAAAAATAAGTTTCAACCTTCCGTCAAATACACTACTACGAATAATGCAGAGAAATGCCATCATCATCAATCCTGATAATACAAAATTACAAGAACATGAAGACGACATTATACAAATTACATGACGAAAGTTATAAACGTGTAAGCAATGAAGCAGTTATTATTAAACTTTGCACCGAAACATTGTAAAAATTTCTCAGAATATTTAATAATTCGAAAGTTTACCAATATAGCAGAAACATGTGTTAGGATTTAAATATTTGAAAATATTGCATAAGTATACGAGTACAACTCTTAATTAGTAATGTTATGTGGACTGTTAAGACAATGTTACTATATACGTTTTATTTTAGATTGCAACAGTGACGAATAAACTATCTAATGCATTGAACGTATTGTTCAAAATTAACTTACACGATGTTCTAAAATTCGCCTTGATGACAAAACTTTGAATGTTTTGCACATAAGGTTACTAAACTTAGCACCACCCTTACATTTTGAAATTTATTTGGTTGGAAAGTTTGTATAGTTAATTACAATTAGGGGATAATGTAGAAGTTTGCATGCATGTTTTTATTCTTCAGAATTATCTGAATTTGATAAAAGTAATTCAATAATTATGAATTTTAACTCAGTTTCACATACCAGAAGTATTAATAAAGATGGGATTATACATAAAGCTATAAATAAAACAAAGAAAGGAGTATTTTCTATAGACAAGTGTTCAAAGATAAAAGACAAAATCTTACGAGATCATATAAGAGACGTTGTCAAATAAGACAAGGTAGCATTACGCCTGGCCATACGTATGTATGTTTTGAGGCTGTAGGCGTTATCTCAACAACAATTGTTTGTAACATTTTCTTCGCCCAACATACGCCAACAAAAAGTACCAGTCATCATATGAGCGTGAACGTTGTGCACCCGGATCCCCCTATGTTTGAATGCAATGGGTGTACCCTAGATCGCATATGATGATCGCATCCTGGTTGGATGAGGGACATTCGCTAAAAATAATATCGATCTTGTCTATGTGGAAATTCCATATAATATTCTGTCTGCAGATCAATTCGTTCTAAACCCAACCAAATCTCACTGACGGATGATCAAACTCGAAATGGCTTATGTATAATTTAAAGCCTCATACAACATTTCATGTGTACAGCATATTTTGTTCTACAGATATCCAAGGCTTCGCTAACGCTCAGCCAAAACCCATTAAGGGGCATGCACCGTCGTCAAATTCAATATTCCCTGTATAGAAATAAAGTTCCATGAACATTTCAAACATGTACTTACTTAAGCATGTAAACCTTAATTAACTAGTTTTTATTATCGTTGTATTAATATTAAAATATCGTTCGGACATGCAGATATACAAGCATTATTAAACTTTTTTCAGCCTCCTGAGTGATAGGCTTCGCTAAGCTTAGTCAACAACAGATTTTGCTCTTTATCAGAAGAAGGACTGTGTTAGAATAAGGGACAATATGAGGTTGAGACCTTACAAATTGGGGTTCTTCAGAGTATAAAGTGATATTATTCAGGATTTAGCCGCAGTAAAACTAATTAGAAGAGTTATTACATATTGGTATATAAAAGTTAAATACTTTGAAGTATGTAACAAAATATTTCATGCAGGTGGGACTGCAGCGGATCTTGATAGCTTGAAGTTGTTCCCCTCTCAGCTGGATTTATGGATGCCTTTACTCTGGCCAAACAAAGTCCTCCATACATTACAGAGCCCGCCCCCCATTACCAGGGCTCTCCCACTTGTCTGTCTACTCTGTTTATGGACTGCTCACTTCACTCCCTTGCTCTTTTCTTCAAAGAATATTACCTTCTATATTGTTACCTCCGTAGGTAGTTGACTGACTCATGCCTAAGTCTTTTTTTCAAATATTCCAATATCCTATGTTGAACGTTACGTATTTATAGCTTGCTTGTTGCATTTTCAACATTATTATTACTTTTTATGTTGGACTATTTTATGTTACACTACTATTTTATGTTACAATCCAGATAAATAAATATGACTATAGAATCTGGAGATTATGTAACATGATTAAAGGTTATACAAGTGTGATTTTTATTCTTAGAAGTATTTTGGAAACATTTAAACAATTCAACATGTCAGATAGAAATCCGATATAACTAAATACTTCACGTAACAAATAATCCATGACAATACGAGTATTAATTTATTGGTTTACACAATTACACGGATAGACCAGTAATCCCTAGAGACTCTTTAAGTAAGCATTCTGGATGAAGATACTGAATTTTGCCGGAAACAATTCAGTGTACGTATTATCTGATTGAAAAAAACATAAGTCTTAAATCTAACCTAAAAGATATACACCATAGGATAAAACTATTTATTTACTTTTTACTAGGCTTTTACTAAAATTTATATGGCAAGAAAATATTTTATTAGTTTTATTTTCATTATTTTGTTCAATACCATTGACACAAATAAATAAATTATTCGGTGCTTTTTATGTATTTTAATATTCAAGGTCCATCAGAAAAAATCTTCACTTTTGATTTTTATACGATTAGCATTTTACATGAACATACGCAGTTGTAATAAGTACCTATAGGGTTTATTGTTAGGATTCCAGGTATAGTTAAGGATTATATTAAATTGATTAACTCACTAGCAGGTAATCAGCAGTTTCGCACGATAGTTTGTAGGTTTTGCACGTGTAGGAGCACTTCTGATTCTAGTGAATTATATTTCCGACGCTAATGTTCAGTTTCCCTTTTTACCACGATTGCCTATTATAATTTACTCCAGGCTTAGCATTTTGTTTGTGCTATTGTTGAATTTGTCTTGTTTCCCTGATGAAGAAAATGTACATACATACAAAGGTCTGAGAAGACTATTTCAGTCAAAAGACAACAAAGATGGGTTTCATAACAATCTTAAAATGTAAAATAAACGCTTGAGAGTTACTTATTGTGTTATATCTGAATCACAATA
Source organism: Homalodisca vitripennis (assembly GCF_021130785.1). NCBI lineage: Eukaryota > Metazoa > Arthropoda > Insecta > Hemiptera > Cicadellidae > Homalodisca > Homalodisca vitripennis. Next base: position 91,665,251 of record NC_060209.1, on the reverse strand, counting down.
CTGACCAAGCACTTTATACTTAACATTTGTTAAAACTATATTTTTCCTAAACTTATAATTTTCTTATCTAGATAAATTCTGTTCTCAATAGCGATTACAGAAAAGGTTTGAATAACAAGTTTCAGTATTAAGCTTACCTCAAGAGTCTCTAGAAACTTATTTTCTTTCAAGAATATAAATTTAAAGAACTTTATAATAATAGTTACATTAATTAAACATATGGTTTTGCTGTTTAAACAGCACATCTGATTGCATATAGCAAAATCTTTCAATTAATTAATAACATTTGTTTGCTTTAATGCAGCTTTACTGGGACTTTAGTGACACACACACACACACACACACACACACACACACACACACATACAGTTACAAAAATAGAAAGTGGGAGATACCAATTTCTCTTTTACACTATGTATAATACACTATTATATGTATTATATAATAGTATAGATTTACAATTAAAGGAATAATATTTAAGTCTGTCTAAGTAAAAAATACATATTTGGCTTATGACCAACCCCTACGTTTAAGGGATGACTTTCGGCTTGATTTCAGATTGTCGAATATTAAAATAATCAATTAATTACTAATATCGTTATTGACATTGTTGCATCGTGAATCTGACTTATTCACATTCTTGTGTTTTACTTCCCAGTTTGTTTTCACTAAAGTTATGCAAATAAAATGCGTACGACGTTAATGTATGTCTTATGCTTACTTTACTCTAAACATCAGCTTATTGAAGGTTATTGATTATTATATAATATAATAAACGCCAAAAACACGCGAGGTGGGCTGGGCAGTCTCCTCCCCTTGCCGCCGAATCGCCACATCCACCTTTATCTCAATAAAGTGTAATATCTGCCTTGAGTATTTCCGTCGTTTTATCAATCTTGTTAAATCTTGCAATCCTCTCATAGACAAAATCACTGTATTATAGAAAATCTTCTGTTTTTATCACAGGTTCGTTAGGTAAATAATTATTGAAACCATTCCTGTAGGCGATGAATTGTAATTATCTATGTTAAAAACAGAATAGCATAATAAATAAAACCATAATCCAGAACGTCATGATTAATTGGTTTTCAAGTTTCCTTAATTAAATATATATCATAACTATAAACAAATATTGTCTATAATAAAATGAGAATTATTATACTCATTAAATCCATCTATAACACATTTTGGGGCACTTCAATAAGCTGAAATGTGCAAAAAGATTAAGGACATGTTGATAAAATTTAACAATCACAACTTTCAAAGCGTACAACAATGAAAACTTTTATTATTGTACACATTTTGACAACTAATACTAATCTTAGTTGCTTGAATTTGACGTTGAGTGTAATTTAATTTTAAGAGAATCTGGAAGTGTAGTAATTTTTTTCCCCTGTAAAATTGTTAAATATATTTTAATTGTGATTATGGTAGATTAATTGATAGTGCTTCGTGTTCTTATAACTATGCATTTGTAATTACTTCTAATCAAATAAAATATGGAACAGAGGTATATGGAAATTTGAAGCTAATACATTTCATTACATCATGCTTATTCGTATATAATTATCATGTTAATTTTGTTCTAGAATATGCAGAGTATTATAGAAATCTGATTTGTGTTGGTTAAGTAAAAAGCATAAAGTAAACCTCTTATGAAGTTAGAATTGAGACTCAATTTGGCAATCTGTTATACAATAATTACACTAATGCCTGAATGATTCGGAATCCATGTAGCCTAAATGTCTTGATTCCGCATTTTCGTACAAGACCTGACATTTGGCAAAAATAAATTTACAGTAATTAAAGGAATAAACCAATTATAAATTAATAAAATATCGATTTATTCCAGGAAACAATGTGTTATACGAGTATAACATATAAGTAATATAAAGTGAAGTACTCGTATATGAACAACCAGAGGGACTGACTATACGCACGGCATGGCAGGCAAGTACTCGAGGAGTAGTGGAATACTTGAGAGTGTAATTAAACCACGGGTACTCGGCTAAAGTAAATAAAGGGTTCATTTACTGTTCTCTTTCATGTGTACCGATATCTTCCCTTTTGGTTCATTTTCTGTTGTGTTTCTCCTGTAACATAACTTAAATATCTATCTATACTAATATATTAAAATCTAATTGTGACTGTCTCAATTGTAATTGTTACAATAATTATATTTTAAAGTCACAGGTTAATATATGCCTATTTTTATTTCTAAAACCCTCTGGGCTACGCCCCACTGTTCTTTACCCCATATGTTTACATCTATAGACTTTTAAGCATAGAGTAAGCTTGATAATAACTACACTTCTTATTTCAACTTCTTTTGCAACCGCTTTTGAATAAGTAAATGTCCATACAAGGAAATTAAAAGTACAAAGGTACTTTATTTATAAATTTTAGCAAATATTAAGTGTGCTGTGTTTTATCAGTACTTTGATGCAGATATCAAAAAGTTACTATTTAACCTTTACAGTAAATTTAAAAACTGTTATAAAACCCATCTTCGTTGACTGTTACAGAAGTAGGGTTGCAAAACTTTTTGAGACCTTACTTTTCAAGCAATATTCAACTAAATCTATTTCGGTGAATAAAGTTTTAAAATAGAACACTTAATAAAACCCTATTTAATTATATTAAGATATTAAAATAAAAATGTATAAAGATATGTGAAATTATTATGGTTTTTCATTTTCATTTTTTTACATTTTCTTCACATCTATTTCTTCATCGAAATATTGTTTATCAATAATTAAAGTGCTAAGGAACAAATATATTATCTTCAATACACAACGCAAAATTTCAATATTATATTGATCTAAATCACAGTGTTCAACCAAACATATTTTAAATGAAGAGTTATCCACGATTTGAAATTCATTTAAATAATAAACTGTTAAAAATTAGAGAAAATAATATAACATATAGATCAAAATATAAGTTTGTTTTTACTTATATGTACTTAGAATATTAAATCGGAATAGTATAAATTCAACTATATATTAAATATTAATTTACTTTATATCACCAAAAGATTAATGAAAAATACTAAGAGATAGCTTGGAATGAGGGGATACAAGTGATAGTAAAATGTTGTGTGGAATAATTTATTTGTATTATTGTTCCTTAGAAGTCCTTTGTAAGAATGTTATCAATTATTAATGACATATTTTAATTATTTTACTTTATTAGTTTTTATTTAAAGCAGCAAAAACGGTACAGTTAAATTTAATTTGCTTTGAAAAAGTAGTTGTATCCAGTCATGATTTAAGCTGCAAGAACAAGACTTTTTTTCAGGATTTTTATGTAAAAATATAGAGCCTATTCATGCATTCATATAAAAATTATATGAATTAATTATATTTTATTAATTATAAAAATTAATACCAGCAGTTTATATTAATTCGCGAAACCCAGCTTTATTAAAACACAAAACTATAAAATTACAATATATTAAATAAGCTAATGAAAGTAACAGGATTTTTCCGAACCTTTTCCATCGTTCAGTAATATAAAACAGTACTACTGCTACTGGGGTTGGGGGCTAGTGGCCTTTAAGTAAAGAACAATTTAAGAAGCCGCTTATCTGTAAATATTAATATATATTTTCAGTTAATAAGATTTTGGGGCTTCAAAATGTTTCAATTTACTAATATCTAGCGTATTAGAAAATACATCATTGTCACAAAGAAAACTACGTTGAACTCAACTTACAAAACTAAATATTACTTATATATTACAGTAAAAAACTTTTACATTTATTAAGCTTGGGTGTTTCCGAGATTATTTTTTAGAACTAAATTCTTTATTTATTTATGAGAATTAGAAAAAAAATTGTCTGATATTAAACGGACCCCAAAGCACATGAAGGCTGTGCATATACGCCTCCCGTATGCAATAACATGACAGACTGCAATAGTGGATGTAGATTGACCGAGCCGAGAGAGGACAATATTAAATGTAGACACACAAGTGGCTCATATTGCCGCACACAGACGGACATACAGATGTAATGAAACCACGGTACCTCTAAACATACAGGCCACAATATCATTTTGGTTCTACTAATACTGCAGAAGTGAGATAAACTTCATGTGTGTTGAAATTCGAAGCTCTATATACCACTGAACTACAGCTCTACAATATCATTTTGGTTCTGCTAGTACTGCAGAGGCGAGATAAACATCATTTACCTTGACTGTGAAATTTAATAATGATGTGGACACAAAAGTGGCTCATATTGCCACAGACAGACGGACATACAGATGTAATGAAACCACGGTACCTCTAAACATGCAGGCCACAATATCATTTTGGTTCTGCTAGTACTGCAGAAGAGAGATAAAAATCATGTAGTGTTGAAATGCGAAGCTCTATATACCGCTGAATTACAGCTCTACAATATCATTTTGGTTCTGCTAGTACTGCAGAAGTGAGATAAAAATCATTAGTGTTGAAATGCGAAGCTCTATATACCGCTGAACTACAGCTCTACAATATCATTTTGGTTCTGCTAGTACTGCAGAAGAGAGATAAACATCATTAGTGTTGAAATGCGAAGCTCTATATACCGCTGAACTACAGCTCTACAATATCATTTTGGTTCTGCTAGTACTGCAGAAGAGAGATAAACATCATTAGTGTTGAAATGCGAAGCTCTATATACCGCTGAACTACAGCTCTACAATATCATTTTGGTTCTGCTAGTACTGCAGAAGAGAGATAAACATCATTAGTGTTGAAATGCGCAGCTCTATATACCGCTGAACTACAGCTCTACAATATCATTTTGGTTCTGCTAGTACTGCAGAAGATAGATAAACATCATTAGTGTTGAAATGCGAAGCTCTATATACCGCTGAACTACAGCTCTACAATATCATTTTGGTTCTGCTAGTACTGCAGAAGAGAGATAAACATCATTAGTGTTGAAATGCGAAGCTCTATATACCGCTGAACTACAGCTCTACAATATCATTTTGGTTCTGCTAGTAGCCTACTGCAGAAGAGAGATAAACATCATTAGTGTTGAAATGCGAAGATCTATATACCGCTGAACTACAGCTCTACAATATCATTTTGGTTCTACTAATACTGCAGAGGCGAGATAAACATCATTCACCTTGACTGTGAAATTGAATACTGAATGTGGACACAAAAGTGGCTCATATTGCCACGACAGACGGACATATAGATGTGATGAAACCACGAAACCGCTGAACATAAAGATCCACAACATCATTTTGGTTGTGCAAATACTCTAAAGTTAAGATAAACATCATTCATGTTGACTGTGAAGTTCTTAACTAAACGTGGAGGCACAAGAGGCTTATTTTGCAGCACACGGATTTACACGTGTAATGAAACCACGATACTGCTTGACATACAGGTCCACAATATCAATTTGGTTCTGCTAATAATACAGAGGCGAGATGAACTTTATTCGTGTTTAAATGTAAAACTTAATCCTAAGTAGGGGTACATGACCATAATGTGGTTATTTCTAACCTGGATTCAATATAATTTGGAGCTTAAATTTTAACAAATTATTATCTTTTCTGTTTCCATTCTAAGGGAAAGGATAAGTTATATAGTTAATTATTTATACTTGGTAGTACGTGTTAAGAAATCAAAATAAGACCAAAACACCGAAAAAGAAATAAGACTAATAATAAAGATAACTGCGTACAAAGAACTCTTAAAGAAAGGAGTTTATGAAGGAAAACAGATTAATCATAGCCACAGATCTCGGGTGGATACCTTTCTAATACACAAGTACCTCATGCTTTAAGTAGTAAAATAGATTTTTCATACAGATCAACCACCCATATGGGGTTGAAATGGTGTGGCAGCCCAGAATAAATATTATTTATTTTTAACGTCAGTGATGTATATTTTTAACTAAGAACGATGAAATTTGAAATACATTTGTTTTGTGCTATGAACATAAGAATTAAAGATTTTCATAAAGATCAACCACCCATAAGGACTGACATAATGCAATGGCTATAAGAAGTATATTTTGTAATTTAATTTCCCTTTCTCCTAGAAAGGTTAAATTAAACACATATTTACGAGATTACGCTCTGAACAGACTATCGGTACCGGATATATCTTAGACCAGACGTCACTATGTCACTATGGTCACTTTTTACTGAATTAGACTTTTCAGATCAACGTTGTATTACAAATTTGACATTTTTAGTTTGAAACTGTTATGGATTTGGCAGGTGCTAAAGGTTCAAACACTTCAATCTGACGAAGTTCAGTAACTGTTGTAACTGTAGTGTTTGAAGCAATTAATTACAAATTTTGTAAAGATTAGAAAAAATAGGATAAACTGTTGCAGGGATGATCGTGCAGACTACCACTCTGATGTTGTATGCAGGAAATGTCCAGGGTATTAGAGAGCTGTCAAGAAACAAATGCGGCTATAGGTTTCAAGGTCAAAGTAAGAGGGTCGAACGAAGCACGGTGGAAAAGTAATAGAAAGGCGAGTAATACTAATGACCTTCAAAGCTATAACTGATAGTCTAGAGAGATAAAAAAAGTGTGCATGGTATACGTAAAATATTGAAGAAAGTAAATGAATAGATAAGAACATACATTTAATTTAAGTAGGAAATATCCTGTTTTCAACAAGGATTGTTCCAAATTCTGCCGAATATAACGAAGATAATGAAGGATTTAGCCAAAAACAGCTATATAGCTATAAAACAATATAGTAGCTATTAATATCGAACTCAGTACTAAATGTGGGTCTTCAAGTGTATCATATTACGGCAGACAAACAGATATAAATACAGCGATACCAGAGACATAGAAAATCACCGTATCAGTTGGTATGGCTATTTTTGTGAGGCAGTATAAACGTAATCAAGTGTTATGAAGTACGATACTGAATGTGGAAACTTTGATGGTTCATACTAAGGCATATATAGAAACTCAGCGTTAATGAAACAGTGATATCACTTCCCATTCATGACCGTAATTGATCTGTTATAGAAACAGAGGGAATATAAATTTATTGAAAAAAACCTATAGTGAAAAATTAAAGGTTGATTCTCATGTATCTAATTTGAAGTCAACATATGGGCATAAACAAGTAATAAAACTGTGATACCATTGCACCTATACGTCATCTACAACGCTTTAGTTGTTTTATTGTTGTTGAGGTCATATACAACAAATGCACACTTAGCTCTAGAGTCCAGTACCAAATGTGGACACTCACGTTACTCATATTGAGGCAAAGATGCGGTTGTAAAGAGGTTATAGAACTGCACATATACGTTTACTACAGCATTTGGGAAATGTTATTGCTGTAGAGGCAGTATTAACTTTATTTACGCCATCAATACTGTGGAGTTCAATAGCAAATGTTGTTTACTCGCCTTGCTCATATTGAGGCAAACATGCGGTTGTAAGGACGTAACGAAATTGCAATACCACTGCACATATACGTTTACTTCACAATTTTGGTCCTGCTATTGCTGAAGAGGCAGTATTAACTTTATTTACGCCATCAATACTGTGGAGTTCAATAGCAAATGTTGTTTACTCGCCTTGCTCATATTGAGGCAAACATGCGGTTGTAAGGACGTAACGAAATTGCAATACCACTGCACATATACGTTTACTACAGCATTTGGGAAATGTTATTGCTGTAGAGGCAGTATTAACTTTATTTACGCCATCAATACTGTGGAGTTCAATAGCAAATGTTGTTTACTCGCCTTGCTCATATTGAGGCAAACATGCGGTTGTAAGGACGTAACGAAATTGCAATACCACTGCACATATACGTTTACTTCACAATTTTGGTCCTGCTATTGCTGAAGAGGCAGTATTAACTTTATTTACGCCATCAATACTGTGGAGTTCAATAGCAAATGTTGTTTACTCGCCTTGCTCATATTGAGGCAAACATGCGGTTGTAAGGACGTAACGAAATTGCAATACCACTGCACATATACGTTTACTACAGCATTTGGGAAATGTTATTGCTGTAGAGGCAGTATTAACTTTATTTACGCCATCAATACTGTGGAGTTCAATAGCAAATGTTGTTTACTCGCCTTGCTCATATTGAGGCAAACATGCGGTTGTAAGGACGTAACGAAATTGCAATACCACTGCACATATACGTTTACTTCACAATTTTGGTCCTGCTATTGCTGAAGAGGCAATATTAACTTTATTTACGCTATCGATACCGTGGAGTTCAATAGCAAATGTTGTTTACTCACGTTGCTCACATCGAGTCAAACACGTGGTTGTAAGGAGGTAATGAAACTCCAATACTACTGCAGATATACGTTTTTTACACCATTAATTTAATATTGCTGTAGAGGCAATATAAAATGAATTCACGCTATTTGTACTGTGAACTTAAATATTAAATTTTGTTCACTCACGTTGCTTATATTGAGGCAAACATGCGGTTGTAAGGACGTAATGAAACTCAAATATAACTGCAGATACACGTTTCCTACGCCATTTCAGTGCTGCTATTGCAGTAGAGGCAATATTAATTTAAGTTACGCCATCATTACTGTGTGTGGTGGAGCAACCGTGATTTCTGCGTATAAAGTAATTATGGTGGTATTAATAGTTATTTCAATGTTGAGTTTCGTTTTAGTTCATGTTCTTCGTAGTGCCTAGATCTGACACAGGCTTGACTCTTGGAATCTGTAGTCAAGTTCATCTGAAGAGATACGGAAAATTTGGTGACAAAGGAACTCTAAATGAACTCTTTACAACCATTCGACATCAGAGACACCTATATTATAAAATATAATGTAATCTAGTTTAAAGTAACCGGATCTAAACTCTACTTTTAAATTGAATTAACCCTTCCCACAATAGCTTCGTCATATGTAAAAATCAATGACGACACAGTATGGGTATGAGAATTTCATGTAGAATAAACCATTAACAAATAAAAAAATAAATTAAAAAGTTCCTGATTTTCTGCAATTTTTCTGCGCTGTATTCTTTAGTTCGGTGCCATTAACGAGTGATTTATTTTAAGTAAATGCTATTTTACAGATATTTGGCTTGGAGTGACTCACAATTCATTTGTTCTGGTTCCAGAATTATGCTTGGCACAATAATATTTTGTATAATTTCCTTATTTTACTCTAGATATATGTTAGTTTAGTTATTAAACAGACGAAGAGATCAGGTTGCATGTCTCGAAACGGAGTGCTACCAATCCTTGTGTCCCTAATGATTGAGATTGTCCGTAAAATCCCTTTTCCTTCATAATAAATAAATTATTGTAATGAAAACGTAATTTAACTATAAATTAATATTATTATAATTGAATAAATCGATGCATCGAAACATATCAGAGGATCTAACAGAACGTAAAGACAAAGGTAGAGCACAGACGCACGAACTGCCGTCTTTACTTTGGCCCTAAAATAAATAGCTCATTGGACCGACTGAGCTTTGAATCAAGTTTATAGTGTCTGGGACATTTATTACTGAGGTATTTTATACGTATATACACACCAAAACAAACCTGCAGATCTTATCTTATAATCACAAAATTGATGAGTTATTCCTTGGACAATGAAGAATCGTATTCCCAAAATTTTAAATTTCTAGGGCCTTTCATTTGTGGACAGCACTTTGACCCCAAAGTTAATTTATTCTTCTTAGCTAAATAGGAAATCATCAACCAATTTTCATGTCTTTTGGACCTTTCTATCAAGAGTTATCCAACAGACAAGCAGACATATACACAGAGAACAGAGGACTTATCTCTGCTGATTTAAAGATCAAAAGGTAAATGGTCAGTCGTTACAAGTATCTTGTGTGATTTTTAGAGAAGCCATAACATCAACCTCCAAAGCATCGGAGTAAGAATATATATGGTTCATGTTTCCAGTCTCTGAAATTTTTTTATGACACACATATAGACATATGAACTGGTTTTTCACCCCCAAAATAAATAGTGTTCTTCTTGAAACTAAGGGAACCCCTCAACCAAGTTTCAAGACTCTATGACCTTTTTATCAAGAAATATCACACAGATGGAGGACAATGACAGGATTTCCATAAAACCCTCTCAGATCCTCAATGGTTTGAAAATAGATTTGAACTTAAATCTGTTATATAGAATTCGCTAAATTTAAAATTTTTGCCCACTCCCTTATAATTTCCTGTTGACTATTATATCGACATTTTTGTAGTTTATCAAAAGAAAAATAAAAGTATTGATATTAACCTAACTATTTCCAGTATGTTTCTTTTTCCAAGTAATTTCAAATAGATGTACAACCTTTTAATATGACCTATTAATATGATGTAAGTAAGAAATAATTTATAGTGAGCTATATAAAAATCATAGAACTAGCATCTAGTTCTGCCAATGCCCAATCTTGTTACAGTTCTGACATTGATGCTCTGACACAGTATTACAAGTATCGGATGTGATGACAGGCCATGACAACAACTTACAAGGCGTAATACAAACGTTACAAAACCCCTGCAATTCCATCTTCTGGTCTTCTTATTTTCTCTGACAGATATTAAAATTCTGTACTGAAAGAGTTTTAATGTTGTATTGCAACGATTACGACATTCTCTTTAGAAATAGTACAATATGTAAGTCTGTACAAACTAACTTCTGATTCTGCGACTGAGTTTTGTGTTCTTTAGGATACTTAAGAAATCTTTACTGTGTTTAAACATTAAAGTTTCTGCATGGAATCCGAGGGGAAGATTGGTGAGAATGAGATTGGGGCTGGCCACTGTCAAGATCACAAAGTAAAAGCCACAATCGGAGACGGCATACCATCATCCATGCCACTTTAGAAGAATGCTGGATGTTTCAACCTCCTCCACCGTTTTAGTAGCAAGTGTAAGTTTCAATACTTGTGTCAACAATAGGAATACCAAGCTTGCTTATACATGTTTGTGCCAGGATTGTCAGCCACTTTTGTTCAAAATGTCGCGTATTAAAACATTTTTAACCTTATTATTAGTTTAAGATAAATTTAAGATTTCTTGTTTTTTTTATATTAAACACTTTTATTTTCGGATATTTCATTTTACTCACTAAAAAACTTTACTTGTTCTGTAACTTAGTTGCACTGTACGATTTGCGTAACTGCTTATAAATAAATAATAATGTCATTTATTGTAAATGCAAGAACTCTCGCTTGTTTATGTATCTAAACGAGCTTCTGAGAACTTTTAAAGTTCCAGACATACACATCAGTGATTTCTTCACTTTTGATTGTCTAAAAATGACGGCCATAACTTTTTACGCCATATATATTGAATACTAAAATTTATTTATTTATTTGGTAACTTTTGTACACATACTTGCATAATTTATTTCAAAAGTTGCACAGTTTCGCGCATGGTACCAAATCTGAAAACTTATTATAATGTCAAGAAGTAAAGATAGTTTAATAGATATTAACTTTAAGATCGCTCCACATGAATTTCAACTATGTACCTGAAATACTAGAACAAAATGAAGGAGCTAATTAAAATTAGTGATACAATAATTAAAAATTGTTTTTAGTTTACCGTATTAAGGCAGTAGTAATTTAACCATGGTAACTTTACAAATTTGCGGAACAAACCCAATACTTTCGTCAAAGCGGCCGCATCAAAGGTCTGGGGTTGCGGGGAGGGAGGTTGCTTCGCGTTCACATACTTCCGTATGTTTACACTAAACATTCCATGAGAGAATACGTGGATAAAGTGTCTATACAAAGTTGATATTACATTCCTCGTATATTCTAGCCACATCACCTCAAACATCCACGTTACAACGTTTATCATTGAGCATACTTAATTAATATTCTATATATGAATATATTTTACATATATAGTAATTAAAGTTACCCATACACCATGTTACAAGAATGATTCATTGAAAAATTCCACCTGATAACAGATTCTCTCTATTTTCCTTGGGTTTTTATTGTATTTAAGTTATTTATTTCTAAACAGAAAATGCCTTTGTCTGTGTTTACCCTACTTAGTGTGTTTGGATATTTAAAACATTTTTTGTATACAATAACAAGTTTTTGAATTTATTTCATTCAATGTTGCTTGTAATTTTTTGCTTTGATTAGTCAAAGTATCTGTTTAAAAGTGTTGTAATTTTATACTTATTTCATTATATTGTCTACCTTATTTTATCATTTTCTTTGATAATCCCAATTCATGAGGGATCTAAATAAACCTAACTTTATTTCTGTTCTGTTCTCATTTTCTGATAAGGGATTATTCCTTTGTTTCTTTTACGGTTGTGTAAAACTTAGGAATAGATTAGATCGCAAATATCAAAACGTAGTATTATTAATATTTTGTAGCAACGATGGCAAATGTTCGAAAACCCCTACCTTGTACATCTTCATTAACTCTGAAATGGTTGACAAAAATGTGACAAAACCTAATGCAGGCAAAACAATACATCTACAACTGAACTAGTAGGAGCGTAGATTTTTTTAATATATACCGATTATTACAGGAAAACTTGCTTGATAAACTTATTTCAGGGTTTTTATTTCTCTGTTACTGATTACGGGAGGGTTGGAAAATCAGTATGGTTGGTGGTAATAGTAATTCCATTGGTTGGTGGTAATCAATAAATAGTAAATCGTTCACTGGAAGTCGTGCTGATCGTGACATCAGGGAAGGCTGCTTCTCACTTTGTCCTGTTCGATTGTGCTGGTTAAGATCGTGATCTATTAATTTGAGTCAAAGATAAAACTATATCTACGTGAAATTACTTCAAATTAATCTATTATTAGTTCCATGTTTGCTTTCCAAGACACATATAATTTGCCAAACACGAGTCACTGGCCTAATCTCTAGTCGGTAATTTAGTGAGCATTAAAACCGTATTATCTGTGGAGCTGAAATTTGCTTAAAATTTACATTATAGCTATCTAGACTGATAGGAACAGGAACATTTGCTTTTGCATGAAATTTTTGTTAACTATCAATAACAAGTACATAATTTTTAGGTACATAACATAAATTAGTAACTTTACTTTACTAAAAAGGAGTTAAAACGTAAAATCACTTATAAGCCACGTCACACCGTAACAACATATAGTTGCTTGAGGTTTAAAGAATAAATATATAAACTATAAACAAACAGTATTTTATGATGATGGAGGAGTTAGAGCATGGGTGAGACATGAAACAAAAGTTTTATATTTTCTAAAAAATTGTGTTTTAAAGAAAACGTGCTAGCTATTCCTGGTCAAAGAATTGTCAGAATTACGCCGAGAAGATCAGATAAGTAATCATGGAATCATGGATGGTTAGAGATGAAGATGGTGTACTCCATGTATGACTAGAGTAGTTGGATCACAAAGGGATCCTGGGTCTGGGTTATGACAGGTTTGATAACATCAGACGTCATAGTGCGCATTAAATTCCAACGTAACTGCATTATCTTCATCTCTCCTCACTCTGTGTTTTAGTATTATTTTATTTTTTATCTTTAGGTAAAATTTTTATAGAGAGAGTATCCGATTAAGTCATTTTTGTTTCCTGCCATTATGGAGTCCATAGTGTGTCCACCGTTGAATATTTGAGTGTTGTACGTAACACAACAAGTACACACACACACACACACACACACACACACACACACACACACACACACACACACACACACACACACACACACACACACACACACACACACATTTATATTACTATGGAAATTGTTCATCAACCGTAGCCTGCTTGTTGGATGAGCATGGCTTGAATTGGTGATTGAAGACTATGCAGAACCTCAAAGGATTAACCGAATTGGAGTAATACATAGTTCTTGAGTGTCTTTGTTGTCCCAAGCACCAGAGGGATCTGATGGCCGAGGATTGAAGGTGTCAAACTGAATGAAACGTAAGCGACGTTTAGATTTTTGGAGCTTTCTTTAAATCGGTAAAAGGCATGGAGGTTTTAGGAACCTCAGAAACTAGTTCGTACCATCGTAAACCGAAGCTGCCTGAGACTATGTGGAAACGGAGACGGAGAGAGATCGGTTTAACAAAGAGAATTGAACTTGAAATTACAATCCGATGCTTTCATAAGGCTAGGATTTCCAGTGGCTGTATGATTCAAAATCTCATATGTGAAAGGGATATTATGTAGGGTGCCCAGAACTCTCTACCAACGTTTTTAGGTATATAATTTATGGACAAAACACAGTTAAAAATATCATATTCAAACACTCTAAAACCAAAGAATTTCCAAAACAGCCACCATGTTGCCCCACTGAATAGTTTTTAATTTGAGACTGGCTTGCTGTTATAATATTGTATAACAGAAAGACATATTTCCAAAAATATTACGGTTCTTAGTGAATCAACCTTTCTAATTACTGCTCTACATGTCCAAAAATAATATTAAATTTTTATAAGGTTTATTTCCAAAATGGTGGATTCTTACAGACTTCGAACGTAAATATCGTGAAAATCTTGCGATACCAGACTGAGGACAATACATTGATAACAAAGTAAGGGGCAAGGGGAGGGTTAAATTTTATAAAGTTGAGTACTTAACATTGACAATTATTTTTATGTATCAGCACTGCTAGTGAGCCACATTAATAAGCTGTTTTAATTAAACAGCTCTAATCAGCTGATATATTGCTGGACTGTGGTTATAATATTCTTCCCAATTTAAAAGTCAAAATTCTTTATTAAAATTATAAATATGTATTAACTACAAAAGTAACTACTTTAATTACAAAGGATTTTAAAATACAGTACAAATCAAATTACGAATGAGAGAACAACGTTCGATGCTGAACAGTTTCAATTACAAGCCATATTCAATATTCCTACCACCAGATTGATTGCAGATCTTGAACCGTGCCACTCAAAGCTGAACATTTCCAAAAACATTTTTTCTTGTATAATCACATCATCCTCCCGAATTCTACCAATGTTAAAGGAAATATTTTAATTTATAAACACTTATGTTAAATTTAATAGCAATCCAAAGTAATAAAGTGGTTTCGTACATTTTTATTTTGTTATCTTTTAATCAAAAGAAATTTTAATTTTCCAATTCTTAAGAAAGTATCATCACAGTCAACAATATGTTTTAATCATCTGATTAGAACTACCAAAATTCTAACAAGATTGATGTTGTAACTAGTGGTGCTGCCACATATTTTTATAGTTGACATTATTTATTATTTAGTGCTCAGTTTTAAAACATTAAATATCTGCCTTATTTATAAAATTATTTTCATAAATTTGGTACCGTTAGGTTATAACTTACTAACTTCAACGATCAGTACTTGTAGTTATATAAGAGTTAGTTTAGTTGTATAAGATATTTACGTTTGAATTATTAAGAAGCAGTCGATTTCAAAGTAAACCTTGTAAAGGTAATTGTTTTAACTCTTTATCTGTTCTAGAATTAACAATTTAAGTATATAAAATAAAATAGCTGCTGTTCTGGTAATTATTAAGTTTTTGAAAGTTTATAGATGATATTTTTATTTTTATTTTGTCCTAAAAAGGTTGGTAGAGATTTCTGGGACACTCTGTACAGAATGGATGGTCAAATAAAATTATGACTTCTAGGGACCGAGTGTTCGTTATATAAACCAGGCATTAAAGAGGCTTTCTCAATTAATGTAGAACCAGTAGTTGAATTTTTTGTGTAGAATTACTGGAGATTTAAAATCATAATATAAATAAGGATATAATTACTTTATTTTTGTACAAATCTGAGAACTGAGATGTAACCAGTGTACTATGTTACAACGATAAACGTTGTATTTCTGCACGATTGTTGTAGGATGTAATACTACCTAATCCACAATCACAACATACATCAAACTGAGTAATGTCCCCATTACGCAGTTTTGTAGACTCTCTCTGATAATCGTTGTTTACTAAGTTATAAATTGAAAGTAGGACCAAACTCATTAATTGTATTTGGTATATTAAACATAACTAATTGCTTTAAAATATTATGGATTTAGACGCAGCATTTTGAATAAACTTGTAAATATAGCGTGTCAAAATGTATATATGTGTGCGTGTATTTCTAAGATATGACACTGTTTGATAGCCATCTTTACTTGACGGTATTTAATCAGTTAATATGGATCTTAAGATGGATGTTGACCAACCATTCTGAAAACAACACAAAGCATCTTCGCCTACAATGAAATAAATATTTTAATATTTTACCCTGCAATGACATGGATGATAACGTGTAGTTCTCAATTTATTTTTCTAACACAAACCTCTTCTTAATCGAGTTCGAAAAAGATTCAGTAGGGTTCCTTGTTTTGAGAGCAAAACAACCCATCTTCAGTTATCGGTCGTCTAACAACATTTTTAAATTCCCCAAACATTAAGAGTTCTCGCTAGAAGACCATTTCTATAAACCAGGAAGCTCTTCGAATACATTTAGAATGTTTTTGTGACTTCTAACTGCATGAAATCTTGGAATCTCAAAATGGGTAACTATAGAGCAGTTAAAACTGACCATCGTCGAAGCCACTTTTTGAGGAAGCTCAGATGAGGAATTACCGTTAGCTTTTCTCACTTCTTCGTTGAGTTAAACGTCAATCCGCCGTACATATCCATTTCCAAGTTAAATATACTACAAGTTGGAATCCTAAATGAAACTCGCCATGCACATGACATTTCTTTATCAGACGAGTATTCTAAATTGTTAAAATCACCAACGCATATTGAAGTGTGTTACAAATTTTTGATAACCATTTCTGGGCAGTGCATTTTTGTAGTTTGCACAATTTGATAACCGTACATTTTGTCACCTGTGGATTTTCAGCGAGCAAAAACAACACACTTTTTGCTTCTTTTTTTAAAGTTTGTGCATGTTTATATACATATATATATATATATATATATATATATATATATATATATATATATATATATATATATATATATAAATATGCAATTTAAAATATTTCGTTATGCATTGGCTCATAACGAAATATTTAATAATTGTTACACATGAAAAGGGATTTGTAAAGTACCAGAAGATTCTTCCAAAATTCAATTAGAAAATTAAGAACAAGCATATCAATTAGTTACTAAGTCAAAATTACCTTTTGGATTAAATAAGAAATGATCTGTTAAAAATAGTCTAAATTAATCTAGCAAATCTAAAACAATGTATTGTCTATAATTTAATTATTTTTATTTTTTATGAATGTACAACTCCAATGCAACAAAATTGTTAATATTTAACTAAATTTTAAGGTGTTTAGAACGCCTTTTTGTTATTATTAATCTAAATTTTAATATAAAGCCCTTTTTTATAATATACCAAGGAGTTTAAAAAATTATACTATAAATCAGAATAGAACATTTCAGCTGATTGTAAAAAAAATTATGGTTGCCTGTAAAGGTCGGTTTTACGGGCGAAGATTTTACGTGACAACGTCTTTTTTTTCTCGGTAGAATATTTATTGATATGAATATTATTAAATTGCACAATAGGAACAAGGAATTGAATGAAAAATAAGAATTGCACAAATTTTTAACTATAGAAATATATTTTGTTTACTAAAACATTGTACATAATTTGAAATTAATTAAAATTTGTTATTGTAAATGGTAAAGTTGAATAAAACATTTACTAAAATTGTTAATATTTAATTAAATTTTAAGGTGTTAGAACGCCTTTTTGTATTATTAATCTAAATTTTAATATAAAGCTCTTTTTTATAATATACCAAGGAGTTTAAAAAATTATACTATAAATCAGAATAGAACATTTCAGATGATTGTAAAAATTTATGTTTACTTTTAATTCTTTGCTTATATATTTGAAAACGACAATTAGTCGAAATATTAAAGGATTATGTGAAGTCTTTTTCCTTTATTGCTTATATATATATATATATATATATATATATATATATATATATATATATATATATATATATATATATATATATATAAAAGTTTGCCCAAACTTATGTAACACGTTGCTTTTTGTGTGTCCAGTGGCAGTTTCAACTGGAAGGTGTATTAATAAGCAGCCACAAGTGATCTCTGCTGGGAAACATAGGATCATATTATTTGTATATTGATCTTATGGGTAACCAGGATGGCAACAACGAAATAGCATAATAAATACATTATTGTATAGAAAATGAGTACACGCATATGTTATATAACATGTGTTGTAATGAAACATGTAGTTGTAAACTTAAACATTACATGCAATATCAGAGAGGCCTATTACGTTACTTCTACCTTGTGCTAACATTAATTATTTATATTTAAAGATATGATAGTGCAGGTAAAATCTTTCTTTGTTCCTAAGAAAACAAACACTTTATTTCTGCCTATTAAAATATTAAAATTGTATTCATTGGTTCTACTTAAAACATCATATTTGCTGATTAAACTATAAAGGGTAAATATTCTCTGAAATTTAGTACAAGTATCATTATCAACAACTTCACGTTCATTCGCCAGTTCTACCGTTACTTTTATTACATTTTTTTAGATTGCACTGATTTCACCTCTATAACACGTTTCGTACATTAGTATAAAGTTTTCTATTTTTAAGACAATTGCGTTTGTTGTAAGCACATGATGTAGTGTTTAGTCCACAGTGTTACAGACACACAAATGTATATTATGCTTGTTAATTTATTGAATCAAAGTTTTACCCCTTCACCGTCGTGTAGGAGTAAGACTGCGACTCTAACTCAGAGGTCACAGGATCGATTTCCGGGAAGGTCAATAAATATTAATAAATATGTTTGAACCATTTTCCCTTAAAAACATTTAGTAAGCTCAATTGAAATGCCGTTGGCATATAAAGAACCCCTTAAAATATCTTTGTAATGTTAGTAAAACAAACTCCGATGATTTGTATATTGTTGTATAATGAAGTCTTGTTGAAAAATAAGCCTTCAAATTCTTTCAACAAGTTTTCCTTCTAGCGTTTTACAACTTTTTGTAAGACAGATAATTTAGAAGGGTTCGCTTAAAGCTGTCAAACACGGGAAAGTTGTAATGTTCAAATTAATCCTCAGTTTAATGGCCCAAAAGGAAAGTGCAAGTCAATATAAAAGTTTCACTCTTTCCCCTCACGAAAACAGGGTCGTTCTTTCCCTTGTAATACGTTCGAAAGTTACCCCGAGCCTTAGATTAACGCTACCCATTACCTTTACGTGCCGCCATGTTTTAAATTACAACGAGATTCCTAAAAAGGATAGACTGTGGTCTTCCTTCTCATTTAGTACCACTGTTTAGGTGTGTCTAGAATTGGTATATAAACCTATAAAGTTTTAGTGAAATAAACTCTTCATCACCACAAATACATTTAGTAAAATTACGAATTTTAATCTTGTATAATATAAAAATAAACGTGGCTGTAATATTCTATATGAGAACAGACATATAGTAGTAGCAACGGTACATAGGTAAAGGGCGGGCGTGTGTGATGTGGTTGCCGTACTATTTACGTAGCTTCAAAGTAGTTAAGACACAGCTGGTCTCTCTCTCTCTCTCTCTCTCTCTCTCTCTCTCTCTCTCTCTCTCTCTCTCTCTCCACTCTCTTTTTCTTTGTTTACTTTCCTCTTTCCTTTCAATTCAACAAAAATTAATCTTATATATTATAAAGTAATTAGGTTAAGTAGTTTTAGTTCCTCGATACTTTTTATGCTTTGTTGAGAATCAGAAAATTTAACATGAGGCTCGTCCCCCACAAAAATATTTTACAAGATATTAATAAGCCCGACCATATGTTGCTTCATGCTTCGTTAAAGTTATGTGCAAATTTGAAGTTTTTAGTTCATGTAATTCTTGAGATGTCCTCCAACTGACAGTCAGACAATAAATTGTAGAGAAAAGAGGTTTTTATATCCCCCCTACATAAGAAAGATAAATTGTACCAGCATACTGACAGAGCAATGACATATGACTTACAAATTCTACAATTTTTTCGTTGCCATAATAGTTAACCGTAATAAAGTTGTTAAAATCTTCGTTAACGTTCACTGAAATATCATGGGTTGACATGCACTAACATCCCTATATAGATATGAGAGTCATGGGAAATCTATAGGTTAGTTAGTTCCAACAACGTGCCAACTGATGGACAATGGTAGATGTAGATAGTGAAACTTTTACAGTTCATCAAGTGATAAGCTTTGCTAATTAACAGCCAATAAAAAATGAGCACGTTGAAAAATTAAGAATTAAAATAGATCAAAACGTTTTTTTTATGAAATTGAGGTAACACAACGCCTGAGGAAACACGAGAGCATAGTGAGCCAGGATGTCCCCCTAAATATGTATCACAAATAAGTGGTATTTTTTTGACAATATTACAGCTTAATATGAAACTTATAACATTAAAATAGTTTTAATAATGTAAACAAAATATATGCAGAATTATATTTGACCTGTTACCTGAGTTCAAAACAATTCCATTGACTATTTGAAGGGTCACTTTTTGTCTTCAAAGAGCAAAAAGTATAGTTTTCATAGATTCCATTGCTCCACGAATAAAAAAATAACTTTGAAACTGAAAATGCAAAACGTAATAAATATAGACGTTTTTAAATCAATAAAATTGACCTGGAATAGTATCCATTTTCTATTAAATTAACACAAAGAATTAGAGATCCCGAGTCTAATTACTCAGAGTGTGCGGTAAATCCCTTGTATTACCGTTACCTGTCAGACCTGTGCTCCATACTCCAATCATCTAATAGGGGTTTATGCAATTGCACCACATAATTCATAGATGCACTACAAACCATTGGCCTGAAATAATAATGATGCATAGTATAATACATAAAACTCATGCTATACATTTTTCTGAGTATATGAACAATAACGTTTCCCAACAATACTTATAGGTATTGCAGTCACGGAAACACGAAATTTCTTTTTATGTTTATAATCTGAATAGAAATACTGTTAAGGATTTTTATTATTATATACTGTAGGTTTGAATGTATTTTTCCAGCTTTAAAGCAGACATTCTGAATTTTGAAAATTTTCAATAGTTATGAATATAATATTTCTATTTTGAATGTCAAAAAAAGTGAAATCAGACAAAATCAGTTTTTATTGCCAGAAATCTTGCAAATGCATACCAAAATTCTCCGTATACGCTTTTTTATATACATGAGACAAGAAATCTCATTTAAACATACAATCTTTACACATATACGTCCATTAATCGCTAATCCTCCCAGCCCCAACACGCTGGCACTCGGTGTTTCAAATGTGCGATTATACAAATTGCTTCTTTTTGAAGTTGATATACTCTCAAGAATAGATTGTTTGCACAAGCTCCCCATAACACTAGTCCCCATAGAGCAGATGGGGGGGGGGTACATTAAGCAGTATTAGGCTAAGGATCTGAACCCATAAATGCATGAGGTCAGTTTGGAGCGACATTCAAGGACAATCCTCTATCAAGGTATATTCCCAAGAATTTAAAAAAATTATGCCAAGATTCCAAGTATGGGATCTTGTACCATTACGTAGGACCATCGTTTCTATCTACTGGTCTCAAAGCAAAATTCAATGTGTATGTTATGTAATTTTGAATATTGATAATGTATAATTAGGCATTTTAAAATTCTATGAGGTTTGTGAACTTATACGTTTTAGTATTTACTTCATACTGATGTTACAAATGTGATAGTGTCTTTGTTTGTTTGTTTTGATTTCACGCATAAACTATTCCACCGATTGTACTGAAATTTTAAAGGACGTTCTTAGGTCCCTGGCATAAATATAGGCACTATAGTTCTTATTTCTAAACTCCCTCTGGGTTATACCTCATCCCATCTTGGTCTCTAAAGTTACAAAACATTAATTGAAAGAGCTTGTGAAATGTAATCAAAAGTTCTGTGTAATCATTGTTTTATGACAGCACAACCATATATTTAATGAATTTAATATAAGCTTGATAGTAACAAAAACTTCTTATTTCAACTTTATCTGTAATCAATGTTGAACACAGACTAAGGATACATACAAATAAGAATATGAAAAGTTTTGGAAACAATTCGTTTAACTGTACATAGTACTAAATATAAAAGACAAAGTTACTGTTATAAATAAATTTAAAGACTGTTAAACTCATCATAGTTGTCTTTTGACAAGAGTATGCTTCACCGATGTGCGTATGCATACATATTTTCTTGATCGAGAAACTCGACAAACTCAATTATGGAACAAAAAAATAAAGTACATTAATTAAAATTAAAAAGTAAATTACAATGGACTTAAATAAAAAATACACTTTTTGACTGACTTTTTGATTGTGGCAACAAGGCAAACTCAATCTCGGCTTCGGAAATATAACCGTAAGTGCTTATACACATGTAAAGGCTACGAAATTGCGTGTGAAGCCGCTAGTAACTGTTACTATCTATATAAATCTTTAAAAAATCGTAGAGACTCTTTATTATTCTGTATACTCTTCAAAATTGGACAAAACTAATTATAATTATATATAAGGATGTAGAAAAAAAGTAATTATCTGTCTTCATCGATTCTTCATGTCTTCAGAAGTTAATCTGTTCAGTATCATCCTAAATCTAATAAACTTTTAAATTTTTTAATATAAAAACTGGTGTGATTAAGAATTGTTTAATAAATGTATGTTTAATACACGACTGTAAGGAGCTATAAGCACACATCCGACTTTCAGAATAAATTTTCTATGTTCATTCATAAATGATTGTTGGTTCAATAAGTGAACCTAAGAATAGGAGACTGAAATACAGATTTCCCAATAGTATAGAGACGAATAAAAATTAATTAACAATGACCAACAATTATGTTTGTATTTCTTGGTTCATTTATAACTGTTTATTTTTTTATGAATAATATTACTTTAAGTGTACTTGATTTAGTAAAACACTATTTCTTTCCAAGCTATGGATCATGAATTTAATTCTTAGTTGATATTTAGGATCTGTGTATTTTAATCGCTACTTTATATAGAAATATTATTTTTATTTTCCGAAACTGTAATGTTTTTACTTAATTTAAATTATTAAAAAATTCCAATGAGAATAAATAAACTTTCTTTTTTTATTAAATTAAATTTACTTTCGGACATCAATATTTGTATTGCATTCCTCGTGTAAGAATTGTTTAAATATGTGCATAGGGTGTATTTGTACTACTCGTATTTTCGGAAGCTGCTTATTCCGTAATAGTCTTTTTTATTTACATGGTTTCCAATAACAAATGGAGCCATTAGGCCTGAATAGTTATTAAATATTGGTCCACCTTTAAAGTGTCTCTAAAGAAATATATATTACCTGATGTAGCTTGTATATTTCTCAAAGTAAAGGCATGATAGAATACATCTGGTTTTACTTTAATTCTTTGAACAACATCTTTTTTTTGGTTGCCGTGTATCGTTCAAGAATTATACAGTTTCACTCTCACGTATCCTAAGTGGTGTTAAATCTGTTAATAAATGTACAGACTATCCGTAAATTTACAGAGCTATTATCATCGCACATCTATTACCACACGTAGCGTTATTACGTTAACAATGGTAAACAGGCGATTTTCTTGTCAATACAATCATGGTTTAGTGTATGCCACTATCAAGTATTGTTAGATCTTACTTCATACTATTGAATTACTAGTAAAATGGTAAATTATTTGGCTAGAAAATTGTTCCTCTAATATTATTCATTGTGAATAAAGCTTATTTATCTCTTTTTTGAGTTGAATTGGCTAACCAATGGGGAACTCAAATCAGCTACTTGTCTTATAACATAATTAGATGGAAAAAGGATCTGAAACGTATTCACTGACTTATACATTAGCCTGCTACTGTTCGTAAACTTGAATCATCAGCTCCCTTAACAATTTAAAACATCTTCGGAATGGAAAAACCTTGCTTTACAGAACGACTATGACAACTTTGAATTGCAAAATCGAGGGGTTGAAGAGATATCACCTGCTTTAACAAACCTTCTTTATGTAGCTGTCGGAAACGCAATCAAAGAACATCAAACCCTAATTAGAAATGAACCATTGATAAATATAATTGGCAGAACGGGTCGTTTTAAATCACGAATCTCAAGAGCTACTCGGCCCTCAGAGCTGATTAACACCTTCTCTTTTACATCTCCGTAGAAGCGAGCCTTTGTTAAACTACTTCTCTACTAATGTGCTGATATCTCTTGCTGGCAATTCACAGGTTAAACATTGGTTATTACCATTTATTACATTAATCCTATACTAGTTTTAGACATTTAGTATACTAATTTTCTGAGAAACCACTTTAAATTTAAAAACAAGGTTTATAATTTGTATGGTGTGCGGTATGTTTTTAACAGGCATCCCCTATTAGTTCTAGTTGGCTGAGCTTTAGCAAAGTCTATCATTCGTGGGGCTGGAAAAATTTCATTTTTGTCTGTTTGTCTGTCTGTGTGATATCTATAGATCTCTGTCAACTGACCTATAGACTTGAAATTGTGCATGAAGCTTCATTTATATATGAGGAAAACCGATAAGGGATGTCACCCCGTGGAATTTCGCTAAGCATTGTCGAATATATTTACATTAGGCTACCAAATATGTTTCATTTTTGTCTGTTTGTCTGTCTGTGTGATATCTATAGATCTCTGTCAACTGACCTATAGACTTGAAATTGTGCATGAAGCTTCATTTATATATGAGGAAAACCGATAAGGGATGTCACCCCGTGGAATTTCGCTAAGCATTGTCGAATATATTTACATTAGGCTACCAAATATGTTCATATGTACACTTCCAATTTTGGATGAAACTTTATATTTATAAGAATAAGTTATATGATTCGTCATTTTTGTGTCAACGTCTCTTTTGTACGATTATCTGTGTGTCTGCCTATTTGTCTACAGGACATCTGGAGGATGAAATGAACTGTTGATTTGGAATTTTGCATGCAACCTCAGCGAAGTCTGTTCCAACACATCGTGTGGCGTACTCGTACTTTGTTATAGTGAGCATAGAAACCCGGAACTTCACGATATAGGTACTTTTAACAGTACCTTTAGTTACTGTTATGTCTCATATCAGGTATTATTGATAATGTTTGGCAAAGTAATTTTATTAAACAATTATGTGTTTAAACATTGGAAATTTGTTTTATTATGTACTATGCATATTAATACTTTTGAATTAAATATATTTTAATTTAAACTGAAGAGAGGTAAAGCGTAGAAGGCTCAGCGTATCCACATATTACTACCGAGTGGATAAATAATTACTTAATTACTAGTGCTCTCCATCACCCTATGAATAAATTAATTTGTATATCGAGTTAGCAAGAATCATCCTGTTAGAACTTAAATTGAATTTTGCGCTGAAAACGAATTATTCATATCAGTTTCAATAATAAAACACGTGCTCTTATATTTATTAACATTAACACTCCGCAGGACTTTTTTAATTGGGATGAAGTACACAATCCCATTATTTGTTTAAAAATACGCGTGCACCTTTATTTATTTAATTAACTCCAGGTACTTAACCGTGTAAAAGAGCAATCGAGTAAATAGGAATAAACGTGCGCTCGTACCCTGTCTATTAAAACATATACCTCATAAAGTCACCTTGTATTCAGCAATAGTTTTGTTCATTCACAGACCAATTAATTAAGTCCTTTCTATAAAAGTATTGTACAACAATATCACACGTACATAATTATTAGTCGTGTATTGCAGTAATTAATTAATTTCTACTTCAAGAAACTTTCTGTAGATACTAAGTGATTGTATCAAACGAAAATATTGTATTTCTGTAAAATTATTCTAGATTGTATGGAGCAATCGGTTTGCATTCATTGTTATAATATAGTAAATCAGTTTGTCCTGAACAAATTTAGTCTTATATGTGTGTTTTGTGTGTGTGTGTGTGTGTGTGTGTGTGTGTGTGTGTGTGTGTGTGTGTGTGTGTTTTACATTGTACTACAAAAAATACTTGCTCCGCCAGGAATCGAACTCGGATCTCTCACTTGCCGGGTGAATGTGCTACCATTACACCATAGAGCCCTTACTTTTTAAATTCAATTATTTTGTACTTCGCCTTATCTGTCGTCACATATGCGTTTAATTTACCAAACTAACATATGATCGGAAGATCAAATATCTGTCAAACAATTTTTATTTAAATTAATTAAATGTGTATAAATGGCAATAGCCGAATTTAATTTCAATAAACATTGTACTACAAAATTTACTTGCTCCGCCGGGACTCGAATCCGGATCCCTCATTTGCCGGGTGAATGTGCTGTATATACACACTATTGGTAAAACCCTGCAGTATCCAATTAATTTGTATCTTAACAGTTTAAAATTGCCAACATTTTTTAACCTCCAAAGGTTTATTATATTTCTTTATCATTCTTATGAATGCTCACAATATTTTAAATAAATACAAAATAAAATATGTTGGACATATGTTCATTCCATGTCTTGATACCCTGGAAGTATTTAATATAGGACAGACAGAGTGTTGTAGATAGCAATAAGCGTGGCATTGATTTCATTTAAGTTTTGCTTTGTCAGTAATTCGTACCTAAATTATTTTAAGAAAAAAAATATTAGAGGAATTTTCTTATGTTTAGTACATTAAAAAAATTTTTAGTTAGTATATTTTATACTACCAAGAGTACACAGACAAGATGACAGGTAAGATAGGACTGCCCATTATACATTCAAAACCGGCACACTTATCAACAGAGTCAGTTATTGTATACAACAACACATACGGCGAGAATACCCAGAATACACAAACTCTAAGACAGGTAATGTACAAAAACACTGTTCCCAATTATACACTCAACACCGACACTGTCATCAACAAAAGTAGTTATCGTATACAAACATATGAGAAAACAATGAGATTATTACAGGTAATTTAGTACTCCCCGTTATATACTCATCACCAGTACTGTAATCGACAAAGCTACTTATATCATACAAACATATGGCAATGTAGACTATAGAAATACACTATTATAGGTAAGGTAGAACCACCAATGATACACTCAACACCACTACTAATATCAACAAAGATATCATACAAACTTATGGCAATGCGGAATCCACAGACACTGTGACAGGTAAGAAAGAACTGCCCCATTATACACTCAACACCGTCACTAATATCAACAAAGATAGTTATAACATACAAACTTATGGCAATGCGGAATCCACAGACACTGTGACAGGTATGATAGAACTGCCCCATTATACACTCAACACCGTCACTACTATCAACAAAGATAGTTATAACATACAAACTTATGGCAATGCGGAATCCACAGACACTGTGACAGGTAAGAAAGAACTGCCCCATTATACACCCAACACCGTCACTAATATCAACACAGATAGTTATAACATACAAAACTTATAGCAATGCGGAATCCACAGACACAGTGACAGATAATATAGAACTGCCCCATTATACACTCAACACCGGAACTACTATCAACGAAGATAGTTATAGCATACAAACATATGGCAATGCGGAATCCACAGGCACTGTGATAGGTAAGATAGAACTGCCCCATTATACACTCAACACTGGCACTACTATCAACGAAGATAGTTATAGCATACAAACATATGGCAATGCGGAGTCCACAGGCTGTTATTAATGCAGTTAGAATTGCTGTTGTAAACTCAATGCTGGTACTGTCATCAACAAAGATAGTTATTGTATCAATCATATGACAATGTCGAGTACACAAAGACTCTGTGATAAGTACGGTAGAATTGTCTATTATAAACTGAACACTGGTACTGTAATCAACTGAGATTATCAATCATATGGCAAGGCCAAGTACACAAAGACACTGTAATAAGTAAGGTAGAATTGTTTATTATAAAGTCAACGCTGGTACTGTCGTCAATAGATATAGTTAATGTTTACAAACGTATGACAATGCGGAGTACACAAAGACACTGTTATAAGTAAGGTAGAATTGCCTATTATAAACTCGACACTGTTACTGTCGTCAACTGAAATAGTTATTGTATCAATCATATGACAATGTCGAGTACACAAAGACACTGTGATATATAAGGTAGAATTTCCTATTGTAAACTCAACACTCGTACTGTCATCAACTGAGATTATCAATCATATGGCAATGACAAGTACACAAAGACACTGTAATAAGTAAGGTAGAATTGTTTATTATAAATTCAACGCTGGTACTGTAACCAACTTAGATAGTTATTGTACCAATCATATGACAATGCCGAGTAAACAAAGACTCTGTGATAAGTAAGGTAGAATTGTCTATTATAAACTGAACACTGGTACCGTAATCAACTGATATAGTTATTGTAGGCCTACCAATGATATGACAATGTCGAGTACACAAAGACTCTGTGATAATTAAGGTAGAATTGTCTATTTTAAACTGAACACTGGTACTGTAATAAACTGATATAGTTATTGTACCAATCATATGACAACGTCGAGTAAACAATGACTCTGTGATAAGTAAGGTAGAATTGTCTATTATAAACTGAACACTGGCACTGTAATAAACTGATATAGTTATTGTACCAATCATATGACAATGCCGAGTAAACAAAGACTCTGTGATAAGTAAGGTAGAATTGTCTATTATAAACTGAACACTGGTACTGTAATCAACTGATATAGTTATTGTACCAATGATATGACAATGTCGAGTACACAAAGACTCTGTGATAAGTAAGGTAGAATTGTCTATTATAAACTGAACACTGGTACTGTAATCAACTGATATAGTTATTGTACCAATCATATGACAACGTCGAGTAAACAAAGACTCTGTGATAAGTAAGTTAGAATTGTCTATTATAAACTGAACACTGGTACTGTAATAAACTGATATAGTTATTGTACCTAAATGATATGACAATGTCGAGTAAACAAAGACTCTGTGATAATTAAGGTAAGGTAGAATTGTCTATTTTAAACTGAACACTGGTACTGTAATCAACTGATATAGTTATTGTACCAATCATATGACAATGTCGAGTAAACAATGACTCTGTGATAAGTAAGGTAGAATTGTCTATTATAAACTGAACACTGGTACTGTAATCAACTGATATAGTTATTGTACCAATCATATGACAATGCCGAGTAAACAAAGACTCTGTGATAAGTAAGGTAGAATTGTCTATTATAAACTGAACACTGGTACTGTAATCAACTGATATAGTTATTGTATAAATCATATGACAATGTCGAGTAAACAAAGACTCTGTGATAAGTAAGGTAGAATTGTCTATTATAAACTGAACACTGGTACTGTAATCAACTGATATAGTTATTGTACCAATCATATGACAATGCCGAGTAAACAAAGACTCTGTGATAAGTAAGGTAGAATTGTCTATTATAAACTGAACACTGGTACTGTAATCAACTGATATAGTTATTGTACCAATCATATGACAATGTCGAGTAAACAAAGACTCTGTGATAAGTAAGGTAGAATTGTCTATTATAAACTGAACACTGGTACTGTAATCAACTGATATAGTTATTGTACCAATCATATGACAATGCCGAGTACACAAAGACACTGTGATAAGTAAGATAGAATGGCCTATTATAAAACTGAACACTAGTACTGTCATCAACTGAGATAGTTGTTGTAAACCAATCATATGACAATGCCGAGTACACAATGACACTGTTATAAGTAAGGTAGAATGGCTTATTATAAACTGAACACTAGTACTGTCATCAACTGAGATAGTTATTGTAAACAATCATATGACAATGCCGAGTACACATAGACACTGTGATTAGTAAAGTAAAATTGCCTAATATAAACTCAACACTAGTACTGTCATCAACTGATATAGTAATAATTTCCAATTATTATCTACGTATAATTACAAATATTTACAATTATTACACTGAAGACGTAATTACAATTACGAAACCGCCTGTATATATTTTTAGTTCCATATAGAATTCTTAATTATAATTAATTGCCTAAACAAGCAAAGAAAACCTGTATAATACAAATAGATTCTTCAAATGTGAAATCAAAAATTGTTTGTCATAATTTTAAAATAATATACTTGATTATTAAATGAATAAAACAAATTAATATCGTATTTAATAATTGTAGTCATTGCAATGAATAACAAAAACAGTTGACGTTAAGCAGTACGTTTCTCCTGTATAAAAAATCTCAATTTTCTAAACTGAATATTGTTAAAAACAATTGCAAACATTTCGGATAGTATTTAAATGTTTAACATTAATTTCAGTTTTATTTTCATATCTCTAAATTTTATAGCTTCTTTTGTGTGTTTTTTTCCTCAACGACCTACTGTATGTATGATTTGAGAGAATATAAAACTTGCCAACGAATAGTTTTCACTACATTTTCCTGAAGCAAATCTTAAACCATGTTTTTGTCATTTTCTCGCTCTTGCTTCACGAAGAGAAAGATAAAAAAATTTAAAAGAAAAGTTAAAATATCTTTATTTTTGAAATAATTATTAAAATTTGGTTTCAGGATAGTTGGTAAAAAATTATTAAATAATACTTTTGCTATGCTGAAGTGGGAAACCGCTATTATCTCCTCTCGTATTTTCACAATGTTATAAACAAAAACAAGGAATATATTTTTAAAGTTCATTCTAATATATAAATGCATTTCTTAAATGAATGTAAATTTGGTGTATTGACCATGTGTGCCTTTATTAAAGTTACTGCCACAAAAATACTATATGATTGCCATGTGAGAAATAGTAAATAGATGTTTTTTAATTACTGATTTGTTTTTACCAATACAGCAAACTGTGTACGTTATTTTCCAAGCACATAAGAAAGTCAACATTTTTGACCTGTTAAAGGGTAAATTTGTTGAAATTGAAGACCTTCCATCATGATAATTGACGGTGAGTCAAAGCTACACTGGGATGACTCAGTGGCGTCTCTCATTGTTAATTGCATGTGTTAACGTAATGGGGCTAGAGTTAGTGGTAATAGCACGTGTTAGTGCGACAGTCGAGCTGATGTCAGTCATAGCTCGGTGGCGCCTCCCCGGCCGTGAGACAATTTGGTCCGTGACAACATTGTTGGCCACCTCCAACATCATGTGTACTGCTAGTTTTCCACGTATGTTTTCCTCGTTCAATGCAATTAGTAGAGATTTTGTTTTTAGTCAATATAATAATAGCGTCGTTTTCTAGTTTTATTATTTTTATAAAGTTTAATTTCAATGGTTGAATTATGATGATTCAAATTTATTTTGTAGTGAGCATTACTTTTTATCTCTTAAAAAAGAAGATGAGAAAAAGTCTCATTCTACTTATTCCCAAAAGGACTTTTGCGTTGCTTCTGCAGGATATACGTAATGAGTAAGGTTTGGAGATTAGAAGACGCCTCCAGTCGGGACCCAATGTAGGATAACGAACATTTGTCTCAGTTCCTGTTATCTGTTCCTCAGAGTAGGCAGGGGAAGCCATACTCCCTCATTTTTAGACTTTACCCACTTTTAACATTAAGAGAGCCCCACCCACTCCAACAATTACCCTCTGCACTGGATCTGTTAACCAGCTCTTATTATCCATTAGCTTGAGAATTACGACTGGTGATGTGCCATTCCTGGATACATTGGGTTGTCCACATTTAAATGATATATTGCTTTTTTCTGTGCTCAGTATAGATTCTACTGCCAGAAGTAGACCTTCCTGGAGATGCAATACCTTATGAGGATATTTTCTAATAAGGAAAAACGAGCAATATATGTTTTGGATATTAATTGTACAAATTTTACTATCTAAAGTTACGATGAATTCAATACTTAAAACATTTGCTCTGTATAATAATGAGACAGAGAGCTCAGATACCTATTGTGTTTTATTTTTAGTTCAGTGCTGGTCAGTTTAGTTACAGAAGTTAACGTCAACTCATGTAATTCATTTTTTTATTTTTATGAGTTCAATGATATTTGTTTAGTCTCTAAAATATAAATGAGCCAAACATGAAAACATAACTAACAATGAGTGGTAGCCCAAATGGATATTCCAATGAAGTTTTGCTACCTTCTAAATATTAAAAACATTTGAAATCTCATGACGAATTTGTCCATCTCAAACAACCATGGACTTGGCATGCTTTGGATTATTAAAATAAAACAGTGCCGTTGTGTTGTTAATTTATACGTCCCAAACCTGTCACCAGGACTGATTGTTTGTTGTCGGAGCAAAAGGGCCATATTTGGTTGGAATGATTTAACCATGAGAAATCTATAAAAATGTATATTATATGTCACTGAGCTGAAAAAAATGTTTAGACACATTTATAGTTCCAACTGAGACTGACAGTACCAATGAGCACGAAATATATATATATTAATATATATATAGCTATGACTCTAGATAATGCGCCGATTCTCCAAAAAGATGGCTGGATAAAGATTACAAAAATAAAGCACACATCATTCAAACACACCAAAAAAGGCTGGAATAGTTTTTATATTTTCTAAATACTTAGAATTTTTTGTTAAGAAGGAAAGAAAAAGCCTAGAAAGAAAAGTAATAATCTCAGACATAGCGATAAGGAGATGACTTTTGTATCTGACGAAGAAGATTGTGAATTACTCATGCAGGAAAAGGGAATCTGAAGTATCCGAAGATAATATTGCCATAGCCGGATATCCTATGTTAATACATTCAATGGCCTCATATCGAATGTGGACAAATTAAATAACTAATATTATTATTTCATTAAACTGATATAGAGTAATTATATATATATAAAGAACTTCAATGCATGGGTAATGCCCTTAAATGTATTTGATAGATGAAACAGCATTTTAAGGATGTTGGTTGGAACATTTTTTTATTGGCTGAGAGTTAGTGAAGGAAAGTGGAAAATGTCATTTATGTCCGTCCATCTGTCTGTCTGTTCGCACGGTATGTCGAAAACAAACTTTCCTATACAGTTCAAATGTAGCATTAAGCTTTATTTATTTCTATACTATCAACACTGAGTTCGATGATGACGTTATTCTATGAGATTTGGCTGACTGTTATCAAATATTTTTACATTGGTCTTATGGGAAACGATGATGGAGCAAGGAAATGGCAGGATACATTTTTTTAGACAAACTGAATACAAGTATATCAGATTTAACATGTGAAATTTTTATTCATAGAGTAAAGAGAAAAACAAATTGTAGAGTGGAAATTCAATTATCTATGTCGGTGACGAGATTCGATTTCAGAGTACCCTCCCTACCTCACGGGACCTGGTCTTATTTTAACAATGTTATGAAACCAATCTTAATGAACAAAAATGGAAATGGATCATTGATTTTTTTTTGCATGAAAATTTCTATATAAAACAAGATCAACTTATATAGTGGTGCATGTCCAACCGTAGAATTAGGTTGAGCGTTATTCATTGAAGGCTGACACAATTTATGTTTTGTCTGCCGAGGACATATAAAAATTTGTTTTCTGTATGATTGGATGTATATCCCTCTGTTCGAAGGATAATTCGAGAATAAAATAAGCTATATATTTGAAATTTTGGAAGCAATTGAGTGGAGCTTGTTACACAAAACGTGTTTTGGCGTACTCCTACCTTTCTATTTGTGTTAAATAAAATTGTAAATTTAAAATTTTACATATATTTTTAAGTACATCGTGTTGTATTTTCAAACAGTTCAAATAAAATAACTTTTAATTTAACGAAAGTAGTTCCATCTAAAAACACTGGTAAATTTGATTCTCCATTAAACAATCGAGATTAATACACAGCTACTTGATCAAAATAAAATATCGTAAGGTGTAGCGGCACCTTCCCCCTACTAACACTTAACCCTGCCCAGGACTCCCGGGTCCCAATCCCACGCCGCCTAATCGACTCCCAGTAGCAAGCAACGAGGGCTGCTCTATAAATCTGTCCTAGAGATAGCGGCACGTCGTGCTTCCATCTATCGAACACTTTAGTCTAAATACCTGAAATAACTTAGCCCACAAACTAGCGCGGCTAATAGGATTCTTTAGTACAGATTCCCTCGTCTACAGCTCAACTGAAAAAACGAAAACAGAATACGTACGGTAACAGAAAAGTGAAGGATTTAGTTCCACCCTTTATTATGCTGTTTCAAAATGTACAGAGATTAATATTTATATGTGCATTTAAAATTTTACTAGGTAAATTTCTTATGAAACATGTATATTGCGTGGTTGTCATGACAACCGGATATTAATTATTTTACCCAACGATAATAATTATTATTTATGACGAACATTAAACGAGCATAGATTGACAAGAGAATCGAAATTACAAACATAAAATTATTCCTTTCCGCTCAGCTGGAATAGTAGGTAGATTTTATGAGAAGTAAAATATTGATAATAAATTTATTCCTTGTGTGGTTTAGAATCTAAGGATTCAAGTGGAAAACAATAATTAGCGAATGTTAAGTTCATTTGGTTGTTTCGAGTTTAATATAAATTAATATAAGATTCAAATCATTTCGAGAGCTATTTTCACAAGGTGTAATTTTGGTTGTAGCTCTGAGTTTATAGCAATCCTCAAAGCTTTTGTTATGGGGAATAGGGTGTAAGGCTACTATTTTTCGTCTTTCTGATTAATAGAAAAATGGTCCCCGGTCATTCTTACCCGCAAAGAATTTGAGGTTTGCCCTATATAGTCCTTGGGAAAAAACCTACAGGTTAGCTGGTAAATTTAGTTTTTGGAGGTACAGTTCAATTTACCAGCTATTGGATAAGTTTCTTAGTGACGCTACATTAGAATGTATCGGTCTTACCCATAATTTTCCAAATACCGCAACATGGTTTATTACATGGTTCACAGCCAAAAGATAAATGTTCAGAATTTTTTCAAATATAAATTTTTGGCCTTACAAGCATATTCTTCAAATGTTTTAGGTATCTTAAATAATAGTCTAGGTGGCCTGGACAATAATTTCTCAGTTAAGGGCGAGTTTATTAAAATTTCATAGCCAATTTTCATAACTGTATTGAATTTGTGCAATGATTTGGATATTTGTAACCTTTTTAGGTTGTGTGAGCTCCCGGTTCAAAAGTTTTTTAGGGTATCCCCTGTTAGAAAGACCTTTAGTAAGTTTGCTTTTGTAAATTTTGACATCTGAAGCGTTTGTACATAAGGATTTGGCTCTAATGGAAAAACTTTTTGGTATGAAGTTTTTGACATGATTTGAGTGGCAGCTACTGTAATGTAGGTAAATTCATTTTATTACTACCCTTAACATGTATTTTGGTGTTTAAAATATGATTTTCTAGACAAACTTCAACATAAAAAAGTTACGATTTTGTGATTAGTATTAGAATTAAAATAAAGACACACACACACACACACATATATATATATATATATATATATATATATGTGTGTGTGTGTGTGTGTGTGTGTGTGTGTGTGTGTGTGTGTGTGTGTGTGTGTGTGTGCATATGTATTTTTTTAAACCAATTTTAAACTTCTTCCGGATATATATATATATATATATACGCGCTTACCAGAGCGAAAAATCTGGTCCAAACCCCCAGAACCAGTTTAAAAAGATAGTATGTATATGTTTATTTTTGTTATTTATTCGGTTACGTTATTAATTTTTTTACAGTTATTAACTAAACAGTTATTAAATAAAAAGTTTTTAAATCAAACAAAATCAAACTTTCTGAGTCACAACATGTGAGCTAATGTATAAATAATTTATATTTAGAGAACGTTTGGCTAACTTTATAATAACTACCTCAAAAGAGAACACAATAAACTAATTGGCTTCTCTCCAGATTTATTATTTCAGGAGAATCATTAATTTTGATCTACGGGAAAAACTTTTTGAGCTAACCCTGTGTACATTTTTGTCCCTTAATTTTAAACCAAAATGCGATTGATATATGATTAACTGCATATAATTAACTATAATTAACTGCATACAATTTCGAACTGCCCACTTCGTTTTTCAAACGAAATTTTAAAACCATCTTTATGACTTATTAACCGATATTTAAAACAACTACTCCCATTACATTTTTGATTTTGAGGAGCAGCGAATAAATAACTTTTCCAACAAAGTAACGTATGTTCCTTTTAAAAAAACAACACTTCATTGCTCGGTTACTTATTATTTTCATACTGCAAGAATATTGTAATTTATACTCCGGGTATCATCAGTTTACAAGGATGTCTTATCTCACGCGATCTGCCCTAGTACACACAACACAATTATGCAGGCAGAGTGCAGACGTGTTGCGGCGGTGTGTCTGTCAGGTGTACATTAACACCTTTATAGTACCTTGAAGTCATGCATAATCTTAGTAACATTTCAAGCTACAAGTTTATAAGACGTTTCGATATATTCTGCTATTTTTGATAACATATAAAATCTTTAATTTGTACTTAACTAAGTTCGAATGTAGCCTTTCGTCTCCTTCGGATAACCCTTCGGAGGTCATCAGGTTATAAGTTATTCCACTCTATCTATATGCTTTGTTCTACTCGACCGTTTGTCCGTCTATTTTATCACAAATTTATTTGTACAAAATACTTTTTCTGCAGCAATCCTCACCACACTGGATAATTTCTCCATCGCAACACCAATGTTTATGAAGAACATTATGTTTAATTTAATTATGTTCTTTAATGTATTTAATTAATAGGTACATCAGATCCTTAAGTACAGTTTTAAATTATTTTAATACCAAACTTGGATAACTGTTGGACATTATTATTGACATGTCTTTCAATAATATAAAATATACAATATTGCATTTAGATATACATTATAATTCTAGGTTTTGAATATATTTAATTGAATTAAAATTAATGGAAGCTGTATAAGGTAGTTAATAACATCAAGTGCTATATTGACGTAAACCATTACGTTTTTTCTAACTCCAAAATGCTCAACACCACTTAGCCTTAAATTTCTCCATCCTATATTTAATGAATTACATTAAGGAATGACATTGAGAGATATATGTATTTAAGATAAGTTAATTAATAACAATCTTCTAATTCTTGTTATTTTTTAACTATTTATCATTATTTTTGTATATAAATATGGAGGTTGGTTAGATACCAGTGCTCAGTAGGATTAAATACCTAAGTTTTCATTGAGCGAAATCAATTGTTAAAATGAATAGATTATTTTCAATACTTTGTATAATCAAATATTTAAATTTCTATTGGATAGTTTGAACGTTAGAAAGTGTCCATTACAGTGATACAAGGTTCGAGTAATATCTATCAAAGTAAAGGAAGTGTTTTTAAAATTTGCACGAATGATTTCCATAAATCTTGGTGGTATGAAATCACGAGTGTCAATAATATTGGTCTGTAATTGCCAGGCTGGGCAGTGTTGGTGCCGTGGGGTGCTGTCAGTTGAGATACTACAACAATAGACTCACATCTGCATAAGTGACAGCAATGAGACGACGCTATTTATGGTGTGGCCACCCCGCTGCTCTCCGCCGCTTCAACTCTAAACGTAGTCTTAACCTCGGCCAACAACACACTTGTCTTTTAGTTTGGAGCGTTGAATTTTACATGTTAATTAAGAATTCCGATTGCAGAGGGGGCTAAGACGCCGTACTTTGGATCTGCGCTAGAGATAATGCAGGTTCAAATTCTGAACGAGACCGTAGCACTTTTTATCAGTGTCATTTACCTTGAAATGTATCGATTCTCCCCTTATTCTATTTGATAATATCCTTCCCCAGGTCAGTGGCACATGAGAACGGGCAGAATAAGGCTTAAAAGGGGAACGGCCTCTCCTTAAACTAACTAAATGCATCTTTCATACAGTACGTCATTGCTAGGAAACGTAATTCCCCACGATGACATCCGCGTTCCATTTGGAGCTATTCATTTGCAATTCGTAAACATCTATTGAATGCTAATAACTTCTAAAATCCAACTATGAAAATGTGTTCAAAGCCTATTGAGTTATAGAATAACACTTTTCGAGTAGCCAAAAAAGTTTAATTGTTACAGTAAGTTATACAAAGGGCAGAATTTAATTGACCATATGATAATCAACTATTTATACAGCAGATATATAAACATGAATTAGGGTAAATAGCTGTTAATTCATAGTGGTAAAACAATAAAACTAATTTTTTATTGAAATAGTTCAAAACACAGTCTAATAGTGTGTAGCGTCTTGTGCTACATCGGTTTTAATTTTATATGAAAAATAAAAAGGTGGTTTTAACATTAAGTAGATTGTCAGACGGTAGGTAATGATTTTGAATTGTATTCCTTTGGGAGGTCTGTTCTTGTTACTTGAGGATAGTAGTTCGATTCTGATTTGAGCCTTTGTTGTACCGGTTCTTTGTCTAACTATTACTGGCTAATTCATTGGAATCTTGTTGGGTCAATGATTTAGCTCGGTTATGACATCATTAATGGAGCGAGGTAATATTTAAACCAGCGCATCTCGACTTCCGCCCGATTTTTCTGTTGTAAGGGTGCTCGAATCTGTCTTTCCGTTCCGTGTGTGTCAAAATTTTCGCGATTGATTTTGGGGATTTCACCCAGTAACGACTAGATTGTAGATAAATGAAAATTAATCAAGTAAAATGAAAGAAAATACCATGTAGTATACTTTTATTTTCCTGTATTAACTAAGTATTAATTTCATCTTTATGGTAGTTTGAGAATATGAACTCTTTGTGAATTAATTTGCGTAATTTTGGACAATAATAAGAATTCTATTTGTACCAAGTTCCATTTAATTTTTTAACAATTCACTGAGGGATCTGAAAAACATTCCACAAATTGAGTTTATAATGAGGTGCACAACAGGACTTTGAGAATTAATTTAATTTTTAATTTGTTGATTATTAAATTTTAAAAAGAGAAGAAACCTTAATTTCTTTTCATTAAAATTTATTTTTTGTTTGAAGAACCGATTTAGTATTTTTTTTTTTATTGAGAAGAGAGCATATTGCTTTAGTTTTATAGAAATACCAATATTCTTGCCAAAGGAGTGTTTGAATAAAAACATTTTTCTAAATTTTATTGGTAATGTAAAGATTGAAAATTTGACACCAGTGTTTTAAAATTCCTCCTCCAAGTAACATTAAATTTTGTTAATTGAATTTAAACTCTGGGTTTGGTTTTGAAACGTAATAGAGGTAGATATAGTTAGTGTTCAATAGTTGAGAATTTCTCAGGCATAACTAATCAAAAAATAATGTTTTACCGACATTGGGTTATATACATTCAAGCATTGTGAGATATCATAATTTGAATTATTTAAAAACTTAAGCCTGGACTACAAAGAGATCTATTTTAGAAAATCATGTTACCTCCCTAAATAACCTTGAATTTATATTCAAAATAAAAAAAAAAATAAAAACTTCTGAACTCAATCGCTATAGTGTAATATGTGAAATCTTATAATTTTCAACTTTCGGCCGTCACTTTTAAATTTAAACATTCTGTTTATTACACCAAATTTTGTGATTTACGAAAACCATTAAAGTTGTGTGCAAAACTACAAATTCGCAATTCAAAATCTCGAGTATCGAATTTTACGGTCTTTGGCACTTCCAAGATTTTGATCCGTTTAAATTCTCAATTCTACGATACACTTATCTCACAACCGATTTAATATACCATGAATAAAACACTCTGTACAAAGTAAAATTGTTACATCCTTACTAGCTGTCATTATGCGATAATGGTTACAAGAAACTACTTAAAGTTCTCTGATACTACTTAAAATTCCTAAAACTCTGTGTGTAGTGTTTTGTATAGTGCACGAAAATGTGTGCTATTTTCCTGCCTTGAGAAAGATATCCAATAGGGCCATGGCAAATTATTGTTCTTTAATCAGTATTAGAAGCCAAAATAAACAAGTGCGTAATTTATAAAGAGGTCTTTGGTGAATGAACTCTAAAGCCTAATTACTAGCAGAGATTTACTGTTAACAGCCAGGTATCATTAAATCGCATTCCTTCATCTTATCTATACAAGGTTCCAAGTAAATTAAAGAGATAGTGTGGGATTCAGGTAACAAAGGACACCTGTTTCCAAACATCCCAATTAAAAACCAATCTTTAAGGAAGTGAGCTACAAGTCACCCCTCACCAGTTTCAGTTTATTTTTTTACGTGTAGATAATAATAATATATGTAATATTACACGGATTGGTGGCATTTAGAACTTGGATTTGGAAGTCCCTATAGCAGGAATAAGTTCCGCAAATATTGTATCTCATTATGGATGTGTTTTGTATATTTCATAGTTACCGGTATTTTAAAAATTTTCCTGCTTTTGACATACTATAAAGTACATCGATGCTGACATGTTTTCTATGCCGTTCCTATTTAATAACAATTTATATATGGGTGTTTTCTTAGTTTAAAGTATGCTTTATTAGTATGTTGCCAACGTAGTCACTCTTATTTATCATCTCCAAGGCAATTTAGTTGTCTATCTAGTTTTATTTTATCTAAAATTTAGATAAAATAAAACTGTATATTTTCTGATCTCAAATACACTACCAAATTACTCTCTTTTGTGCTGGCTTTTAATAACCATTAGTCATTGAGTCCTACAAATGTTCTAAACATATACTTCCCCAAAAAATATTTATTATCTTTTGAATAAATTTTTAAATCAAATATTTATTAACTTTCACTGTTTATGTAACCCGTTAGACAAAAATATAATAAACATCAAATCTTTCAAACACATACTGACCTCTCTTCTCAACATTCTGAGCACATGTCATGCAGAATGGGATTAATTGACATATGCCTGTTTCCTCCGCAACTACGATAAGAAGGTGTTGCAGATTTCTATAAGCCCCGAGGTGGTTTAAACATACTGAGCCTAAATCACTTGCCTAATTAAGTTCTGGGTATCTATAAGGACAAGATCTAGTGAACTGTTTATTTGTAGATGGCATGGAGCCTGAAGTATGCACATATTTGCATACGTTTTACATACCGGCTCTGTGGTCTTCTCCAAAGTTTACTTTAAATTTAGCTGACTATACCCTTCCTCCAAATTTGCGGCATTCTTTGTCAAATATCAAACCCGTAATTATGGTACATCTCTTTGTTATAAAACTGTCTTCTTATAAAAACCGTTTTGAAGTCAAATCGAAATGATCATTTAATCTTTCACTATTAATCTACTTTACTAACGTAAAATAATGTGTGCATTGAATAACAATAACTACCGACTTCATACAACAAAGCACGCATTTCCGACAGCATTTAATTATTTGTTTACCCTTTATAAATTATTTTATCTCCATTGTAAAATTAAGAAAATCGGTCTAAACACGGAAACAATTACCTGTACGTGTATTGGAATGATTATTTAAATAGCCTAGGCCATTTTATAGTTAAATATTAGATCTACAAATTTGTACGTATATTGCAATTAGACCCATTTTATAATACTTTTCTAAACCTTAGATTTGTAATTAATCAACTTAATTAAATAAGAATTAGATAACGTAGCCTGTGTACATCGGGGGAGCAGTTGATGGTTGAAAGGGCTGCTCGTTTTAGGGGCTGTAGGAGAGCGTACTAGAGTCCAGGATCAGTAATACTTCTGAGGCCACGGTCCTGTGTTGCTCCAGGAATCATTATGGTTTTACTGAATACATTCGTACTTTTTGAATTTCGTATTTTAATAACTAGGCCAAAAAATGGCTTGCTATTTAAAATATAGATATAAAATAATAGATTGTGTTGACCAAAGTTTATAATTTGCTATGTATTTGTGTTTTTTAATGTAAACCTCAAGTATTATATACCAAAATACTCAGCATTTCTTTCAGAATGATATACAGATTGCATCTTACACTTTACTGTATTCAGATGCGATGAATATGATATTGAAATCCTTATAGTAAAAGGACTTAATCAATTCAAGGGTTAACAAAGTTGTTCATTAATACAGAAGGTTATGTAACCGTTATTAGTTGAATGAGAAGAAATTCTAACAATATCTTAATATTCCACTGATAAATAAAATTTAAATGCTGTAAATTTGACATTTAATCTTTCCACAATGATGTAGCTCTATATCATACCCATTCAAACTCCCTCAAGAGGATGAAGAGATAATATCTACTTTAGTGCGGATAGAGACTTTTATTAAATGTATAACCTAAGTGAATGATACGTTATTAAAAATTATTAATTTTTTACAGGAATGTTTAAACAGATAGAGAGTCTTTTCTATAATGCAATAACTGAAATACAGTAGTGTACCAGAGTAAGTAATAAGCCATATTAAAGATTGGGAAGGAAGACTAACTGATAAATTTGTATATCACTAAAGTGCTATAAGGAAATGGATAATTCTTGAAAAGTGTTATTCAAAACTATACTTGAACTGTAAAATATTCATTCTATTTTTCCAAATTAAATCCCCTCAACAAAAGTGGTTTTAAATATTGCTTATTTTATAGTTTATTCAGTTAAGTAGTTTATTCGATTGAAATGTATTGACTGTTTGCTCGTGTAAGTGTATATAGGTACAATGTACAAAACGCAGTACTTGCTGCTACAAGCCACTTGTTCATTATAATGTTTTAAATATGTGTTTAAAATACTAATGTATTAGTTAGCCAACAGTTTAATATGTATGAAAACTCCATGGTAATTGAAATACATGGATAAATAGATTGTTATTGCAGATAAATATTCCATACAATAATTAAATATTGATGAAAATACATGTTTTTATAAAATCACAAGAGTTAGATTGTATTAAATGTAGAATTATTTTAAATCATGTATGACTAAAACTGAAACTATATCTATGGTAGATAAATAGTGATAAATTGAATGCTCATTACGATTTGATTGCAATAAAACATTGCAACCAACAAAAATATCAATATCTTGTCATTACTTTTAATAGCATTTGGTTTAAAATAGTTTGTATTTTATTTCCTTCAAAACGGATTTTATAACAAGTTATAACAAACACAAATTCATAATTTACACGATTTTGGGTTACAGATTTGACAAAGAATGCCGCAAATTTAGATGAAGTGTATAATCAACTAAATTTAAAGTAAACTTTGGAGAAGACCACAGAGCCGGTATGTAAAACATATGCAAATATGTGCATACTTCAAGCTCTATGCCATCTATAAATAAACAGTTCACTAGATCTTGTCCTTGTAGATACCCAAAACTTAATTAGGCAAGTAATTTTGCTCGTTATTGTTTAAACTACCTCGGGGCTTATAGAAATCAGCAACACCTTCTTATCGTAGTTGCGGAGGAAACAGGCATATGTCAGCCAATCCCATTCTACAAGACATATACTTAGAACCTTGAGAAAAAGAGTCAGTACGAGTATTATTAATTACTGTGTAATAAGTACAAATATGAACAACATAAATAAAACTTTGGTTTTAAATAAGCAAATTAATTCAGAAGATTACGCATAATCATTGGAAAGTGTATATTTAGAGAACGTTTAGAAACAATTTCAATATTTTTTTAAAGTATGCAAAATATCAAGAGTTACTAACAGTTAATTTATAATTCAGATTCTGTTCTTTTTTTAACTATTAAAAATAGGAGAGTTTAAAATGAAATTAAGAAGATAACAAATTTATTTCTAAAATGTTAAAAATACGGTTAACTCAAACTTAGTAATAATATAATAAATCATGATAATTCAAGCCAAAATATTACACATGTGAATTATTATGAAACGGATTTGATATGAAATACAAACTGCATACAAAAATACTAGCATTG
The DNA here is from genome assembly GCF_021130785.1 of Homalodisca vitripennis. Classification (NCBI taxonomy): domain Eukaryota; kingdom Metazoa; phylum Arthropoda; class Insecta; order Hemiptera; family Cicadellidae; genus Homalodisca; species Homalodisca vitripennis. The sequence goes on along the minus strand of NC_060209.1, from coordinate 91,621,472 downwards.
ACTTACTTTCTACCATGCTTTGCAATGTTCAAGAATTGGAAACATTATAAACGTCGATAATTATGAAATAGACGTAACCCCCTCATAACGCGCTGAGATAGCAGAACTTATTCAGAAGCAAACTACATCACCAGTTCAAAATTCCAAATGCAAGATTTTAGAAACATTTACGGGTAAACACTTCTAGGACGTGACGAGCCCACCAGACCGACACTAATATTTGAAAATCTTAAAAGAACTACACAAATAAATAACCTATTTCGGAATCTTCCTAACTTTTAAATCCATCTCCAATTAATTACAAATATAAACATGAAGTTTTAACGTACGTCTTGTAATAAATATTGTCTTTTTACAAGTTTAATAATAAATCAAAAATAATTTATAAGATATGTAAATTGAAATATTAAAATATCCTGTAGTATTATTCAGATACTAACAATATAAACAAAGCTGGAAATTTTTACTTATATCTGTCTGCACGATATCACCAAATGAATCTATGTATAGACTTAAAATTTTACACTAAGCTTAATTTTTATGTAAGAAAATTGAGTTAGGGGGTAGTTCAGATCTAACCATGGGATATTTTTACATTGGCCTTTGGGTAACCATGATGGCAACGAGAAATCGAAGAGTAAATAAATATCTTAAAAAAACTGAGTACAGTTATATGACATATTAACATTTGTCATAGTAATTCATGAAGCCTAATGGAATAAGCTAGATTTAAAATTTTGCCTTCAATTTCAAAGAAGCCTATTACGCTATAAGTGGTGTGCCTACTATTACCTTGTTAAGTAGAATGACGCCTAAGCTTTTAAATCGCGTGTAACTGTTTAGATATATCACCCTGACAATTGAATTTTGAGTTAAGTTCCAGTTTACCTTCCTTATAATTACAACGGTTGGTATCTGACGCTGTCTCAGACTTTACTATCTAGAGTCATGTTCGTCTGAAGAGATCCAATGAAAGTCGACGAAGAAGCTCAAAACGTAACATTTATATCGTTTCGACATCAGAGACACCTAAAAAAGGTAAAGTGGTAGTCTCATTGCCTCATCAGGTACACAATTGAGTGCAATACGAAGTGATAGACATGATCTCTAATTAAACGGAAGATGACCTAGAGCTAAGTAAAAATTCAATTAAATCAACCCTTCCTACCACAGCTACGTTATGTGTATAAAACCCTGACAATGTCTAGATCTAATTGCTTCATATTCTTTCAAGTAAAGAGTTAAATAAAATACAAAATTATGGTGTTTTATAGGCTTTACAAACTTTAGTCAAACCAAAAGTGCCCAAGTGCTGCAAATTTTATAAGCGATAACATTCAAAGAATGCAAGGTTTTTACCAATTTTCGAAGAAATAATTTTAGCTCATTCTGTCAAATATCACATTTTTACGTTTCCAACAAAGTATTGAAAATACTCTAAATATTATCTGGAGCATAATGTACTTTTGCTGTTGGCAAACATTTACCTTTATTCACCTTTAGGTGTTGCTACTAGCCAGTTCAATAAGCGTTATACTGCATGTCATTATTAATTCCTGGATTCCTAAAGTTCCCTTTGTTAAGGTTTATTTTAAGGTATGTAGTTTCCTATCTTCACCTTTTTGCTCTTTCCCTTCTTTTACCATCAAGTGGTACAATATAATTAATAAAGATAACATAAAATAGTGTTTACCTTGTTTATCTGAAGTATGACTGCCAATGTGTAAACTTGTTTTTTTTTTCTCTCTGAAAACACCATAATTTTCGTATTAACATATCGCATATTTCAAAAACAAATGTAATTTCACTAATAGCCTTTTAAAGAAAACTTTATGTAAATAGTAATCCAATTAAACGTTTTAAGCTACATGTAAGCTTCAAAACTGTGCTTATCTCAATGTAATATTTGTGCGGTACATAACTGTAAAGGGAACTTAAATCTACAACATCTCAGTGGACTGATGCGGAGCAAATAGCTAATTCAACATGTTCTCTTTACTGTAAGTAAATTGTCGCTGCATTTTCCCCTGATGATAGTTTATTATAAGATGTAGTCCCTTGTCTTCTCCATTGCGCTTTCCCGCCCTCCGCCTACCATTTTAACATCAATGTAGTTAAGTGAACTCATCATATATTTCTAATGTTGTTAAAATATGATACAAATACCTTTACAAGGTTATTAAATAATTATACAAATCATGAAAACAGTTTTTATTAAAACGGGCCTTAGTTTCTCTGCGGTGATAGATCAACTCGGCTGACACACTCTACATGTCCTCAGGTATAGGTTGCACTGCTTCTGTTAGCCGCTGTCTTAAGACTTACAGGGTTTGAGGCATGAGAGTGTCGTATACTTTATTTCTCACGAACCCCCGCAAGACAAAGATAGCAAGGAGTTGGTGTCGGCCAGCGCATCAAAGGTCTGTCTTCATATCCAGATCGACCAATCCAACGGTATGGCCACGCAACATTGAAAAAAGATGTAGGGGTAGTCAACCAAGCAACCGAGACAAAACATAATCTTATCAAACCAATTTAATAAACATACCCTATCTATTACTGCAACAATCAGGTGTTTCAAATCATGCCAACAAAAGTACCAAATGTCTCCTTTTGCACCATTCTCAGCCATCACTTAAATAGTGTTGCGAAGTAAATAATGGTGTTCATATCTAGCAATTCTAATACATATTAAAACTTAAATAATGTACAGTATAACTTGGTAACATAACAAATGGTTTTGAGAAGTTTTTCATAATAATATACATTTTTGTCAGCTAATAAATAAACCTTATTTTTGGACCATTCCTTATTAATAACCTGTATAATGTTCTGCAAACCTTCGTTTTTTTACTCGTATAAAACAATAGCTTACTAAGTTGATAAAAGAGTGGGCTTTATAAAAGTCCTATCCTCTATCACCCAGATGCATTTCCATCACTTTTGGTTTCGTCTTGCTGTAGATTGACAACATATAATTAGACTTGTTACAGTAACGACTCATTCACAATACAAATTTGTAGAAAGTACTTGACTTGGGTTCACAATATTAAATTATTCATTATTTTGTAGTCCATAAAAATCCTGGATATACAGGTCATAATGCTACATTAATCACTTTTGATGGAGGTACAAAGTTAGCAGAAAGTGCATCGCTCGTGGAATTAAAACAATTATATTTTTATCTAACTGTCTCTCTGTATGTCTGTATATCTCGAAAATTAACTGACCTACGGACATGAAAATTTGCATGACGCTTCATTTCTGTATGAAGAACACTGATTTCCAGGAATATTATGGTGCATATCACTGCATGGGTTTCCGCTGAGCCTGTAAGGGAATATTTTTACATTGGCATTATGGGTAACCATAATGTCAATGAGAAAATTGAAAAATAATTGAAAATTTTAAATTAAGTTTAATCATATGTAACGTATTAACACATTTTGCCTAATTATCCCAACATATGCAACATTTTTTTGCTGGACGTAACTTCTACATATACAAGAATGAGGTCTAAGATACTACATGGCAAACCATTGAATTTGGCTTAGCGTTGTTGAAGCCTATACCTCAGTAGACTACCACAATATCTGTTTTGTTTGCTGGGGATGTAAAGATTTCTTTGCTGTATGATTGTGTGTTGCTCTGTCTATCAATAATGAAATGAGGTAAAGACTTGCAATTTTGCTTCATCGAAGCCTGGTACGTGAGTGGTGGGCGTACTCCTACATTGTAAGTATCTAAGTAGTAAGTTGTTAGAAACAAGAAGTTAATTAAAACCAAACTGGCATCCCTTGTTAAAGTTTGTATCTATCATGTATTCAATACAGACATCTGCAAAGTTGGTGCATAATGACTTTAGTTTTGACATACCGTGAGACTTCATCTCTTGCCTACTTTACTATAAATATCTGTAACAGGCAAACAAGTTATCCGTCTTGTTAAAGGTTGAAAAGTTACTACAGAGTGTAAGTTATAAGGTTTACTTGGTTTATGTTTATTATAACTTATCATATTGTAACTGTTTAACAAAAAACAATTTTTATCGCAAACAAGCTGTTACCCGCGGCTTCGCACGCAATCTTTAGAACCGAAGTGCTTATATTACTTAGTTAAAAGCAATTATGGTGTAATATGATGGGAGTCCTATACAAATTTTAAAACGTAAATAGGCATACATCAGGTAGATATTATTTAAGTTCATGGTAAATAGTATCAGAGTTTTACTTAATTATTATATCATGTTTGGCACGTGTAGGGGCATTTCCGGTTCTAATTAATTATATACATAACGTCATAGCTGAATCTGCCTTGTCATCCCGATCAAGAAAACACAAATCTGGGATCACACAGGTCTTAGAAACTTACTTCTGTCAAAAAGCGTATATTTCCAATCCTTGTCGTATATTTCAGGTCTAAGATATTTCCAGCACCATAGTAGAGTTTGCCTTGTTGTTCTGACGAAGAAAAAATTATATACTTACGTAGGACCGAGATGCCTACTTCGGTTAAAAAGTGCCTACTTAAGACCGTTTAAATTCACTTACCTACTATGTCACAGTTTAGCTTGCCATATTGCCTCGATCAAAATACTATATACGTTCGATTATCTAGTTCTCGGAAATCTATTTTGGTCAAAATCGTGTTGACATAGTTGAGTTTGCCTTATTCTGATGAAGAAAATACACACATAAGTAGGACTGAAAAGCCTATTACGACCTAGGGGGAAGTCCTACCTACTTCTTATGTACTTTCGGTATAAGAGGAATATTCTTAATAAAGTTATGCAACATTCCGAAATAATCGTTATTAAAGTTTTCCGTTACACTTATTTTTGGACTGTAGCTAGGGAAAGAATGAATCGTTCAGGCATGTTAGTATTCATTTCTCTGCTTTCCCATAAGCCACTGTTAAAATGCCATATCACAATGTAAAGGAAGCCCACCTGTTTAAAGTAAATTATGTGAAAAACATTCATAACTTTGTTCATTAAGGTTTGTAACATAACATTGTTTAAATAGTATTTAAAATGCATTAGATTATTTAAATCCGTCACTGGCGCAATCTGGAGTAAAATTTATATATTATTTTTTATTTACTATCTGCATTACACTATATTGATCAAGCACTGTTTACTTAATAATAATCAATTTTAAATGTAAACAGATGTTTCAGCCAATTTGTCGAACTGTAGCTGAAGGTCAACAGCTGTTTAGTGCCAGTTTAATTTGAATTACAAAACGTAAAAACTACAATTTTTCTGAATTCCAAAATATTCCAGGAAACTTTTCTTTATCTTTTCTTCATAACAACCTTCCTTGGATTTCAATGGACATTTTACAAAAAGAATTAACCAAATAGGTCCAGCCGTTATCGAGATTAGCGCTTACCAACACATTTCGACATTCATTTTTATTTATAAGATGTCCGCAAAGAGTTAACAATTACAAAGTGTTACTTGATAATTTCTTGAAACCTAAATGATCAACAACGTGACTTGAAATTATGCACGGAGCTTTATAATTGTATGAGGAACGCTGAACTCGTAGATTATGGTGCATGTCACTCCATGGGTTTTTGCTGAGCGTTAGCGTATATTTTTACATTAATATTAAAGGTAACCATGATGACAACGAGAAAATAATATAAAAAAATACATTTGTAAACAAACTGATTACAATCATTTTAGATTTGAACATGTGACAGGTTTATCCATAGAGTAAAACGAAAAGTAATAGAGTGTGGTTATGTTATGGAAATGTTAAAAGTCGGTGACAAGATTGGTTTTTTGTACGCACTCTTGCATTGTAGTACCTTCCCTGAAACTTTAATTATTTAAACACTGCTATGAAACTTAATTTAATGAACAAAAATGTTAATGTATCTTGTGGCAAAATATCCCGAGAAATATTTCATTTTTATACTTTAAATTTGCATTAAATATCATTTTTACTTTAACAAGAATATGTTCCATTATGGTGTAGGTTCAACCATGGAATTAGGCTGAGCGTACTTGGTGTGTCAATTTATATTCTGGTTGATTACATGTCCATGTGGCTTATATATGAATGATATTTCGAGATCAGAATGAGCTATTGACTTAAAAATGTTGATTTCTCTGTAACTCAGTAGACAGGCAAAATTCTTCATCAACCTGTTTGTCTGTTCATCTTTCTCAGGGTGCCTCGAGAACGGAACGAGCTATAACTTGAAATGTATATTTTTCTGAACCTCAGTCGGCTGATAAAATTTTTCATCAGTCTGTTTGTCTGTAAGTGTTCCTCACGATATCTCGAAAATGATCTGAGATGAAGACGAAATATTACATGACATTATACCAGGCTACTCTTATACCATTTTCTACATCGAGTTTGTTGATGGTGCATGTACCTATGTGATTTGACTGAGGGTTATAAAAGCCTATCACTCAGAAGGAAATCTTAAGATCGAATTGAGCGATTAACTTGTTAAATTAACTACTTTTCTTCATGGGCAATATCAAGTTCCATTTTTGTACTTGCCCAACAATGGCAATTGGCTGAGCGTCTTCAAAGCCTTGTATCTGTACTATATCTCTACAATACATTTATTTTTGAATTTACTTAAAGTTTTATACGAATGTTTTGCAGAAATTTTCAATGATCGTGTATGTACCTCTAGGAACAGTTTCCCATTCTAACATTACCGCAGCCTGTTGGACAACGAATACTGATATTTTATCTCTCGATCTACTGATCCAATAATTATTTACTAGCAAGAAAAGATTTGCAAGAAGATTTTGTTATTATAAATCTTTTTGACATTTATAAGGGATTCGTAGACGTATCTTTATGCGCCAAAGATATGAGAATCTGAGAGGTAATCATAATAAGGCAGTAAGTAGATTTTTTCACATTGATTAAGTTGTATGACTTAAAAATGGGCAAGTGTATATGTGTAATTGGGGCTGATTTTCTCTCAGCATAATAATAGTCCAGAATTTGACAGACTATTTCTATTTTAAAGGCATATATATGTATATATACCGGGTGAGTTTTTTAAAGTGATCCAATAGCTAACTTTTTAATTACACGACTTAGCACCACACTTTAAATTTGGAACTTGATCAATTTTAAGTTTCACTCTGGAATAGACTTTCAAATTTTTTGAAGATGGCCGCCATTTTACAATATGGTGGCCAACTTCAAAATCTTTAATGGAACACCCTGTATTTTATGTTGTTTTTAGATTCTACTCTAAAAAAATAAGACATTAGAGTAGATGGAACCCATTGGAATCGATCTTTAAGTCAGTTTTAATCTCAGTTTTTTACAGTAAATCTAGTTTTATTAACAGGCAGGAATGCTTTTTTTCCCCACAACAACAGTGTAAATATGCCTTAATTCTTGATCTCGTTAGTGTGGATATTTATTACTAAATGTCCTAATCTTGAAATAAAGCTTTGCATCTTACCCCACAAACATATCACGAAGAGCCTAGTATTGTCAGAATATATGATGATATGGCAGAGCAGTGCGTCCGGTCTGCACAACATTCCAGTCATACAAAAGGCCTTGACAGTCTGACTTACAAAAAATGAAAATGTCACTGGCACAGAAAACAAAACAAAAACTATATCGATGCCGTAATAAGATGTTTCAAAGATGGATGTTTAAAAACAGAAACGAGGAGATAAAATCGTTGTCCCTTCCAGTCACCGACGCGTTCCTCCTGTCGTCACCCTAACCGGATATGACAGGCCTGTCCTCAGCCTTCCGAGCGGAACGTTTCTATGAAGTAATTAAGATCATCATCATCTAAGATTTTTGTGATTCATCATGAACCATGGCGTTCATATCTCATTAGTCTGGCTCTAAAACGTCCTGGATATATCCCTGATAAAAAGATAATTATGCCAAACTAAAAAATAACACGATCTATTACAGTAGTAATCATTATTTATAGATAACTTTCTTGAATGTAAAACATAGTAGGTATAAATTAGAAATAAATTAGTATAAATTAGAACCCTTGTGAACTCAGAACCCAAATTGAACAGGAACGTTTTCAATTATTCTGGCGTCATTCGCTTATCTAATCAATATGTACATTTTGGTTTTATATTTCATTTTTATTATATTTAAATAATCTTATAAGTGAATAAGAATAAAATGTTAACATGGATTTTTTTCATCGTTTTGAAAACCTTCGTAATCAATTGCAAATGAAGAAATAATCCCCTACTGTTTTCGCAACCATTCTAAATTGAAGGTATTGCGAACGTTTGGAAAAGCGTAAAATTTATTCTATAGTAAATCACGTTGCAGCTAACAAACTAATGTTATTAACTTCATGGCCGACATAAATAAAGGAGAACTGTGCAATGTAACGGATATAAGCTGCGCTCCCGCGCTAAATGTTGTTGCACCGTGCATTGGACCTGATACTGATAAACAAAACTCACTAATGTTATTAACTTTATGGCCGACATAAATGTAGCAGAACCGTGCAATGTAGCGCATATTAACTGCACTCCCGCGTTAAATATTGTTGCACCGTACATTGGGCTTGATGCTAATAAACAAAACACACTATAGTTATTAACTTTATGGCCAAATTAATTGAGGCAGAAATGTACAATGTAGCGAATATTAACTGCACTCCCGCGTTAAATATTGTTGCACCGTACATTGGGCTTGATGCTAATAAACAAAACACACTATAGTTATTAACTTTATGGCCAAATTAATTGAGGCAGAAATGTACAATGTAGCGAATATTAGCTGCACTCCCGCGTTAAATATTGTTGCACCGTACATTGGGCTTGATGCCAATAAACAAAACACACTAATGCTGTTAATTTTATGGCCGAAATAATTATGGTAGAATTGTGCAATGTAACGGATATTAGCTGAACTCCCGCTTTAAATTTTGTTGCACCGTACAATGGACCTGATACTGATAAACAAAACACACTAATGTTATTAACTTTATTGCCGAAATAATTGAGGCAGAAATGTGTAATGTAGCGAATATTAACTGCACTCCCATGTTAAATGTTGCTGTACCGTACTTTGGACCTGATACTGATAAACAAAACACACTAATGCTATTAACTTTATGGCCGACATAATTGAGGCAGAAATGTGCAATGTAGCGAATATTAACTGCACTCCCATGATAAATGTTGCTGCACCGTACATTGGACATGATACTGATAAACAAAATACACTAATATTATTAAATTTATGGCCTTCATAAATGAGGCAGAAACGTGAAATGTAGCGGATATTAACTGCACTCCCATGCTAATTATCGTTGCACCGTAAATTGGGCTTGGTGCTGATAAACAAAACAAACTAGTGTTATTAACTTTATGGCCGCCATAAATGTGGCAGAACTGTGCAATGCCGCGGATATAAACTGCACTCCCATGTTAAATGTTGTTGCACTGTACATTGGACTTGATGCTGATAAACAAAACAAAGTAGTGTTAAAATCTTTATCCAACATAAATTTGACAGAGTTGTGCAATGTAGCGGATATTAACTGCACTCCCATGTTAAATATTGTTGCACCGTAAATTGGATTTGATGCTGATAAACAAAACAAAATAGTGTTAAAATCTTTATGGCCGACATAAATGTAACAGAACCGTGCAATGTAGCGAATATTAAATGCACTCCCGCGTTAAATTTTGTTGCACCGTACAATGGACCTGATACTGATAAACAAAACACACTAATGTTATTAAATTTATGACCGACGTAAATGAGGCAGAAATGTGCAATGTAGCTGATATTAACTGCACTTCCATGTTAAATATTGTTGCACCGTAAATTGGGCTTGGTGCTTATAAACAAAACAAAGTAATGTTATTAACTTTACGGGAGACATAAATGTGACAGAACTGTCTAATGTACAAGAAATTAACTGCACTTCAGTGTTAAATGTTGTAGCCCCATACATTGGGCTTGATGCAGATGTACAAAAAGCTGATATTGTATTCATTACATTATACCGGATTTTTTCGGAATGGTATTAAGGAAATATTAATAATCGGTACGTCTTTACTCTTAACCGTTAAAGGTATATGAAATAGACACCTTTTGTAGTAAATTTGGACGTAAAGAATCTACCTACAGAATACATAGTTAGCATCTTCACTGCGACATCAGTTACGTGCGGACTTTGGGGGTAGTCGGAGTAATCATGATGTTCGTCGACTGCCATCAATGTGTTTATACTATAATTACATCTCTACCTACAGAATACATAGTTAGCATCTTCACTGCGACATCAGTTATGTGCCGACTTTGGGGTAGTCGGAGTAATCATGAGGTTCGTCGACTGCACTCAATGTGTTATACTACAATACATCTCTACCTACAGAATACATAGCATCTTCACTGCGACATCAGTTATGTGCCGACTTTGGAGTAGTCGGAGTAATCGTGATACGTTGACTGCACTCAATGTGTTATACTATAATACATCTCTACCTACAGAATACATAGTTAGCATCTTCCACTGCGACATCAGTTATGTGCCGACTTGGGGTAGTCGGAGTAATCATGAGGTTCATCGACTGCACTCAATGTGTTATACTACAATACATTTCTACCTACAGAATACATAGTTAGCATCTTCACTGCGACATCAGTTATGTGCGACTTTGGGGTAGTCGGAGTAAATCGTGAGGTACGTTGACTGCACTCAATGGTGTTATACTATAATACATCTCTACCTACAAGAATACATTTAGCATCTTCACTGCGACATCAGTTATGGGCCGACTTTGGGGTAGTCGGAGTAATCATGAGGTTCGTCGACTGCACTCAATGTGTTATACTACAATACATCTCTACCTACAGAATACATAGTTAGCATCTTCACTGCGACATCAGTTATGTGCCGACTTTGGGGTAGTCGGAGTAATCATGAGGTTCGTCGACTGCACTCAATGTGTTTATACTACAATACATCTCTACCTACGAATACATAGTTAGCATCTTCACTGCGACATCAGTTATGTGCCGACTTTGGGGTAGTCGGAGTAATCATGAGGTTCGTCGACTGCACTCAATGTGTATACTATAATACATCTCTACCTACAGAATACATAGTTAGCATCTTCACTGCGACATCAGTTATGTGCCGACCTTTGGGGTAGTCGGAGTAATCGTGAGGTACGTTGACTGCACTCAATGTGTTATACTATAAAGAATCTCTACCTACAGAATACATAGTTAGCATCTTCACTGCGACATCAGTTATGTGCCGACTTTGGGGTAGTCGGAGTAATCGTGAGGTTCGTCGACTGCACTCAATGTGTTATACTATAATACATCTCTACCTACAGAATACATAGTTAGCATCTTCACTGCGACATCAGTTATGTGCCGGACTTTGGGGTAGTCGGAGTAATCATGAGGTTCGTCGACTGCACTCAATGTGTTATACTACAATACATCTCTACCTACAGAATACATAGTTAGCATCTTCACTGCGACATCAGTTATGTGCCGACTTTTGGGGTGGTCGGAGTAATCGTGAGGTTCGTGACTGCACTCAATGTGTTATACTACAATACATCTCTACCTACAGAATACATAGTTAGCATCTTCACTGCGACATCAGTTATGTGCCGACTTTGGGGTAGTCGGAGTAATCGTGAGGTTCGTCGACTGCACTCAATGTGTTATACTACAATACATCTCTACCTACAGAATACATAGTTAGCATCTTCACTGCGACATCAGTTATGTGCGACTTTGGGGTGGTCGGAGTAATCGTGAGGTTCGTTGACTGCACTCAATGTGTTATACTATAATACATCTCTACCTACAGAATACATAGTTTAGCATCTTCACTGCGACATCAGTTATGTGCCGACTTTGGGGTAGTCGGAGTAATCATGAGGTTCGTCGACTGCACTCAATGTGTTATACTACAATACATCTCTACCTACAGAATACATAGTTAGCATCTTCACTGCGACATCAGTTATGTGCCGACTTTGGGGTAGTCGGAGTAATCATGAGGTTCGTCGACTGCACTCAATGTGTTATACTACAATACATCTCTACCTACAGAATACATAGTTAGCATCTTCACTGCGACATCAGTTATGTGCCGACTTTGGGGTAGTCGGAGTAATCGTGAGGTACGTTGACTGCACTCAAATGTGTTATACTATAATACATCTTCTAACCTACAGAATACATAGTTAGCATCTTCACTGCGACATCAGTTATGTGCCGACTTTGGGGTAGTCGGAGTAATCATGAGGTTCGTCGACTGCACTCAATGTGTTATACTACAATACATCTCTACCTACAGAATACATAGTTAGCATCTTCACTGCGACATCAATTATGTGCCGACTTTGGGGTAGTCGGAGTAATCATGAGGTTCGTCGACTGCACTCAATGTGTTATACTATAATACATCTCTACCTACAGAATACATAGTTAGCATCTTCACTGCGACATCAGTTATGTGCCGACTTTGGGGTAGTCGGAGTAATCATGAGGTTCGTCGACTGCACTCAATGTGTTATACTACAATACATCTCTACCTACAGAATACATAGTTAGCATCTTCACTGCGACATCAGTTATGTGCCGACTTTGGGGTAGTCGGAGTAATCGTGAGGTACGTTGACTGCACTCAATGTGTTATACTACAATACATCTCTACCTACAGAATACATAGTTAGCATCTTCACACTGCGACATCAGTTATGTGCCGGACTTTGGGGTAGTCGGAGTAATCATGATGTTCGTCGACTGCACTCAATGTGTTATACTACAATACATCTCTACCTACAGAATACATAGTTAGCATCTTCACTGCGACATCATTTATGTGCCGACTTTGGGGTAGTCGGAGTAATCGTGAGGTGCGTTGACCGCACTCAATGAGTTAATTGTTTCAGGTCCTACATAAATTTCAGAATTTAATCACTTAACTTGAAAAAAATACATAATACAGAAGTTAAATACTCAATTATATATATATATATATACTTAGCTTTAAATATCCCAAATTAATATATACTAATACAAAATATCAAACCAAAAAAGTCTTGTAAAAGGGGCAAAATACCTGTACTAAGATGAATCACTTAACAAGTTACTGTTTGTTCACGAATAACAGTTTTTTAGAACGATCTGGAGTACTTGTCTGGAACGTGCTGTATTAATTCGGTCTAGTTACAGATAGTTACTCTCGGATCAGAAGGTTGGGCTACAAATACCAGAGTTTATAAATCAACCACTAACTAACTAGTGGTGCTACAATAAAGCGAGTTACATTACACTTTATGTTACTTATTTCTGCGTTTAGGTATATAAAGAAAATTCATTTAAAAAAGCTCTTTTAATTTTCCCATCGATATGAACTAAAGAAATATATAGAGATTTAGGCGCTTTTGAACAGCAACTTTGAAAATGCATAACCCGGAAACTGGTAACGCGATAAGGATAAAATATTTTGTATAAGTTATATACATAGTTTTATATATATATATATATATATATATATATATATATATATATATATATATATATATAAGTATAAATTCACTGTGCTTTAGGATAAAATTTTTGAGTTTTAGAAGGATATTCAAAAGTTGTTATGATGTTTCTATTTTAACTTTTGTTATTAAACCGGTGGTTAAAACATACAACATTGGTCTCGTTATGGAGCTCTTAAAGTTATTATCTTGGTGTCTAATTTTGTAAACCAGTAATTAAAATGTTACATTTTTAACGCATTTTATATTAAGCAGGTAAACAATACCTGTTTACATGAGCGTTCGGCGCCTGTTCTTTTGAACACGCAAACTGCCAGACTTCCCAGTGCCCAGGGCTGTGTTGCCTCGTAGTAGTCGTTAGTGTATGAAAATAGTGTACCCAAACTGTAATTCGAATCCGGGTCCTTGGGATAATAAAGTGAGATGATTCACACTCAACTATCAGGGACAAAACGAAAATGAATGTTTTCACAAACATTTCTTTTGCTTCGAGTACCCACACGCTTGTAAATAACTTTTTAGTGGTTTTATACCCATTTATGTGTGAGCGATGGCGTGCTATGGTTCTTCTGAAGATCGCATTGTTTGACTGAATTCCGCCACAAACTTGTGTTCGTTGACTGGTTAACTCCGAAAAATTAAGTAACATTTTATACTTATAAATGTAAATTATTCCATGCTATGGACCTTGTAGGTAAAAAATCGCTATTAATAAGAGAAAACATTAATTTCATGAAATTTCGTACACTTATTCTTGCACTTTATCGGAGATTATACGATTGATTGTTATTATTGATACCGAATAGGCTCCTTTCTCGTTAACTCTCCAGAACTACGATATAAACTATTTCTCTTTGTGTTTATTTGTTTTATTGTTTATTCACAACACCTAATGTCCCTGGTGGAGATGACAAAGAGGGAACGACCTCGCCACAGTCGGTTAGCTCTGCCTCGAGATGTCGCTCTCTGTTCTGTTCAGCACTCCCCGAGCGGAACGTTTTTATAAAGTAATTAAGAGGACCATTAACTCCGTGGCAGACGGATGCGAGCCATATGTCAGAGTATTGCTAATGTCTGTGTACAGACCGCTTCACGAGGGACACACTGATAGATGCTTTACCTTAGTCACGCTTCTTCTTAGCTCGGCTCCACGGCCCACACCTGGGGTATTAATTATACGCCTCTAGAAACAATCATGCGGCTGCGGTTACATCTATTTCTAGCTTTGATTTTAATCAACCTCATACTCTGTGGGAACATGTCTAATTATTATTTATCCGGGTGAAAATTAACCTGGATTCACTGAAGAGATGGGCTATGGAAAATGGAAATCGTTCATCTCTACATCTTTCTGAATAGTTTTTCGAGCACCAAGAGAGCCACTATATGGTATTGATAGTTTGTCCCAACATTTCAAATAGAATTTTACTTCAATTTTGGCTACCTAGCTCTAACACCCCTTGCATATAATTTGGGTACCATAATATTGAGTAAACGACTATTCTGGCTGGCCAGTCTGCAAGGTAACACCCAGGATTGTTTCCATCAAATTGAATCCGTAAATTCCTGGCTTATAAGTAATTTTCAATCATGGTAAATGATACGACCGTGCCTCTCAGGTAAGTTATACCGATGCATTTAGCCCCGTAATGTGTTTTTTTCTTTTTTTCAAAACCATATGAAAATTCTTCTTGTCTACTATTATAACATCTTCATTGACAAGCCCTAACGGTTATGTTGTATTGTATTATTGGTATCCTTCAAAATTTATTTTCAATATTAATTATCTAGAATGAACTGTACCATGTTATACATGAATTCTCAACCCTTCTTTTAGTCATCTATTGTACCAGTTGACGGTAACGTTTTACATTCGACATATAAGTATTAGTTATAGGTTGGACATAACAAGTATAAATAAGTCATATTTCTGTCTTTGTGATTTCCTACTTGTGCATTAGAATGAGGATGTGAAAAATTAATTCCGCTCACTCTAGTTGTGAAAGGAAGGATGAACTTGGACATTAAGGTAATCTCACACTTTATTCATACCAATTTAAGTTATACTCAGATATATCGAACTCAAAATGTTTATAAAGTAATTTAAGTTGATTTGAAAACCTTGTGGATTTTTACAGCAAATTTCAATTTATTACAAAAGATTGCTGAAACAACATATCTCACTCGTGTTTTTTTTTACACTTAAAGTTTCTTTCCCATAAAATTTGATTTTCGAATAAAAATAAAACACCTTGAACACTTTTATTAGTCAATAAAATACTTTGGACGTTACACCACTGACTTTGATCTTTTATTTTTACTATAAAATAAAATAATGGTAACACCGATGTACCATTATAAATTGAATGGATTTATTTTTAATACTGAATAAAAAGTACGAAGAGTTTTTGCTGAATATATTTAACTAGGAAGAACCTGGCTATTATCGTCCATGTCAACCCTCATCATGGCAGATAATATCCAATGTGACACTTGCTACATTGTGTTCTGCCTACTAACATGTACAGCCGCAGTTAACTGTCAGCTATACCGTCCACAATGTCACACTATACTATTGTGCCTACTATACTGTATATACATTTCCACTGTGCACTGTGGCATAGTCAGTGTACCGAGACCAGTTAATCGCCGTGGCTAATGTGACGAACCACACCGTACTGTCACATTAACATTTACACAGCTAACTGCGAGCTGCAACAGCGGCTGTAACAGTGCGCATCTCGTCCTGTTCGGCTTAGCGTATTCACGGTTCCCAAACATAAACAAACAGTATAAATTGTTTCGTGTTATATAGTCTTTCCACGTGCTATTATAGCTCTATATTGGCATGCATCGCTTTCTTGGAATCATGGAAAAGTTTTACCTTAGAAAATTTTTACATTCAGCTGTGCTAGTTTTGGTGGAGATCGAAATGAGATGGTATCAAAAAGCAAAATTATGAAATAATTCGGTTCAGATTATGTTTTTTCTATCGTGGTAAACTTATGATATACTGACCGTCCGATGCAATATAGTTATATTACCGACAGGCAACTTATAAATGGAGTAAAGGTCGTCACTTTGAGGGTCTGTTTATGGTTAGCTGAAGCTGATTTAACATCCACTTACGTGTCTGTCGGTTGGTTTTAAGTGTGGAAAGGTATCAAAAATAAGAACGGAGGAAAAGATACCGTTTAACATTTTTAACCGTTTTCTCGCCTTCCCATGTCGACGTCCAACATAACTAGCATGGCTGGCGATAGACTTTTTTTCTTACAGGAAATTTCTCTATCGATTTCAAGAAAAGCCTAGATTGTGATTATACGATGCAAATTGATTCTCTGCTCCTGGACTAACACAATGCCTTAACGGACTTCAGTAACCAAGTGAGTAAGATCATTAATTGTTTCATAAAATCACATTATATTACGCATACTTGACAATTTTTAATACCACACATAATAATTTATTCAAAGTAAATTCGACTTTTTATTGGATTTTCCTAATTAAAACATTGGAACCCTGGTCAACAAATGACATTGTCTATGGTAGAAACACACTAAACTTGTGCTATATGCTGCTTAAGTTTTCTTGGATTTGTTAAAAAAAGCATTTTTCTAACCTAACACTTACTAATTAGTAACTGGAATGGGATATTTTCATCAGTACAAGGTATATATTGGGGGAAAACATTCCGACAATGAAGTCAAAAACACTATCTCGATCATTATTCAATCTTAATGTACCAAACGTATTTTTAAACTTTAATTTTGCTATGTTATGTTGAATAAATGCACATATATTGATGTTGGATTTTTTTAGCAGAAACACTTACACATTAATCAAGATATTGACTATTCTTTTTTGACCCAAAATCTGCTATTTGTATTGGTAGCACACCACCGGTCACTATTGTTGAGCTCGCGTGTGTGTATTCCATTAACCGAGGCTCAGACACAACAATGTGTTTATACGCATATTGATGGCCCACTTTGAATAATGATGTAGGCAGCCATTTACATAACATGTCCCGGTCTTGGGTTGACTGTAAGCACCTGAACAAGGTCGTATTGGGACACGATTAACTTACGAATCGATACATTACGACTTTGCCCTCTATCAACTTCCAGTAATTACGCCCTATTAGATTCTATGACAATTGAAAGAATGTGATAAAGTTGTAGAGTATAATTTCCTTAACATCATAGCTCTATTACGGATTTAATTACGGTTAACTTTGCTTGTAAAATGACTAGAGGTGGAGACAACTTTCAAAACTGACAAAATATGATGTGTGAGTCTACCGCCTCATGTTGGTGTCAATCTAACAAATGGACTTCCTGAACGTGTCAAATAAAGATAAACCCATTGTCGGGCCCGATTAACGCGAGTGAATTTTCCTCTATTGACGAGTGTATGGAAAGTCGCTGTAAAATCTGATGCGGCTTTGATGCTTAAACAGCCCAATTCTGAATCTAATGTTAAGTACGAGTGGTTGATTGTATGTTTGTGTAAGCATGAATTATCTGAAACTAAAAATAAATGGCACGTATGATTAGACTGGAGCTAATTTAAATTACAAATATAAGGTCTCTAGAACCTTACTACATCTAGAGCCAACCGGGCTGTTCTCGATCTGCTAGAGCTTGTGGTCTCTAAATGGTCTTACATACTGAGAACAATCCACCTCTGTAAATTTTTTGCTACATCTGAAATAGTCCACACTCTAGAACGTATTAACCTATGAATATGTATATCCTGTTACAAATTTCAACTTATAGCTTCTCAAGACACCGCTAATGAAAGCTTTTCACCCATAACTTTGACCTGTGAAGATTCTGCAAATGTTTCAGCCTATAGAACTTCCCGGTATCTGAGAGTTCCCGAATCTGAGAGATTCCCAGCTCCAAGACGTTCCAGGTTCTAGTAGAACATTAGGCTTTGGAATAGCTTGATATTTTTAATTTCTATCCAATGAAAATTCCTTTTTGTTTTTGAGAGGCCGTTAGTTTCAGAGTCCATAACGAGTAATTAACTAAAATTGCAGGGCACGAGCTTCTCCTTCATTCCATAGGAAATCAAAGCCCTTGCATTAAAAAGAATGTTCAATCTGGATCTCCACCCAATGTCCTACTAAAGCTCAATAATGCTTCTTTGATATTTTTATAACAAAATAATATAACAATTGTGATAAAAATGTATGTATTTACTGGACTTATTTCAGAGCTGTTATTGAATGGGAAAATGCCTTGACAAATTTTATCCAGATTCTATGCATCTGTAAGATGCATATGGTACCTGACTGAGAAATGTGTATGGTAACTTCGAGAAGTTATGGACTTTTGGTTACAATTTACTTCTTAGAATGGCATACTGAATCTGGTGAAATCCATGATGCAGACCTACGAATATCCACATTTATTTTTATTTACATCAATATATGCATTCATAAGCCACGGAGTTTTGTTGCGCACTAATCGGTTTTTGGAAAGAAAGGGTACTTCCTGTTTGGATGAACAATTAAAATCAGTTATTTCTAATTTAGTTTCTGCAACTTTCAGTTAAAACTATAGATCATTAGGTCATTCTGGATTGATGTGTCCGGAGTTTTCTCCTTGTTGGCTCCTGAGAACTAATCTTGGTTTACATTTATGCTAATTTTTCCAATGGTCTGAATACTATTACAATTAACTAGTGCACTGGTATACGTAAAATATAAACACTGCCATTCATAGGAGATCTCTATATGTGATATATTCAAATGTTTATTTTGTTATGTATCCTTGATGTTTGAAACCGAAAGCAAATTTTGTAGATTATTTATGGCGTCGACGACTTTTTTATCAACTGATTTCCACAGTTTGGTTTCGCAAATCTAACGATCTAAGACGCTTACACCATGACGTAAGATAACACTTGGTTCGACGACGGAGGTCGGTCGGGGCAACAAACACCTGCCGATGGTGACAATGTGTGTGGCGAGCTTTTAGATCCGTATCAAACACTTATTGCGCCACCGAAGTATTCAAGCTTGAGAGCTCCCGGTATTCAGGCATCTGTTTAAGATAGGGGCCCATAAATCTTTCGGCTCCGGCCACTCAACATACTGGTTTGAATGACACCGCCTTCCAGAATGAGGGGTGTGTATTTGCTCCGGTTTGATGTTTTACTCAGTCATTAGAGGGGTTATGAGATTTCAAAATAGCTTCATCAAATTTTGAAAAATAAAGTAAAAACATATAGGTCTGTAATTGTGTGACAGAGTGTGCTTTCCTACGGAGACGGCGCGGTGAGAAACCGCGGCAAGATACAACAATAGGCTCACATCTGCATAAGTGACAGCAATGAGACGGACGATTTATGACCTCCCGACACCGGCAATCACTCCGCACTTGCCTCGCTATTGTGAACCAATCAAAGTAAATAACGCGACAAAACTCGGCCTGGTACAATGGCCCCCGCGATTATGATGTATTGAGTGGCTCCCCTAACGAAGACAAGAGAATAGAAGAGCTAAACCCACCACGGTTTAACTTTCCGTGGCGAAATGAATGGCACTTATTTATGTGGCTTTAAAACCTCTTCTCGGCTCAAATTAGTCATCGGGAGAAAACTTCATGAAACCGAACTTCAATTACTCACTTTATAGTAATGCCCGAATGCTCCGGAGAATATGACGTCTAATTATTGGGTGGATGAGTAAGTTATCAATTAGTCAACTATACAAAGAGAGCGATATAGCAATCGTGACCGCCAAGACAGATGACTGGGCGTTGTAATACATGGAGCAGAAATAAAAGAACACTTGAGACAAATAGAAGGGATTAATATAAACGATGGAGCAAGACTGCATGTAGAGCCATATTACCTTGTAGTCTCACGCTGCGCTTGTGTCAATACCTTATCTCGGACTAACTATTTATTATTCATTTCATCGGACACATAGGTGATGATCCATTACGTTCCTTGCATATGCAGTCGATGATGAATATTTTTAATTTCAAAGTCAATACGAAATAAAGGCACGGTTTTATGACACGTTGTAATATGATTCAGTTAAATTATTTCACTTGGCACCATCTAAACGTTTCAAAGACGTTTAAAATTGTCAACGATGTTCTATAATTTTTCATAATATATTTACATCGTATTTTATAATAATAGGTATATTACTGAAGACTATTTAAATTTTCATAGTTTCGATTGTCATCATAAAAATAACTGCATGATGGTTATCTTTGAACTGTAAACAACTATGCAATAGCTGAGGAAAGAATACCTACTTTATGGGAGTTGGGAAAACCGAATGTAATTTGGGTAGTCGCTCAAAATGTAATGTTTTTACATAGAGTAATTTTCTTCCCGACTGGGAAATTAAACTCCAGGTAGCGACGCAGTTTAATGCATACTAACACCTTCCACTCGGAGACCAAACCACCTACCCTTGTTTTATTTCACACATCGTTTCATTGCATACTTTTTCTTTTAGAAAGTAACATATTCCATTGTTTGTTACAATGTTGTTTTCCTTTTATACGTTTGTAAGAGTTTCAGAATTACTACAAGTTTAATGTCTGAAAAACATTAAATCTCGAAAACTTTCTTTAAGTAAAATAATTAAATATAAAACTATTATTTATTTCTTTATAAGTGAATTAAAAACATGATAACAATTTTAAATTCAAATTAGTAAAACATTTTCATTACTTTAACGATTATCTTTCTAGATAAAATAAACGGTATCGGTAATTGGCTGATCGTTAGCGAAGGCTGTCACCCGAATGCTGCAAATATTTAATTTCTGTCTTTCTGTACGTCTACCTGTCCGCACTATATCTAGAAAAAGACTTCAAATTTTGTATAGAGCTTCATGGTGGTGTTCATTAGATGGCTGAGCGTTGCCAAAAGTTTTACATTTGCCTTATGGATTACCATGGAGTTCAATCACATGATATTTTAACATGTGAAATCTGAATTTATAAAGAAAAGGGTAAGTAATAGAGTGGAAAGTCAATGTTAAAAGTCGGTTACAAGATTTGAATTCAGCATATTCCTGCGCTGTAGTACGTTCCCAAACTCAACGAAACTGTTATTGTTAGAACATTGCTATGTAACGTAAGTTAAAATGAAAAAATTATGAAAAATGTGAATTTATTCCGTTGCAAAGTATCTTTGGAAAGATTTCGTCGGTAGCCTTTTTATTTTTCGAGAAACATTATTTTTGCATGGATAAGAATGAGTGCTATGACGGTGTATGTCCCCAACTATGGTATTTGGCTGAGCATGCCTGTCAGTTTCTCTTTCTCTGCCAGACATTTTGCTTGCAGCAACGGCGAAGCTACCTTGTAATATTGTTAGTCGTTATTAAGTTATTTAATTTTCCTGCTTCTACCTTTTTAAGTTCAACAGTAACCGTCAGCAAAACGGTAGCTTACGATTTTGCCTTTTTTCACATTTTGTCAACAGGGCTTTCTTTAGGTTATTAAGACCGAATTGAGGGTCTGAAAATTTATCCGCCTCGTAAACTTTAAATTATGTGATATCGATAGACTGTAATAATAAATTTACATCGTTCACGCATGAATAATGATTAAGTTCTCTCGTGCTCAATGATCCAAGGACATCTGAGACAAAGAGTAAAGTATCCGACAAAAGCCACGAGTCTGAAGAAATAAATCACGTTTTGGCTCCGACTCAAGCAAGGTGAGTTCGCTAATAACGTTGCCAAAACAGACAGCCATCGCCCACAAAATGCCATCCGATGGTCGTTACCAGATTATGATTTCCGGAGGTGCGCTTTGATGCTAATGGCAAAAAACGGGGGCTTTTAGGGTCCAAAATGAGGGTCAGGAGAGTGGACGGGCCTGCCCCGCACGCCAATTACCAGTCCTGAGACAATGGTAAATCAATGTCCAGGTAGCCGTCATGTCGGCCCTAATGAGCTCATCCTTCAGCTGCTACAAGCGTGAGCAGGAGCTCCTGGGCTCGCACAGTAGCTGCACGCCCCACCTACCACCGACAATCTCATCTTAAACGTTATTTTTGCAATCATGTAAAAACTTAACTCATTTTTACTTACATCGGCGTTTTGTTTCAAACATTTAATTATTAGATAGATACACATTATTACCTTCACAGTGTTTTGTCCAATTCTATGAAGTACTTTTAGCAGGCAATATTGTGTCTATGTGTCTACCAACACAAGACACATTGTAAGGAACTATGTGTGATATATCACTAGATACGGATACATTGTTGTATTGTATTACAAGACGTACGCTACATTAAATGTCGCTTAACAGGCTTCGCTTATCATAAAATGTTGCTAATTTCATTCTGGAGATGCCCTGCAAACAGACAGATAATCACACAAACAGTAAAATTTAACATCACCCCCGGCAGATAGAAGATCAATTATACCAGCATACCAAGTGATTGGCTTCAGTGACGCTCAGCCTAACTCCATGATAGACATATACCACTATACCAATCTTTTTTTCTGTATAGAAATACGGTTCTAAAGATTAAATCTTTCAAGAGATATCTTTTGGATAGTTAATATGTTAGGCTACACCTGATATTATATCACATGTTAAAATGTTATATGACTGTGTTTAGTATGTTTACAACTTCATATACTCTGCCTTGTTCTCGTTGCCATCAGGGAAACATTTTTGCTAACTTTTAGCGAAATTCCATGGAGTGAAATACGTCATCATTGAACTTGAGGCTCCTTGAATAGAAATGAAGCTTAGTGCAAATACCAAGACTAAATCTGTAATCGTTTTTGAGATATCGTGTAGACAGACAGCAGACAAACTGACAGAAATGAAACTATTCCAGCACCTCCAGTGATAGGCTTCGCTAACGTTCAGCATCTACTTTTAACATTTACTTCATCAAAATGTCCCCTATTTTCTTTGAAAATTATACTGAAATATCTAATGGTATACCTATTATTCAAACAGTTATTTGCACTTATTTATATGTTGCTAAATAAGTTTTGTAGTAGTATGTAAACAATTCTGTAGCAATGTTAATTGCACTTATTTATATGTTGCTAAATAAGTTTTGTAGTAGTATGTAAACAATTCTCTAGCAATGTTAATTGCACTTATTTATATGTTGCTAAATAAGTTTTGTAGTAGTATGTAAACAATTCTGTAGCAATGTTAATTGCACTTATTTATATGTTGTTAAATAAGTTTTGTAGTAGTATGTAAACAATTCTCTAGCAATGTTAAGTTACACAGTACTGCGTAATAAAGTACTTAAATTCCAATAAAATAGATCAAAGTTACATGAATCTATATCTAATAAAGATCATCGTATGGGATACTTTTCAAATGTTTTAATACTATTTATTAACAGCTTTGGTCTGGTTATTCTTATTTACACCATTTAAAGGAATAAGCAAGAACAAAATTTAAATATGAGTGACAAATTAAAAAAAAATATAACTCTATCCATTTTTTGCAGAATATCTCCCGAAGTTAGCAACAATTTACAACATTTTATTTGTTAAAAATTCCAGCGCTATTTTGCCTTTTTATAAAATTATTTTATTCTTAAAATTAATATTTTTTCATTCAGCACGAAATATATAAAATTATACAATATAGCATATAGTTGTAGCAAATTGTTTATCCTTGCAATATGTTATGCTAAAAATACCTTTTATAAAAACTATTCAAACTCTTCTTGACGTTGTCTTTATGAGAGGTGTAAATGAATGAATGGTAACCACTTATATGATCACTTTATACAAACTTTATTTCAAACCCATTTTTTATCGATTCTTTGTTTGTTCTTGTTTTATATTTAAAAGCAAATCATTTCTGAACTTTTAAGAATAACAGCGTTGGGGTTTTATGCAGGTATTTTTAACGCCCATATATACAGACATTGGAATCAAAAGGATTCAAACATTTAGTAAATACACCATCGAATATTTAATCCGAACAAGAATTTTGACTTAATTATAATTTGATAACCTTGTTCTAGATTTCTTAATGTGGTGATTTGTTAAGATTCGTATTAACGGTAAGAATTCGTGTACGTTGTACAAATGTTCAACACTTCCTTATACTATTTTCTATAATTCATAAATGATTTTGTTTCATCGCAATGTGTACAATCATAATGGTGGCATGTCATTATTTGAATTTATATTTGTATATGTTACGCCAGAAATAACTTATGAAGGCTATGACGTGTGTTGATCAGAGTACGGGCAATAAAGTACATATTTTTACTCCACGACAAAGACCACACATGTAGTTGGAATATTTTAAGTTAATTTAAATTTGAAACAAATAGTTGTTCATTAGACCGTTCTTCTTCAAATATAAACACAGTTTTAATTTGTTTACCAATTACATCATGTTTTATATGCCGAAGATGAAAAACTTAAAAAATAAATAAATAACTTAATCAATATTTGTACCAAATACACTGTAACGCTGCGATTGGCTTGAAACTGTCTCAGCCGTTCGGCTAGAAACTTGAAATTTTCGTCGCCGTACTCAAGCGTAACGAAACCGGTTGTTACCACTCTGGACCTATCGCTTAACATTATTCCAGTCCCTATCTCATTCCAGGTAATAGTTTAATGGAGTTATCATTACGGGGCAATAAATAACAAATTTAAATTCTCGACCTTAATCTATCGTTAATCTGTTGTAGCAGCTGTGAAGAAGAAGTATTGCGTGTCCAGATTTGATTGATAGCAGCCTCACGACAAGCCCGGTCTTAACATCTGTGTGGCTACTCTTTATACAATTATCTCCGGCCGGCCGCAATATGTATAATCAAGCGGAGTGAGCGAGTGAACGACCTCCGCACGCACACACACAGGTGCACGCAGGCCTCGGTGCACGCAGCAGAAGCGGAGGCTCAGTATGCAGATGAAGGTTGCACGCGTGTACCAGCCCCAAGCTCGGATTGCATAAGCTCAACGGTTCTGGCTCCTTCTTACACCTGCTACAAAAGGATCTCCCCCGGGCATCTCGGGGATTGATACCGATCGCCTGATGGAATAGTATTACTTAGAAGGTAAAAAGTCAAGAATCAAAATGGCCGGATCTAGCCTGTGTTAATTATGCTAATAGCAACAGGTGCAATGTAATGGAAATTTTGGACCCATAGTTCACTTTACTCCCATAAGGGACCCATCCTATCGTGGTTTGGCTCTCTGTTAGGTAAATTAACTCAACACTAAACCCCCCATTACAACGAGTATACATTAAAGCATTCCTTGACTTTATACCTAGACGCTCGTGATTCCCAGTGAGATACCTGTCTTTGTTTTAACAGTCTAGATGTACAAATAGGTACGGTGAGAAGTGTTGGTTTAATGATTGCTGAGTTTAGCTATATTTCGCTTTCTCCTCAATGCAGCGTCTAAAATCTGGCGCTTTCACAGGCTTGACTTCCTAGAACAAAGTTCTGTGTATAGCAGTATAGTATACTTGTGTTTGCAATATACTATAATTCAACTTTTCTATATTATTCGATTGTATGAGAAGCAGCATCTTAAAGTTCAAATTACTTCAGTTCATGCCTGAAGAACAATTTTGATTATTTTCTTAATTAAATGTTAATTTAAGCAACATCTAAGTGGCACCTCTGTGTGTAACTAGCATAGTAATTCAGTTCATCTTTGAGTAAAATGTGTCCTCATCTTTTAATGGATCTATAAATTCATTACGAATATTTCGCTGATATTTTTAGTATGAGAATGTTGGGCCTGACAAATCGATAAGTATAAACGAATAATTATATGATGCAAAACTTTTTCTGACTTGAAATTACGCTATGAGATTAGATGGCTTAATAAAAATTCAGCCGAGTTTGCGAGCGTAGGTTTGTAGGACTGATACTGGTAATTAACAAAAAGCCTTGCATTACTAAATAACTGCTTACTTAACAAATCATTCGCAGTTGTTTAACTACACATAGCGGCGAGATAATTCATAAAGGAACGAGCAATATGTTTTCCAAATAAAATGTGTTATAGGAATGGGGGTGGAGATAAGAGAGACTAATGGTCGCGCCCTCATTAGCTAAAAGCGTGGAGGGAAAATGAAAGTATTATTCCCCTTTATTGTTATTGGTTCCATACAAAAATGGTAAATATTTGTAACAGTAAATTTCAGATTGCGCTTTGCTTTAATGAAACATTTCATAATTTAGTATATAGGAAACTTTTTAGATTGATTTCTTTTAATGTAAATCTAATTTGGTTCAGAATTAGTTTATTTTATATTCCTACAATGTATATTACTTGCGCTCCATATTTGATAT
Organism: Homalodisca vitripennis; assembly: GCF_021130785.1. Lineage (NCBI taxonomy): Eukaryota > Metazoa > Arthropoda > Insecta > Hemiptera > Cicadellidae > Homalodisca > Homalodisca vitripennis. The sequence goes on along the minus strand of NC_060209.1, from coordinate 91,594,645 downwards.
TTTGCTTTATTTGATGAATGAAGTATTCAATATTTCTTACGTATATACAATTTAATAATTTCATTGAATAGAGAATGACACTATTATTGAGAAATATAATGCTTTTTAGTACTATTTTATTAAAACATATAATTATTCTAAATTACATGTAATTGATATATGTTATTTTCCTAAGTCAATAACAGATTAATGATTCCTTGATTTCATAAATCATATTTAATATTAAATTGTTAATTTTAGCCATGTTTCTTTAAGCCTCTTTAAACATTTTCGCACTTAATCACCAGTGGTTTCTCGTGGGATGACACTTTCTAATTTTCCTTCCGTTTTAGGCAAGCTATTTTACCAAGACCGAAATGAAAAAAATTACACCACCAAATGTTAATCATCTTAAGTATATGTTTTACTAACAACTATAAAAACCTCTATGTTTTTTAATCTAACCCTATTTTATCCTAATGTACAAATATATTTTCTATTATTTAAAGGATTTTGAAATACAGAAATACAGAGAATAAATTATTTGAAAAATTATAATAATGTACCAAAAGATTAAATAAAGTATACAGTTACCTGCTGAATATTATTCTGAAAGTAATACTGTAAAGTAGTGTGTGTAGGCAGTTGGCAAAAATTAAAAATGTTCATCAGTTTGTTATTGCAATAATTTCTTGGATTTAAATGACCTAAAATAATAAAAGCATTAGGGCTACCTATCACAAGATCATACAGTTATCGTGGTACACAGTTTAATTGAAGAAAATTCCTTGCTTTTTTATTATAATAAAGGATATGCAAAACAAAACAAAAACACTTGCAGTATACAATAATTTTACTACAAATATCTGTGAACTGTTGTACATAATTTTCGAAATGTTCACTTTCGTTTACCAAATGAATGTGATTTTCAGAATCTACATTTCAACCACAATTCAACGGGCAAACCCTCACAGCAGTAGAATCCCTAGTTGTTTCGTGGTCTATTTAGCCTTATTCAACTGTTATATAACTTGTTTACTGTTTAGTAATTTTTAAAACGTTGTATATACTGGAAAGTTTCAGGACACTGAGCTACAGCTGTGATCGCTGGCATCAGAAGAGACGAGGAAGGAAATCACTGTGGCCTAGTTCTCCAAGCAACATGAAGTTTACTGCTGGACGTAACGTAGCAGGGAAAGGTGAAACCCAGGAATTTGAATTTTATAGTCTGGCATTGCCTGAGACTGTTTTTTGTACCATATACATTCAAATGCGAATATATTATGTCCAAGGTCTTGTTTACTCGTAATTGACAACTAGTTAATTATTTAACAGTGCTATCTATTGCAGCGTAACATGTCGTAGAATTTTTAAGCTCCACTCTAAGAATGATGTAAGTTGAATTCCAACAACTAGATAACACTTCCACACGTTCCATACGAGAACACATGATACATTATAGCGTCATTGAACGCGGTCAGTAAATTTAACATTGTTCTGTGTACATAATTTCTGGCCAAATATAAAAAATTATATTTTATATTATATTATTTTTTATGAATAAATACAAGTAATAAACTTTTGTAAACGTACAGATTGAAAGTATAAACTAATTGCAAGCCGTGTTTGGACCTAACGTATCCGATAACCATTACAGTATGCATTTTATAGTAAATTTTTTGTACACTAAAGAGATTAAGTAAAATATTTATGTATCCGTCAAGGTTTTTTGCACACAAATTTTGGCTGGGATGAACCGCTATCAGGACGATCGGTCACACACTTTCACGCAGTCCCGAGTAGATTTCTATCAGACCCGGCGCCTAGCCGCGCGCTCTGAGTGGGGTCTGGAGTCTAAGAAACAGTCTAATAATTTGTAAGTAATAGAATAACACTGAGAACGCGTGGTTGAGTGGAAATCTACGAAGCTGTAAACTGCTATAAAACCTACACTGATGCACACCATATTAATCTCTCAACGTCGATGTGCCCCAAAATCATTACTAACTAGGTAACTTATACTACTTACTACTTAGTTACTACTAATTTATTCTTAAATTATCTATAATATTTTTAAATGGAGTTTAGATTTATTTAAGATTATTTAAGCAAATATTAGAATAAAACATGAGATTTTGGTTTTATTTGGATTTAGGAACTTTAGTAACATGTTTGTGTTACGAAAGTTTTGTTGGCTGAGTATTAGTTAAGGTATCTACTCGAGGAGCTGGAAAAAGGTGGTTTCTGTCTGTCTGTCTAATATATCTATATGTTTGTCCACCCGACATCTCAAGAAAGAACTGACCTATGGACCTGTGCCTTAGACGAGGGAAAAGTACCTGTGCTAGGGGAAACAAAAAGTACAACACCAATGCAGCAACCAGTTTTATTGGAATTTGGAATAGACATACATTCTAAACATTAGTAGGGCAGGATCGTGAAGTTAAAGATAAAGATAAGAATGGTTCGTATTTTAAAACCCATGCTATTCTACTACAGGATTAGTTAAAATTAAACTTCCCATTTTTTAGTATGCGTTAAATTATGAGTCAAGAAACATAAAAAAAGTTTTTTCTCTATATTTTGCGTTACATAACCAAATATTAAATATTAATTGAAACGCTAATAACATAGGAACTATAAAAGTGTAAGACGAACTTATCAAATTACTAATATATTAGTATGTCTGTGTTATAACAGTGTCCGTAAAATCATCGGTATTTGAAATTAACTATGGCAAATGCACTTATATTAGGCGATTAAAAAATAAACAACATAATTTAATCTTGTTTTTACTATGCCATTATATAGAAGAATAATTTCAAAATTGACATAAAACCTACAATGAATATATACTGTACTACGCCGACACAGCAATGTGTTTTAGCTTAGTAGAATTGTTATTGAAGAAACAATATTTTGTTTCTTGCCCTTAAATAGAATGCCACGGGAAAATTCGCTTCCGATTTTGGCAGTAAAATGTGTCATGTAGCATGTTTTAGAGGCGATTTCAAAAAGATATTTAAGACTAATGTGAATATTACAAGTCGCTATAGCCTAAATATAACCTGTAATTTATTTGAAATGTATAGGAAATGTCCTTAACAATCGAATAAGCATAGGATTAAATGTCAATTTGTTTTAAAATAAATATTGGCGATAGTTTGCTCAAAGGGAGTATAAGTCATTACAAATTTTTCGTTATTACATGTCATAAACATTTTTTCATTATTCGTGATTGAATGTTAACAAAATCTTTGACAGTGGTTGGTCAGAAAAAAGTCAACGTATAATTGGTTTTTTGTGCCCCGGGTGTGCACGATTATGTCCCGACGCGATTGGTTGAGCCTACTATCCTAGTAAACTATTCGACGTGAATCCATATCTTCGTCTGAAGATATTATTATGATTATAGCAAAGCTATAATCTATTTTGAAATACTTTTGAGTAGATACACGGAGAAGACACAGTTGCAAAATATGGTCCATGATAGAAGAATAACAATGTTTAAAACGACAAAATCGCTGTTAGCTATAATATTTGTTGGATTAACAAAGATTCAATATTAACAGTATTTATTCGTAAACATTTCGCAGGTAGGATTTGTAGAATAATATGCAAGTATGTGTAGAACACAAAACTATAAAATATCTGTACGAATTGTTTTCAAATTATATACGGTTTAGTGGAATGTACAGTGTTCTTACAAAAGCAGCAAATATACACGTGATAGTCAACATTGTACTCAAGTATAAATACTCCATACGGTAAAAATGACCTGCAAATAGAGCGTCTAACACCAACAATAAGATAACTATCAAGAAAGTTATGGAAATCTGGAAGAGAAGAAAATCTGCCTGCTGTAAATAGATATAATATATTTAAATGCGAATTGATTAATTTCCCTCTGGGATTTGTATAAGAAAGAACATTGAAATTGCGGATTCAGATAGAGAAGACAAGAGAGTAGGGTTGCCGTATCTCGGCAGAGACTACCTGTTGTAGACAGAGCTACTGTCAGGAGCTATCTAGGGACGATCGCGAATGACACAGAGCCCTGCGACCTTCATCAAGGGCCGAGCCCTGTCCGGTGTTGCGGTGAATTGATCACCGGTCACCGGTCCGCCGGCCGCGACTCTACGTGTCCCGGTAATGAATGTGGGGCCGGCCCGGGTGCACCCGATAAATCTACGATCCTTGTCTCAGCGACCACGTTTTTGTGCCCGGCGACCCGCACAATACAAATATTGCCACCTCCATTTCATCGTGTTCGTGTTGACAAAAAGCTTCCCAAACCCACGTTTGTAGAGTGCCGGCGAGTGTTGTTGTCTAAACACGCTAGAATTTGCGTTATATCGCCTCAATACGTAAACAATTTGGGGTTCACAAAAATCAAGAACTGCCTAGTGTGTGTATTGAATCATCCGTAAACTTTAGGAATATGTACTATTTTGTTATAATTTTAGTATAACTGTAAGGCAGAAACACAAGCAAACAAAGGGACTATGTAGAAGTTTTTACATTTCCTACTACCTAAACTGAAAATGTACTAACTACATTTACCTGCGCCTTCGCACGCAATTTCGTAGAGTTTGCACGTGTATGAGCACTTGAGGACGTCCATGAGGTCAAAGTTGAAGTTGAGGCCTTGTTGCCAAAATCAACAAAATATGTAAAAAGATTGTATATTTGTGGCCGTTGTAATTTTTGCCGGTCTTAGTATTTCTTTAGTATCTTTTGCGTAGTAGTTTCTAAATAAAGAAAATATATTTACATACACAGGTCTGAGATGCTTACTGCTGTCAAAAGGCTACTAAGATGGATTTTATAACAGTCTTTGAATTTATAGTTTTTTACAGTTAGATATTAACTTCGTCTTTTATGTCTAACTCATAACATCTGCTATATTGCACAAAGTCATATTTTTACTAAAACTTTTAATAGTCTTGTCTGGATATGTTCTTACTCTGTGCTCAACAGCGGTTATAGAAAAGGTTGAAACAAGAAGTGTTTTACTGCCCAGTTTACTGTATTCTTTCACACAGTAAATTTAAACAAACTAAAAACAGTGGTTAAATTAATGAAACATACGGAGCTGTCACAAAACAATTTTATACAGAACAGTTGGTTACATTTAACAGGGTCTTCCAAATAATAATTCGCAACTTTAGAGACCAACATGAGATTTCCCGCCACTTTAGACACCAGTGGAGCGTAGCCCATTGGGATTTTTAAAACAAGAATAGGTCTATATTAATACTAGTGGCTCTAAAAATGTTCATATAAATACAATTAGTTGAATAGCTTACGCGGGACAGCATAGCAAACCACAAAGGCGCTTTCGCATTTATAATATTTTAGGATTGTCTCCTCGTTTAGAACATACTTTTACTCTTTCTGTATTAGAGTTTAGTCTCCTGCACTGACTTGGATGGTGATCTAAAAGAGAGCAAGATTGTTAATTTTCAACTGAGTACATTGTAACACAGTGACAGATGAAATCTGCTGTCTATCTGTGTCTGAAGAGACGATACACGATCGAAACAACCTCACTAGGCGGTGTATTCACTCCTTTGCTAGAGGCCCAAATAAGTCGTAGGGCATAGAGCAGTGGTGGTGGTCTATACATTAGCAGCCATAATAAGTGGTAGTTGGCATAATTTTTGAAGGGAACTATTCGTTTTAACTCTGACGATTATATTGCTACTCAGAATACGGAGAAAACCCTCTCTAGTAAGCAAGAGGATCGCTTGATCACGGTCAGGCAGGAGATCATCCTCCCCTCCCCCCCATAGGTAGCATAATTTGCATGTGCTAGAGTTGCGTCAACACCTTTTTGCACAGTGACTACAACTTGTGAATCTATCATTGTTTATTATGTAAGCAGTCTAGAAATCAATCCATAAACTTGTATTGCGTCACATACACAGGCTTTGGAACATTCGAAACACTTCGAGTATCACCTACTCACTCTATGACATTGTTAATTTATCTAAACACACTAGAATTTTGTACTCCATTGTATAAAAACGTAAGGTGAGTTTGAAAAGTGATATTTGCCCTATGTTATAATTAAAAATAGTTTTTGAAGACTAAAGGTTTCAGGTGTGTGTATTAAATCATATTAAAACTTTTCTTTTCAAACATAGCCAACAAAATAAACAGAAAGATATGAGTAAACGGTATGAAGGCAACAAGGTCGCTAGTATCCTGAAGGTCAACTAAATATGAGGAATGCGTCAAGCTATGATTATGTGTCCAATCATCTAAACGGATAGACCTTCGATTGCGTGTTCAGCTCTCTTTAACATACTTAATGTGTTGTATACATTCACACACGCAATATATAGAAATTCCAATCTTTTCACACTATCCTGTCGCAATCCATCATATTTTATCGTAACTAATAATTTAAGTTACAATTGATTTGTTTTAGGCCAGTACGGAGGAATTCTTATGTCAAGTTCTTACCTTTACAGTAATAAATTATGAAGCTCTACGTAGTTTAGAAATGGAAGAATGCATATTTTAGGTACATAATATTACGCAACTGTTCATGGTTAACAGCTTTAGGTGTTAGAGGAATTCCTAATTAATGGCTCTTACTATTATTATTAGTTTTCCACAGTGTATGAGCTTTTCGGTTTCAAGTGAATTAGATTTCCAACGCAATATTTGGGTTTGCCTCGTTCCTTATCCGAAAAACCCCCATGCTCAGCAGCTATAAGGTTGAAATAAGAATTGCTGTTACTATCAACCTTGCTCATTTCATAAATATAAACAAATAAAAAAATGTTGTAAATGAATTAAACGTTTGGTTGTGCTGTCATATTACGATGTCAACACAGTTAATTACAATTAACAATGTCTTTCGAGTAATAACGTGTTTGCAGTATTACACATTACGTAAATTTTCACACCCTTAGAATCCAGTGGAGCGGAGACCCGATGTCGGTAGTGACAAAATAATTTCTTAGTACGCGTCTAGAACACAAAATAAACTCTATAAATCTAAGATAATTTACGATTTTTTATGCATGTTGATGAGTCAGTAACTCAGTCTGAGAGAGAGAGAGAAAGAGAGAGGCAGAGAGAGAGAGAGAAAGAGAGAGGAGAGAGAGAGAGAGAGAGAGGAGAGAGAGAGAGAGAGAGACCATTTCAACATCGTATTCTTATAACTTGTTATGTATTACTTTCAAATGTTTTTTGTATCATTTGCAAAATTTCACTTGTATGCATTTTTTGCATTAACTGCATTTCTGTGTACATAAAATTATGTTTTAAGTTTCATCTATAACCATGGAATTTTGCTGACGTTATCGAAGTATATCACTCAGTAGCCTGATACAATTTCTCTTTTGTCTGCTGGAGGTGTGTAGACGTTTCTTGTTTGGATTCATTTCTATCTGTTCGAAAGATGTCACACTCACTAAATGACCTATTAATTGACATTTCGCACGCAACCTGAGCGAAGTCTTTTACGCGACACATGGTGTGGCGTAATCCTTGTAATTTAAATGTAAACATTATTCAGTTTGCTTGTCACGTATCGAGAAAACTATGCATTAATAAATATACTTCCCCAACCATGACTGAGCCAATTATTTCATATTGGGATGACTCTATTTTGGATTGAGAAATATTTATTATCTCTTAAAATGAAGCAAAGGTTAATGTAGTAATTCAAAAGTCTGCACTTTGTACTTTATCTTATCTAAACATAATACAATACATATGAACTCCAAAAGGAGCACCATATAAAAAATATGTTTTGTAAAAAAATTTTTTTATTCTATAACTGCACACATAATTTCAGAACCTATCAAATATTTTCATTATTTTGGATTTGATTTATTTATAAAGATCTATTCTATTTGGCATGGGAAATAATGGTGAAAGTATAATTTTAAACTTGTTTTCTTTAAAATATAAAGATGTGTAGAGAGGTCATCTGACTCCCCTCATGGATTCGTTTTGAATAATAACAATCCAGTTACATATTGGGCAGAAAATAAATTTTCCTAACCGAAATATTTACAAACTATATATCTCCATGGTTACATATATGCTACACATTCACTAATTTTGCTAATTTTTATTTAATCCAAAGTACAATTTTTGGAAACAGAAGTAAATGCGGTGACGGTGAGGGACTCGGGTTTATTGTACCGAATAAATAGCACAGGTCTGTTTCACTCTCAGTTGTGGAAATAAAGGCAGAAAATACAACCAACGGATATTTGACCCATGAACAGTTACATTACACGGGCATTAAGTTACTCGGCACACAAATTCCACGTTACATATTTCAAATGGTAGGTCTCTAAGTTAAAATAACATACCCAGCTGGTAATATATATCTCATAATGGCAATGCAGAGATTGTAACTTTTAACTAAGTCGTGAAATGTTTTGTATTCTAAATAATTTCGTATTTCGAATAAGTTACAGAGATACATTTTTGCTGATTCAGCGAGCCCTATCACTCGAGGGGCTGGAAAAAAGCTTTTATATCTATCTGTATGTCTGTCCGCACGATGTCTCGAGAACGAACTAAAATGTAGACTTGACCTTTTGCGTGTAGCTTCATTTCTACATAGTCTTTATCGAGTTAATTGGTGGAGTATGTCACTCCATGGGATTTGGCAGCGCGTTAGTGAACTTTTATCTTATGGGTAACCAATGAGTATCGCTGAATAACTTAATTTGCAAACAAATTGAGTACAATTATAAACTATTGAATGAGAAATGAATTAAACCTTTCACGCAACTTAGTGCTTTGTTGTATGTCCTAGACTAGAGTATACACACAAACGCACGCACGCGCGTGCACAGACATATATATATAATAAATATTTATATATATATATATATATATATATATATATATATATATATATATATATAAGTGACAATTTCTGGACGATTAGCATTGAAACTTCAATGTTTAAAATTAATATAATTTTAAATCGTTTAATTTTGTTTAATACATTTTCTAAAAGCCAATTAGACAGGTCTTAAGCAAAATATTTTTCTCCTAATTCTATTATGAGCTATATATTACTAGGGATACTCATTTTTACCCAGATTTAATCGGAAATGATTATAATTAAGTTTAATTTGTCTGCCTCCTCAGACGTGCTGAGGTGATTAAAGCTTCAAATTGATACAAGTGAATACCTTCATAAACATATTTTCTGATTAACCAACCCAGAAAAGTAACCCAACCCGACATTTTTAAAAACCATTTCACATGCTCATAACATTGTTTTTAAAATTTCAAAATGATTATGACGGTGTTTATGCTTTTATTCACGAGCCAAACTTTAAAGTTGTCATAACACAGTATTGTGAAACACTTCATAATACGATTATAATAGTACCTCTTAAATTTGATATTTATAGAAGATAGCCACAAGTTAAATGTACCTATCTTACGAATTTGTGGGTAACATAACTCTGTACTCATACCATATTTTACGAACATATAACATAAACATACATTAATACAAATTATAAATACAATATTGCTCAATGTTTAACAGTTTATATATATATATATATATATTTATATATTGTTTCCATATATTTTACAAAACTATATTACAGAGTAAATTTTTCGTACAAACACGACTTTCTCGTTTTCATGAACTCTTTTCTCTATTTAAATGTTTACTGACCACAGTCCTCTTTTGAAGAAAATGAGTTGATACTTTTGACAACCTTAATATTTAATTAATCCAATTGAACTTTAATTAAAACTGTGAATACCAGTGGCTTAATTCAGTTACAAATTTACGCTTGGACAATGTAAACTAGTAAGACGCTTACACATTCATTGGCCTCTTTGGAAAAACAATACTAAAAGTATGATTTCGTTTAAATAACGTTCCCAAAACATGTTCTGTTAGTGTGATTTCTGTCGTTAATGTACCCATTCATTGCCCAATAGTTTCGAAAAAATGGAAAATGTTTAAGGTTGTTTTTTATTTTACGCACCAGAGCAATTTTTATTGGATTGTGAATCTGGAAAAGGATAATTTTTAATGAATATTATGACGGTTTGGCACCAGTATAACTAACATAAATTTCAAAAAGGGGTATACTTTGATCCGAAAGTCACAAGCGTTGCTCTCTTTTAATACAACTTTGAAATTTACAAAATCTACAATATTAAAGGATTAACTGATATATCATTCAGTGTCATAGTTCCAAGAATATCTCAAACTCGTCCTATTAAAATGAAACCTACGATTTCCCAGTACTAAAAACAGTACGCGCCAAATAAACCAGGAGTCGATATAGCGAGACGGAGGAAGACATAAAGATCGAAGAAAAACGACTAGCGGAAACTACTGCGCGCTCGCAATCCATTACTCACTACGCGGATAAAAGTCACATAAATTATAGAGAAGGCAAACACACTTGTGGCCCAGCACGGAGACGCGGACCCGGGCGTGTCAATCTCCATTACTGGGTCGCTGTGTGTTAATCCCCGGCCCGGCCCTGCCACTGCCCTTGCTCTGACAACCCATTTGCATAAAAAGCTGTATCCGATAAGCGATATTAGCTACCGGACATTAATATACATTTAGCGGAGTGGCAGCCAGCCCCGCCACGGGCGCATTCCCCTCTCGCTGTGTCACTCCCGGCATTGCATGATACCCACTTCTCTACTAATTAACGTTATTTCCGCTCCGTGTAAGTGATTTGCACTGCTCGTTTCATTTTTTTCTTTAGCGCACTTAAGAACATAGTTATGGCGGGAACGAATCGTTGGACAGCGCGGCTCGCCCAGTACATGTCACTAAGTGATCTATCACTACCATTAAATGTTGTTTGTTGCACCGACAAAAGCACCACTTCAAACACCGAATGATACCTATGCACTTCCATGGACCTACGGCATAATAATCAAGTTTTAACATCTCCTGTTCCAAAGCCAAGTTCCGTTTCTTAAGTAAAGATAGAATATAAACCAACTACATTACTTTCTTTCGTCCAAAAAAGAACTCAAAAGAAATTCATCGAGAAAGCTATTTATTACTAACTTCATTTAATCGTCCAATGCTCATAATGGCTTTTGTGGATTTCAAATGAATCGAAATTTAGGGGTATGGCTCATGGGTTTTCAAAGTTCCAATTAATATTATGAGAGTATTTTATGAAATGGTATTATGTTGGGAAAACTCCTCTCGATAAAATAACTTCTCATTTAAGTATTGTGGCTCGTTATTTTTCATAACCCGGTGTATAACACAGCACGTCAACAATCTGCACAAGTAACATGTTGACAACATATTTGATAGAAGAAAAACGATCGAAGTATCTGAGATTAAAACTGAATGTGATGGCAGAGTTTTGGATAGTTTGAATTCTGGAAGTATCCTCCTTTGAGAAGTGGTTGCCACAAACAGAAAAACAGTGTTCAAAAACCGATAGTATTATGGACTGCAGGAGTTTTAATATAATAATTCATAAATAATTATTAGCTAATAATTAACGGTTTGTTCCCTAATAGGTTCTTTTCTGGGTTACATTGTTTGGGTATTGATCTAACAGCTATGAAATTTCAACCGGCTTAGCTGGGTTTAAAATCTGACAAAGTGGGAATATTTTGGTAACCAAGATAGTAAGACCTCTTCTTATCCCGATTCCTGCACGTGCCTTGTACACATAGGAAATTCATTACTCGGCACGAGGCGCCATTGAGGGGGTGAGGACATAATCGACCTCATTGATCTGTTTAGTTGCTTACAAGGTCATGTTTAACCAGATGCGTTGGGTCAGAGTTGGCTAGGGATAGAGCTTATTCTACCGATATAAAAATGGTGACGTTCTGTTCCCAAGAAGATACTGCTAACTTATAATTATATACTCTGCTAGTCGTCACCTCGCCTGCTGTATGGGGACGGTTCTTAAAGTTATCAGGTTAGTCTGAGTGACCCCGGAGTGCTGATTTTAGCAGGAGTGAAGCGCTTTGCCGTTATATAATATCGCAAAATATATTGAATTGCGTTGAACGGAACAAGCGTTCCACTCTGACCTTACGAAGAGAAATTGCCGAGATGCGAGCCCGAGCGTGTAGGCCGCATGCACCGGCCGCTGTGTACCTGCTCTCTTGCGTTGCGACTTTCACAAATACCTCAATGTTTTATCAAATCAGACCGGGCCGGTGCGGTGCTGTTGTGGGAACACGTCGAGACATGTTATCTGTGGTCGTGCACAGCCTCTGACCTCAGCTCGCTGCGCTCGACTTGCCGACCCAGTCGCCCAGAACCGAGGCCGGAAACTCCTCAAGTGGCTTCCGGAGGCAGCCCTGTGTGGCCTGTCGCATGCCGCTCGCCGCACCATCATTCTCCGCCGGGAACGTGACGGAATGGGCTTCGGAGAGACAAGACACCGAGAGGGGAGATTGACGGTGATCCTCAGGTGAATTATCGTTATCTAGACTTACAACAGATGACAGCTACGCTTTGCCTGGATCTATTTATTCCTCAATACAACACGAAGAAATATATTCTTTGGACATTAAAATTAAAATAAAATAATAAACCCACAAAACGGAGTATCTAAAAACCCGACAAACGTAACAAAAGAGGTAGCTCACAGAGGACGGACTTCCTTTTACTTGTTGACCCTAACATAAATAGGTTCCTCCCTCAGACAGAGAGGGGCGTTTGCCCGATCTGCAAGTCTGTAGGATCAAGAGTTATCACACCGACAGTAATCGACCGATACCGATAGACATACGTATAACAATATGATTTAATAAGGCCCTGTCGAGAACTTAAAACAAAAATACCCATTTTATATATCAAAGCTATTCCCCTTACTTTACTAACTGGTTTTAGATACCACTTTAAAGAATTCGTGATAGCATATTCCATGGTTAGTTTTCATGTCGTGCCATTTTTAGTTTTTGCTCCAACTTATTTCTATTTGGTAAACATATTAATTATAGCATTATTATACAATAAAAATATACTCACGTTTTAATCCGGCGTTACGTAGTGTTCCTTTTCAATGGAAGGAGATTTGAAGCCTTTATTTTGTAAAACACATTTGCCAACGCGAGTGCTTCTAAAAACTACCAAACGCTAGTTTGTTTTCGCCTTTGAATATTTATGGTAACGATAATCAGTAATGTGTTATCTAATTTCCTAACTTCAAAACAGGAAAGCCATTGAAAGTAGGAAGAACCGTTATCGTAAATCTCTGCGTACTTTGTGTGCGTTGAAGGAACAATCATAAATACAGAGTTAAAAACAAGTGGAATGGCGGCATACTGCCAGAACTAGTTGGCCAATGGGACGAAGCTTTGTAGTCACGTGATCTGGCCGGAAACGGAACTGCATATCGGAGATTATATCGAGGCGGCGTTGCCAAATTATCCACTATCGCGTTAACACTTGACGGCGCGGCGTCCTCCACTTGTGAGCCCATTTGGCGAATTAATGTCGTATCAAATGTGCGATTTGGTGCCAATGGAGGCTAATTGAAATTAATGTTGTCAGATAAATCACCGATTATAGACTATTTAATAAGTGGAATGTAAATAATTGATTTCAAGTCAGAAAAAGGTTTTAATCATACATTATGTTTTTTTTTTAATATATAATGATTAATTATTTTTTTGTTTCTGTATGGATGAAATAGTATGAAACACAATTCCGCTCTAAATTTTTAGATCTTTGTACTGTTACAAGTAATGAATTTACGTTTAAATATCCACAGAAAAAAGGTTGGTAGTAAAAAATTAACAAGAGTTGGTGGTGTGTATTTTAAAACACACATGCTCTTGCGATAATTAGAAAAATAATTTAAACGTATTTAAAAATAATCAGGAAATTCCCACGGCTTAAAATAAAAAGATTTAACGCGTTCGTAGAAAATATATGAACACGAAGATCCAGTCAACATAGAGATCTGGAAGGACTGGATCAGGGATTAGAGACTCCAAGGACTAAAATCTAGCATCTTGGAAAATTTAAATATTTGTGAAAAAATAGTCCTTCAAGCTCAATAAGGAGATGTAGGTACATTTAGTGACTGAAATATTAAAAATGTACTTCTTATGGAGGTTAAATTGAATTGTTATCTGGAAAAAAACATTTTGAGATACAAAAACATTGTCGTTGGAAAATGTTATGGGCATTTTTAAAACATTTCATTTTTTACCCATGTAAATGAACAACGGAGTTGAGAAACTATTTAATTAAAGCTTTTATGTAAAGTATATATTTATGTATTTACATACAAAATTTCCTTAAGTGGCACCGTGAGAACAATTGCAAGAGGTCAGTTTTTTTAATTAAAAATCTACCTAAAAAGACAAAGAGTTGGAGTTTCTCTTAAGTGACTGACCTAACTGCAGATGCTCTCAGATGACTTGTATGCCAAGTTCTATTACAGTTCTATTGTTATTCTTATTTAATGCACTATCTTTTTAAATATATGCTTATATTGATTGCATAATACGTATTATCAAAAACTTTATTATAAAACTTACATAAATTACATAACAAGTATTTCTCATCTTAGATGTCTTCTCAGAATTGCTAGGAATCCTATAACAGTACTTAATATACGTAACAAGAAATATTTAAAGCCTAGCAAAACACTACAAACTTGATTCTAATACAGTTTGATTACTTACAAGTTACATACTGCTAATATACTACATAAAAATCCATAAATATCACAGAACGCGTACGCTTGTCAATGGGTTGTAGTTATGACACAACAACGTGCTATAAAAAAGTCTGTAACTTTATTTCTAAATTTTTTCATTGATTTACTAGTTGTTACCCGAGGCTTCGCACACACTTTTTAAATCTGTGCTTATATTGTTTTGTAAAAGCATTTATAATGTAATATTCTGAAATCCTATGTATTAAATTGGTCAAACGATCAGGTATATATTATTTACGTGTTTATAATCAAAAGTATCAGAAATTAACCTTATTTTTACATTATGTTTTGCAAGTATAGGTTCATTTATGATTAAAATTTATTATTATTCCATGTCGTAGCTGAGTCTACATCGTTGCCTCGATCAAGAAAATACACATTCAGGGGCTCGAATACCTACTTTAGTCAAAAAGCCTTTATTTCTAGGTTTGTCATATACTTCTGGTCTAAGATATTCCTACTGCCTTAATACAGTTTGCTCTTGTTATCCCGATGAAGATAATATACATAAAAATGTAGGACTGAGAAGCCTACTTCGAGAAAAAAGGTGCCTACTTTCGGCCGTTTCAAATCACTTATGGTTCCTTATTTTCCCATTTAAAACACTATATACGTATGTAGTTCTCAAAAATCTAATTCTGCCCCTTGTTATCCACTTTTTCGGTCGACAATATTTCCAGAGAGATAGTTGAGTTTGCCTTGTTGTACCAGTACAACATGTTGAACGTACGTAGGAATGAGAAGTTCATTACTGCCTAAGGGGCAATTCTACGTACTTCCGGTTTACAGTGTTTTGTTAATTTCATTCAATACTTCAAAATAATCGTTTATAAGGTTTTGCGTTATAGAAGTCTTGCTGTTTTTCTTTCTGTAGTCTGGGAAAGAATGGATCGTACAGGCATGTTAATTGCCTTCTTCTCTGTTTTTCCATAAGCCACTTCTATAATGCCATAACAAAATGTCAATGAAGTCCACCAGTTTGGGATACCTTGTGTGAAAAAATTCACAGCTTTGTTTATTTTTATTTTGTTCTGATGTAAAAACCCCTTACAGTATTGATGAGTTTGCTACTTAACAACAAAGGTTGACAGTGAGCATATAAATATTTAGCTATAAGAATATAACTATTGAAATTAAAAAACGTTTATAAACTAAAATACGAGTATAGCTTTTCATTAGTATAGCTTTTATTAGTATAGCTTTTACGAGAATAGCTTTTTATAGAAAATTGACGCCATTTTACCGTGTATACGTTTGTAAATAAAGACAATATGAGTTTGAGTTTAGGTTGAGTTGAGGTTCAAATAGTATTTAAAATGCATTAGATATTTTGAATTCGTTACTGGATCAATCTGCAGTAAAACTTAAATTATTATTTGCTATCTGATTTTATTATACTACTGATCAAACACTCTATAGTTAAATAAAATTTACTTGTAAACATATGTTTCAGCCTATTTGTAGAACTTTTTTATTTCCAGAACTGTTTATTATCAGTTGCATGTGGATTATAAAAAATTAATACTACAAGTTTTGCCAGAATTCCAAAATATAACAGGTAACATTTCTTATCTTTCTTTTTCTCATAAACCATCCATGGATTTCAGCGACTATTTTACAAAAAGAATTATCCAGATTCGTGCAGCCGTTATCAAGATTAGCGCTTAGCAACATATTTTGCAATTCATTTTGTATATAAGAATGTTTGAAAAATTAGAACTGCAAGCTAATAATTAATACCTATGAGTTCTTATCTTTCAAACTTATTGTAGTCATGTTTTAAACGTAAATTGTTACCTGAAAAGAATCTAAAATTAGAATAACATTTTGGAAGTTCATGTACTTGATTTAATGTTTTCATGATATGTTTTGTTCATTCTCTATGAGTTAAAATATGTAATTACATTTTCCAAAAGCATGAAAATTATTAAGCATGGAAACTGGGGCTGACTCGTGAAGAAAGTCAGGTATGTCTCCTAGTTAAACATAAAACGGGGGTAGTGGACAAGTTTCGTTTCTTGTTTCCTTCTGGTTATGCTGTAAAAGTCAGCATTACATTTATTTTGTAGCCAATAATCAATAGGACAATCTCTAGGTTATAAACTCTCACTTAACCAATAATTTACTCTCGACCGCAGCGCAGGTGTGTTCACACTCCACAAGATTCGCTTCCAATAATCGTAAAACCAATAGCTATTGGCGGTCTGCCTTTTCTTCTTTTAATACTCTAATCGATATTCAACCGTGGATAAATATACTCAATTTAACAATATTTATGAAAAGATTTATGGGATTTTTACGGTTTCTTAAAATCACGTTTTATTCCTTCTTTTGGTATAGTATTGAATATAAATCCAAAAACTTATTAAATATCAATTAAATTTGTAATATTTTACGACAGAAGAAAATATATCATATAAAAAAACATAAAGTTAAAGTGATACATAAATATAAAAAGTTGTTGTATGGAGGAACTACAAAACTGTGATATTTTTTTAAATCTGGTTTTAATTTTGGAGATGTTAAATTTATAATTAAAATATTATTTGGATAAAGTATACAAATAATAACCATATGAACATGAGTGCATAGATCGATAACGGTACCAACATAGCAAGATTTTAATGCCAAGACAATTAACTTTAAACTTTGACTAATGAAGTTTAAATACGACACGTACACAGAAATGAAGTTTAAATACGAAACGTACACAGAAATGAAGTTTAAAAATTATGATTTATGCTCAAACTGAAAGTGTACCTTGTAACTCATGAAACTTTTATAGTGAAACTTACAAAATATTTTGGAGTATTTTAACTTTGGTGTATGGTCACATTATCTAAATGATTAAATCTCATTTTCGATAGTGTATGTGACAAACTGCAACAACGCATTAATTACAAACGTTTATCCAAATCCTGTTTGGGTTATTTTTATATGATCTTACTAGATATTTTAACTAGTTATAAAACTGTTACATTAAAACTAAAATATTTAATAATATTATTGTTACATGTACGCACACATACAATTTTTTATATTACCCCTGAAATATTTATTATAAGAATGTAACAACCATGTTTGGGCATTTCATCAGTGGTGAGATACAAATTACAATAACCAGTTTAATTTTCCATACCTGGTGACTGTATTAACATGAAATAGTGCCATGAAACATTAACATGGAATTTTTAAACTTGTACAAACAATTATTAAAACTGATTCTAATTCCTTACATATTTTCTATAGATAGTTTATTTTGGGTTTAAAGTTATTGGGTGAATGGTAGCAAAGCCTATCTCTCGAAGGGCTTGAAAAATTGTATTCTAGTATGTATATCTGTATGTATGATATCTGTAGAATTAACAGAGCTAAAAACTAAAAATTTTGTATGAAATCTCAGCGAAGTTTGTGACGGTACACGTGGTGTGGTGTACTCCTTGCAGTGTAATGGTTACAAAAAACTAAAAATATCAGTATAATCCATTGCTGACTATTGCAAAAGTATATGAATCCTGTAACACATAAGAAAGATGCAAAGTGTCACATACTTTAACTCGTATTTTATTTATGCCTCCTGTGTTATTGAGCTAGAACATGTGTGAAACAGTATGTGCGCTTGACACACTAGAACCAAACAAATAACTCTTTACATATAACGTCAACTCTTCTCAATATACAAATTTAAAAATTTGAATCGTTACTATTTGTATATTTGTTTCATTCATGACAAAAATTGTTTTAAAGATATGAAGTCTTTGTAATATAGTTTTCTAAATAATATTATACGGCAGGATAAACCAGAGTGGTGTCCTGTCATTGCTTTGGCACGGATATCATTTTAAAATGTCCTTAAAATTACCAACTTAAAATCTTTCATTGCAAGCTAATACTTAATCTACAGTACTCACACGGTTTTAAAGGATAGTATTTTTAAAATTTCATTAGAACGATTAAAGAAGAACTATTTATGTATATAGTAATGACAAACGTTTTATTTCAGATTTTTTCCGAAACGCATAACTCTATTTCTTAACGAACGAAGAGTATGAATAGAATAGAATAACCTATTCCAAATATTAGGAATCCGTTTTCTTGTAACCAAGTTCGCATAAATATGTTACTTTTTTGCAATTCTGGTATACATTAAAATCAGTAAAATACAATAACACTAATAGTTAATTAAATAAACGAAATAAAAATTAACACTCGAGATCTAGTATAGTGTAAATTATAAAATTTATATAAATATAACTTTCAAAGTTAAAATTTACTTCTACAGAAATAATTTAGTCAAAGCTTATTTTACTAGAATAGATAATTTACTACAACATATACTCATGTACTACCGTGTCCTTTTTACTTAAGGAACAATTTTTACTGAGATGACCTTGACCTTGACCTGATAACAATAATGTTAAATTTCAAAGACTTGTACGGTCTTATTTTTGTTACGAATGTGTAGGGATCACATTTAAATACATTATTAACAAGCATCCAAACATGTTTTATTATTTTATGTAATGTATACTTTCTTATTAAAGCAATGTAGTAAAATGTTTTACCAATAAAAATAACAGTGAGACAAAACACCATTTCAATCCATCTTCGAGTCTTTCAGTTGGGACATTTTGCATATTACTTAATTTTTTTAGGGTAAAGCAGAAAGGGGAGATACAATTCTACAACTTTCATTAAGGGCATAAAAGTGTACAAACTTAAACGTTCTTCTTGTGCGCTTAATGTTTCTTAAATTTTTTAATAGGCTCATTACTAACATATACGGTTAAAGCAGTAAATCATTTTTGTCTAACCACATCTGGCAATTATACTAAAAGTACTAATTTTAAATAAGTCATTCCATTACTTAAATAGTACTGCCAAACTAACTAATGATGTGATGAGACTGTTGCTTTTATATGACAACAGCATCAGGTAAACAACAACAGGTATGAACAAATTAGCAATCCCCATCAAAGTATCATGCCGTAATTCGGACGTAGTCTTCATAGTGACTACGAACTTTGATGGCTGTCAGAAACAGCGACCCATTTAGAGGGTGGCTAAAATAGCCTCTTATCATCCTTAAGACGTCGAATGACAATCCTACTTGCAAAGATGTAGTTTCACTAGTATTAAATTTATTAAATGAAATTGTGTCATTTACACATTTTCTTTTTTTAGTGCATTGCATTTAAAGCCCATTGCTTATTTCTTTTATTCTAAATGATCGGATAAAAACCCTTAGTAGTAAATTCTTAGAGATAATTGTAGTTCATAATAACTTTAAATCTAGAGCAGAGGAATTTATTAATTCGTTACAATTCAATTTCCTTCTTATCTTAATGTCATAGAGATCACTAATGACCGTTGCTGATTTTAAAGTACCAAAGGTGCTAAGAGTTTAAATACTTGTCTGTCCAAACCAGCTTTCCTTGGGAAATACCGTTATACTCATAAAGCCTGTAATGTCAGAGCAAGACTAAGTAGATTATATTAGTGTCCAAAAGATTTTCGATCATCCTTAATCCGTTAATCCTTAATATTATGTCGGAACATAGTAAATTGTAGTTTGTAGTAACTCGGTATCAGAGTAAATTGTATGTATATATTTTTTGAAGTGCACTATCGACAATAGTTGATTTAAGGTGATAACAGGATTTTGCAAAGTTGCTACCACTGTACTTACCGTATTGTTTGAACATACAACAACACTATAGAAGTAAGTCTATATTAGCCACACTATAACACTTAAGAAATTGACTCTCTAGTGAAAAACATCCACCGGAGTACTACTGTTCAGAATATGTATAGCGAAGTCATGTTATACCTATATGTATAGCGAAGTCATGCTATACCTATAGGTATAGCGAAGTCATGCTATACCTATTCGCCTCTGTCCGGGATGGTGATCCACAAGTAACAATTTCTTGACGTATCCATACCAAAGCACTGACAGGACACCACTGGTTTATCCTACAATATAGCATTATTTAAAAAGTAATGTTAAAAATATTTTATATTTTTAAACAAATTTTTTACATCAATAAACATAAATACGGAAATAACTAGAATTCAAATATTTAAATATTTTATATTGAGAGCTGACGTTATTTGCAAAGAGTAATTTGTTTATTTCTCGCATGTTAAGTTAACATACAAGGTGAAAATATTTCACCACATTATTACAGGAAGCGTAAATTAAATACAAGTTAAAGAACGTTATATTTTTCATAATCTTTCTTATTTGTGTAAGGTTTTATCTTTTTAATATGCTCAGCAATGTGGTATACTGAAATATTTAGTTTTTTGACCTTAAAACTGCAAGGTAGAAGTACCCCACACAACTTATTTCACTCAAAACTAGAGAGCGCTTTCTATATGGTAGGTTTACAATACCTTTTTTAATACATTTTCTTATTGTCACAATTTTTTTTTTTTTTTGCTATCGATTTGTTTTCAATACTGACGAAGAAAATTAAGAGTTAAAAAAAGACGTTCAAATCTTTTTATCCACAACTTTTCATGTTTAGTTTGCATAAGAGTTAATAAAAGACAGCATGGTATAGAAAAAATGTTATTTTAAACATTGAACAGAAAATATTGCAAACAAAGCAATTGTTTAACATTACGTACGATAGTAATTTGTTTTTTTAGTATAAAACATTCTTATCATAGATAATTAAAATATTACAGATACTGTTAACGTTATATATATAATATATACATATAAAGTTAAGATTGTCGTGAACTGTACACGTGGTTGCGTGTAAATCTGTAACAAACAGAAGAAGGCTGACAGAGTCCGTGTAAACAGTCCCCACATGCAGGACCATGTCACACATATCCCTGTCCCAACTCACGGTCTTGTAAATGAGCCGAGCACACAACCTTTTGTTATCACCAGTTTTAAACAACAATGTTTACAATTGGACACAAAACCGGCTGCGACGAGCCTGTGCTAATTGTGACCACTGGGGCCACGCGGCATTGTCACTGCCGTCTGTTATACACCCAACACTGGGTTTGGAAATATCAGTTATATTTGACATCTACTTTAATTTAATTTTTATGATACTTATTTTAAACATTTTTAAAATATAAAAATTCGTACCACAGGTTAAACACATTAAAATTCTATTGAGGCGGACCGAATTTTATATGAAATGATATTTGAAAATTATTTTAATTATATATTGTGTGTTTGTCTCTCATGCTCTGTTCATATACCATTAGGCTACTATCACAATTATATTAAGTTTCCATCTTTTGAAACCATTGTTTAGGATTTATAGTTACAAGTTTGGGTGCAAATATTTTACCTTCTCTAAAGAAATTAAGGGGTGTTGCAGTTGAGCTGTCTAGGACCCATTTTTCTATCATTTACACTTTATTTTTTTCCTTATTAGTTTCATTCCATCAATAAAGTTTGTGCAAGAAAACATAGCTCAAGTTAAACGCTATGTTTAAGTCACTCACTCATAAACATTTATTTTAGTTTAATTGTTTTATGACTGAATGTAACATTATACTTTTCAGGATGTTTTAAAACTGTTTGTGAAAACTGTTAAAGAAAAACTATACAACAAACATTAGCTAAATACAGCATATAAATAAAATGAGCGTTTATATAACTAAACTAATTTTATTGAGAGTGGGCAAAATTTTATAATTATAAAAATTTGTACTACAGGTAAAATGCAATAAAAGTCTATTGGGGCGGAAAAAGTTTTATATAAAATTAAAATATTTATAAATTATTTTAATTATATATTGTGTGTTTGTTTTCTCATGTTCTGTACATATATCATTCGGCTACTATTACAATTATAATGTTTCCATCTTTTGAAACCATTGTTTAGGATTTATAGTTACAAGGCTGGGTACAAATATTTCACCTCCACTAAAGAAAATAAAGAGTTCCGCAAGCGAGCTGTCTAGAGCCCATTTTGTTCTATCATTTATACTGCAACAGTGTCTGCAGTTTCCTTATGAGTTTCATTCCATCAATAAAGTTTTTGCAAGTAAACATAGCTCAAGTTACACGCTTAAAATCCATATTGCTCAGCTTAAAATCCTGCTTTGGTATGTGCTTCAATAATCTTGGTGACAAAGAGTTGGTGGTGAATAGTGCTTTACAGAGGCCATTCTCGAGTCACATACTTTGCAATTAATTGTTTCTTAGTTGGCATTTCAAAAACTGCAATGTCTACAAAAGTACCAATCAATTCTGTCAGATCTCCAAACTGTCAAAACTGCAGGTTCATTAATTTTGATAGTATTATTTTACTATGTTACTGGTTTTCTAAAGACGATTACTTTACAGGGGAGGAAATTTTTCGTGTTTGCAGAGGCTGGAGATCGCTGAAATGTGCTTAAGGTTGCTGCGTTCATAAGGTGATTGATGCCGTTTTCAGGATGCAGATTTGCAACCTCACCACTGGGTCTTTGTTACAGCAGGAGCTTCATTACTTGATTGAAAGACCCGTTGTTCGTCCATTTTCCGATATTCCGATGCAACATAGGATGGAAAATATGTTTATACTTTATCCAAACTCTCTATAATAACCACCAATGCAACTTAAAGTTTGCGCATCCTAATCATCAAGTCTCAAAGGAAAAAACTTACTACAAAAATTCCTATTGTTTGTTAATATTAGTGACGTCGAATTTTTAATTAAATATATAGCTTTGAATTGGGTTATTATAAATATCAGTTGTACTATAAGTTGCTTAAATAAAATAATTTTTTATATATTAAAAAATGAAAACTGTTTTATTGAATCTTTACTTACATATTGGATACGATATAATACGATTAATGGTAAATACTAATAAATGTACATAATATAATACTTTTCCAAATTATTTATTTTTTGGACTGGAATTTTCTTTTTTCTCAATTTATTAAAAAAAATACACTGCCGTCATATCTAATTTTTCACACTGGCTGAAGCATTTCTAAAATATTTCATTTGGATATTTACAACCTATGGTATTTTAATTGTAATAAATTAAATTATTGTTAATATTTATTTGTGGAGTTATTTGTGTGATGATGAAACCTTTGGTAAAAAAAAGACATAAATAATTTGGAAAAGTATTGTATTATTTACATTTAGTAGTATTTATTAAGCTTTTTTCCAATTGCTCCAAGAGCCTTCAACGATTAATAATGTTTGGTTGTTTTTTTCCAGAATAGGATAAATGAATGTGGTAAATGGTATACTATTACTAAATGGTATACTATTAGGTATTACTATTTACTCATAAGCTCGTCAATGCTACTTAACTACTCATAAAGTCATTGTCATCGTCAGGTTTAGTATTGAGTAGATTTAATTGGCCAATAAAAAGGGAAGGAGCAGAGTATTAAATTGAATACAAATAACAAATTAACTTTTTTCTTTGGCAAATACCCTTATTTTGAGCCGATTCTAAAATTTCATTTAAAATCAATACAAGCAAAGTTATTATTTTATATAATTGTATTAATAAATTATGATTTTTCTTTATTCTTTACAAGCAAAGCGAATATTTCTATCTGTACAAAGGAGAGAAAGAAAATAAACCATATTAAAATAATAGAATTCATCTGAAACAAATATTTAGTAAGAAAATACACACATCAAAATTGTATTGGAATTAAAGTAGATATAATTAAAAAAGAAAACAATCTATAGCATGCTTTTTGAAAGTTCTTCTTTTAGTAGCAAATTATTTTAAATTTTCTCTAAGATACTAGAAACAACAAAAGATAAAAATGAGTTTTTTCTACATAAATTAGACTCAAATTCTTATAGACCAGGCCTACTACATGGTTGAGGAATTTTTTATCAAGCAAAGAAGAATGTAATATAAAGTTATAATATTCATTCATTTAATATTTTAAATAGGCATTGTTTCGATTTTGTAAAGAAGTGACATTTTACGATTTATATTATATTGCACAAAATATTTCGTAGTTTCATATGTTTACTTGAGCATGGCTCAGTATTGCAGACATAAAAGTTTTTTAATTTGAATTTGAATTTAATGACAGTATTGTTCTTTTTTTGTAGTACTTCATGACTTTTGCACTAAAAATTTAAGAATGTGAGGTTTGGGCGATTAAATTATGTTGCAATGGTTTTAATTGTAACGCATATTTAATCCAAAATGATTTATATTGGTTTTTGAATGCTTTTGTTTAAAACATACTTGGTCAAAGATTGGAAAAACTAATTTACCAATCTAACCATATTTAAAATTTGGTACATTTGGTAGTATTTTATTACATCTGTGCTTACATACCCAAGAAAGGAAAAATATTTTTCACTACCCATATTTTTTGTTTGTACTTCACAAAAACGGATATGTCCATTAAAAACAAAAGAGCATACTATT
The DNA here is from genome assembly GCF_021130785.1 of Homalodisca vitripennis. NCBI lineage: Eukaryota > Metazoa > Arthropoda > Insecta > Hemiptera > Cicadellidae > Homalodisca > Homalodisca vitripennis. The sequence goes on along the minus strand of NC_060209.1, from coordinate 91,569,587 downwards.
AACCATAACAATATTTAACAGTATTATGAATAACAGGGGAAATAAAAGTGTTGTAACCTACTATTTTAGTACATGATTTGTTATTCTGCAGGTAAACACAGGAATTTTATAATAGTTAAGATATTAGTTATTTAATAAACAGATAGTGTATTTGTGGAGCCGGTTTTTGCCAAGTTGTGTGGCTGAGAGAACCGGGGATTGAGAGAGTCGAAGCCATTGGAATAAAAAGATCGCTTTATTTTATTGAAGAAGTTGCTTGATTCCTGAAGAAGTTCGGTCGTTTGGAAGCCAACCTAATATTTCTAACTGAGTTATCTGGACACGGATCGTGTCTAGAGACATTCTCCCCCTTATATGTTTTAAATTCTGAACTTAAACAACTAAACTGTTATGCGCTGTAGACAAAACGGTGCTCTATAATAAGTGATTAAAAATAGCTCAAGAATCTTACAAGGGCAGTATTGAAAAATGTGAAAAATTTTTTGATGATATTTCAACCTTAACAACGAATTCATTTGTGTATATTTACTTATCATCTCATAGTGGTTCTGAAAGCAATACTGTGACACCCATTTAATATACGATTAATAAACAAACATGTTTGACCAAACAATTATTGCGTGAACATAATTTTATATCTATTCAGTCAATTATCGTGTTCTATTTAAAATCTCAGTTGGAAGAATTACGTTGCTCATTCAACTGCAGATGTGGGTGTAGGTGATGAAGCTACAGCTTAATCTTCTTTGGTTACATGATGCACGTTGCATTTCGAAGTTTCCTCTCTTCCACTTAATTATCTAAACTTTGTACTTATATGTCATTTTAATTTTAAGATAGTTTCCATGCAAATTATGTTAATATAATTTCTAAGCGCTTAATAGTATAAAACGAATTTGTTTTAATACATACCCGTTAATAAGGAAATTAAATTAAATTCTATATGTATTATAACATTACTAAACCTTAATGATAAGTTATTACTACTTTGTTAATGAGATTCTCTGATAAAGAACAAAATATACATACGCAGGTCTCAGAAGCCTACTTCTGTCAAAAGACAAGTAAGATTTGTTATATAAGTCTAAATTTATAATAACAGTAAAGTAGTAACTTTGTCTCCAATATCTGCCTCATAGTACTGACCAATCTTAATATTTGCTTAAATTAACAGTTACATTAATATTTTCCAAAAATAATTTTCTTATCTGGACATTTCCTTAATTCGTGCTTAATAGCAATTCCGGAAAAAATTTACAATAATGAGTTTTGTGAATATCAAACTTACTCTTTGCTTTCAAGACAATACATGTAAACAAATTTACAATAATAGTAAATGAATTCAACACATTGTTTCCTGCCATAAAACAATGTTTACACAGAACAATTGATTACACTTAACAGACTCATTCAGTTAGTAACATTTGTTTACTGTAATGTATTTCTTATGGGATTTTTTATAATTTCAGAGACCAGTGGGGCACAGCCTGGAGGTATTTTCGAAATAAAAATCGGTCTATATATTAACTTGGGACGGTAAGAATCTCCACGTAAGACTTCAGTACAGTCTGTCTATTAGTTTTACGTCATTGATTCTCTCTAAAACAAAGACAGACACTATTAAATTTTTATATAATAGTTAGATTTATTTGCTTTATTAACAGGTATTTAGTAAAATAAAGCATAAGTAAGTGATATTACCAAGTTAACTTGATTACAGACCCATTTATTTCTGAGATACGTCAGGATTATATCATAGGCATTTCGTGTTTGGACTCTATTTTAATAAATCATTTCTTTTATTTTGGGACATAAAACTGATAAAGTAGCTATTGTGATAAGGTTTGATTCGATGTGAAAGTTACCTTTAGCTCCAGTCCAACATCATCTTAGTGCAGCGTCTGGAATCTGACGCTATCACAGAGTAGACTCCTGGAGTTAAAGTCGTGTTCGCCTGAGAAGGTCGTGAAAGGTTCGGTGACGAAGAAACTTAAAATTAATCAGTTATATAGTTTTGACATCACTTACACCCAGACTACAAAATATAGTGCAATGTAGGAAGAGGTATTAAGTCCATAATTGATCCACCGGGCTTAGAAATCGGGTCTAAAACATCGTAGTACACTCAATTTGCTTGATACGAATACTACCCTTATATTATGAATTGTGAGATGTAGAAAAAATTTATTAAAAAGATTTCTAAATTTATTATAATTATTTTATTAATCAAAAATTTTTAAGCATTAAAATATCTAAGGAAATATTAACACTAAAAGAAGGATAGTGGTTGTACCCATGTCCAACAGTTAACTACTGTCTTCTGACAACCCACGTAATGAACACAAACACTGTCGGCACCAACCACAATTAAATTCCAAGAGAGGTCGTGTTTATACTGCATACAATTTTATTAGTTTCTTCATGTCTATACTGGAATGCTCGAGGTTATTGAAATAAGTAATATTTACATGCAGGGATTCGTGGAAAAGTACTTTCTGTTATTACTCTGGATTTAAATTATTAAAGTATTTTACAGCTAGAAAGGTTCTTCAAGTTTAATTTTTCCTAAGAACAGGTATTTATTCCAAATGAAGATTTCAGGATTAAAATATTTTAAATATTTACATTGTTTACAACAAAACTACATACTAACTTATTATTATCTATTTTAAAAGTATGTTTATAGTTGATGAAAATGGCAAGATTAAGGTTTTTATACATAATAAATGGTTCCCATTTTTTTAAACAATTTTCAATACTTAAAATGTGTACTGACAGTAGCAAGTAAGAAACCGCTCCATTAAATCTAAAACATATTTCGAATTCCTTTAAATAGAGATTTATTAGTTTTTAAATCTGAGTTGATTTGCAAAGCCATTATTATTTTAAAGAGCGACCTTACTATTAAATTATATAAAATTACTAATTATATAACTTAATGTATTAAAGCAGAAATATTATCCGGAAAGGACAAAATCTAATTATATTGCTTAAGTATTTATGATTTAAATATTATTATTTATTATTATTATTATACAATATTATTTTATTTTTATTTGAAACACTCATGTTGAAAATACATTTCAAGAAACATTTAAGTATTAAGAGCTCTGTATACAAGATCTAAAGCATATCGTGTACAATTTGTAATGGCTGTGTTTTTTAATGCAATATGTTAATAAAAGCACCTTTCCAATACGAACAAAATATATTTTTTTCAATCGCGTTTTCGTACCTACTGTAGGTCAACATAGTTAGTAACTGAAACTTTAATTGGAATTAGAGTACCCCACAGCGATTAAGTGCTTTAGCTATGTTTAACCACTTTTTAGAGCGTTTAATTACCCACTTTGGAACATAATAAGTAGAAATTCGAGAGAGTTTGGTAAACGAGAGAACTGATGGATCGAGGGATATTTTCAAAAATTTCAGCCAAAAAGCTAACTCACCAGGATGTATGTCGTCATTGATGGCACAACTCCTCAACTTGTAGATATGTAATTTTACATCTATATCGTTCAAATAAACTCTTCAGGGTATAAATATTTCAGAGATTTAAACTTCAAAAATGTAATAACAATTCGATATTAATTAATAATCTGTTGATCCTGGATTGAACTAAGGCTACCACCCATACTTTATTTGTTTGCACATATAAAATGAACGTGGATATAAAGGTGGTAGTAAATTTTAGATGATGGATATAAATTACCAAGGATTGGAAATGATTATTCTACATCTACAAGGCTAATTCTAGAATACATCTGCCGTAACATCCGTGAAACCATTTCCGACACCTACAATGACTAAACAATTGTTTTAACCTGAACGTATTCATATAATTAGTAAATGTTAATTCTTTGTATCTTTAATCAACATTAACGAAATTCATATTTAAAAGTTAAAATTTATAAGAATAAGAATGATATTTTATCGTATTATATTAGATAAATATTTATAAAACTACGTATATCGTTTAAATTAAAATGTCAACTGCATTGAGTTTATCAACTGTGGCAAATACCAAATGAGCCCTGTGAAACAAACGATATTGACCCCCTAAACAGACTGAGATTCTCTAGTGATAAATTAGTTTTCCAAAAACAAAAGCATTTCTAAATATAAAGTAATATAGCGAAAAATCCTTAAATTAAACTGTATTGAATAGACTTCAAAATTCATTATCAGATACACGCCATATTATGAGTATATGTAATGTATTTACAAAAAACTATATTAACGCAATATTACGGGTTTTCAATCATTTCATCTTTTAGGACTGTTGGTTTTCCAACCACTCGTACTAAAACAGTGAACTAGTACTCCCTAGAATATTTGAACTAGACTATTTTCACAACTTGCACTGTATTATGTACAGTATGTTAAATAAACATAAATTAACATTGTTGTAAATATCGAGAACTTATATTTCGAAGACTGGAGACGTGTAATTACAAACAATGATGACCTCAACACTCGAGTTTTTACGAGGGTTGTCCAAGACGCATTGAGAGATGTGTAAGACTGGATCTCTGTCCCGAAATTGTAACTGTCATCCTTTGACAAGAGCAACTGAAGGATGTAACAGGCTCCAGCGCTCGACCACCTCCTCACAACGCCTCTTTGTCCGTGGTTGTCGCCCTCTCCTAAAGATTATTGGGACGGAAATTGGCTGCGGTTCCTCAATTTTCCGCCACGTTCGCCTTCGACAAATAAGCGATTTGCCGAACGCCTTCAATTGTGACCCGCCGGTCTGGAAACATTGCTTCTTTTCTTGTTCCACCCCGTCATCCACCCCCCTCTTTCCCCGGCCATCTCACTTAACCCAGAAACCCCTCCCCCCGCGATTGATCAATACAGCGACATTCCATCGGTACGGATTCTGAACTATTTTTTAAAATATATTAATATAAAATAAAAAGTTTGTTTAATGCAATAAAATTAAGTATTTTGAATTTGGATGGCTTTGATAAAATTCTTATACAAAAGTAAACCTCCTTGTCATAAATTGAGTACTTATTTGGTTGTTTAATGCCGTAAATTTCGGTAGTGGCTTGATTATAAATTGTCTTAATCGGGTGATAGGCCAAAAATCAAAATAGGAAACTAAAATTTCCGTGGATTGTATTGATTACAAAGCTTAATATCTGCATTCGACTCCAAAACATTTATATTTATGTGTTAGAGGAATAAAATCTAACATAAAATAAAGAAATTCATTGTATTTCATAATAATGTTACATTTAGATCACTGGCTAAAGTCAGCTTAATTCCAAATTCACCACACAATTTATCATATTATGTCCAATATTAAGTAATATCAATATTAGAAAAAATCAGATTTTAAATTTTATTTTATTTTTCTAACAATTGTATTAGTTTAGTTGTAACAGTTCCAGACATAGTCCATATGGTTCCACATAAGGTGTTCGAACTGTATATGTAATAAAATTTTGAATAAGAACCCACTGAAGAAATTAAGACATAAAAGCAATAAATTATAGTACTGTATAAATGCGACAAGAAGACAGATCGATATACACAGGAAGGAAACTACTTACTTGTGCCACCATCACGGTCGTATTTATCCGAGCTCATGCTCCCAGCCTCTCGGAATTTTGAAATACAACCATTGAAACTGCATCCAGTAGTTTTTTAAAGCTAGAAAATATTTACGAGGTCTTTAACCTCAACACTTTCCTGGAAGAAGATTCCTTAGAGATTTCTTTTGGAGAAGTTTTACAATTTCCTACTTTTAATCTCTTACAGAAAGATACTGTTCGTTGACAATCTATGAAGCAAAATAAATATGAATTAGCTTGATTACTAAATTGTTATATAACTGAGAACAGTATCATCTAGTTTGAATATAGTAGGATATTTGTGTACAATAAGCGTAAAGATCATGTTCCTCTGGTTGCATACGAAAGAAAATGTTTATTTCAATATTATGATTGGCATTTTAAATATCATTTTCCTGAAATAGCGAAACTTGATCATTACCCATCCTAGTTAGACTTGTTGTAATTATATGTCGCTCTATAATTCATAGTGAAAGTATGTAATACAGAAGTTACCTTCTTATTTACACCATTCTAATCTTTGCCAGAAAATAATATACTCTTGCCATCAAAGAACTATTCATGCAATGTTATTATGAGAATTGTTTGGTTGAACAATTATTTTGTGTTGGAAATATTGAATGTGCGTTAACAGACTTAAAATGACGCAGTCTCTTACTCCTCGCAAAACTTTATAGTTATGAGGTGTAACACTAACATATTTTTCAATTATTTGTCTTTGTTGATAACTGATATTTTTAATATTTTCAACACCACAAAACCACATTTAAAATATTTTAAAATAATCTACGTTTTTAGGGTTTGGTTCTTTTAAATGCAAATGTATTAATGGCTGTGTGAATATTTTTATATTGTTACTCATCGTGTAGATACTGTTTAAAGGACTGTATGTGGATACAACTTAACATCTAGTAACAATTTGAACAAGTTTTATCTACATTTATAAAACTAAGGAACCACTTGGCCTCCACCCAATTTACCCACTTCAATAGTGTTCCTAAGTGAGGCTAGACTTTTCATGAGTCGGATTAAATGCCTGAAAGTCCTAATCAAATTGAATTGAGGTCTGTAATTCAGTAATGACCAAGCACTGCATACTTAATATTCGGTAAAGTGTACAGTTAGAAGTATATTTTTACTAAAACTTTTAATTTTCTTGTGTCTGTGCACAACAGTGGTTTCGGAAAAGGTTGATATACAGTACTAAGAGTTGTTACTAACAGCTTACTCTGTGCTTTCAAGACTACAAATGTAAACGAATTGAAAATAGTAGTTAAATTAAAGTAAACGTATGGTTTTGTTGTCATAAAACATCCATACACTAACTTAAAACAGTTCTTACATAAAACAGTTGATTAAATTTAATAAGTTTTTCAATTAAAATTTCGCAACTTAAGAGACCAAAATGGCATTTTGCGCTACTTTAGAGGCCAGCGAGGCGTAGCCCAAAGGGATTTTCGAAATAAGAATGTGCCTATATGTTAACCAGTCGCCCTAAGCATGTCCATGTAAAATTTCAGTACAATAGGTTGAATAGTTTACTCTTAACAAACAAAAAAACTCATTTTCGATATTAGTTGGATAGCGTGAAGTCTATAAAATATACGATCATACAATGGAGTGGAGAACGAGTGTAATATAGGTTTATTATATTTGAAATGTTTCCCACATATTAAACCTTTCCGGAACATTCTTCATTGACATTCTTAGAATAGTATATAACTTCCCAAGCCAAGGAAGGTTCCCTGAACGCTGAATTGGAGCGTAAGGTGTGCTGACCACCGGTAATATTGTCACCGACACCAGGGGCTCTGCTGTCACATTGTTACCACAGGTGCCCGACAAACTTTAGGCAATTGTGTTCTGACACCCCTTGCTGTGAATGAATCCACTTTTTCTACCCGACACCTCCCAGCTTATATCCGGTGTTTGTAGTTTGTGAGGACCCTCCCTCCACCGCTCGGCTCAGTTCTTTGAATACCCTCCCGCCTTTTAAGACCGGATTCTTTTGAGCGTGTATCAAAGAAGGCTTCCAAAGAATGTGTTAGGAATTGAAATCCGAAGATGTAGTATTCCTTTCTCATTCAGGGATCACAAACAAAATCTCTGTCACTAATAACAATTATATTGTGTTTTAAATATACCAAATAACTAATAAATGCAATTGGTAACATTAATTTGAAACGTTTCAGAGTTTTTTTTGAACCCCAGAACTGAATCAAGACTTTGGCATACATTTCTATGACTAACACAAAACTCTCTTTCATATTCTTTCATATTAGCCTTCATATTATTTTTTAACAAATATTTAGTAGTTGATGTGTAACATGACAAAAAATGCAGTTTAATATGACATTTTATAGTATAAATCCTAGCCCTTAAAGTATACAATTTCAGATAAAACCGTTATGGACGGTTAAAACGTCCACATTAGTATTGTAACTATAGTTTATCATCCACCTTACAGGCTTTTGTAAAGACACTGCACATTTGGTGGCTTAACTATGCGGCCGGTAATATCCGGCGATAACAGCTAAACAGACATGTTTTGAAAATTTTCATGTACATTATGTGTAATTTTAAAATGCATATATTGTGTGTTTGAGAGGCTATTATTTTACATCTTATAAAAGTTTGTAGTTACTCTGAAATGAACAGCTGAGGTGTTTTAAATGTAATGTTTATTGGTGAAACTGTAGTTAAATACATAATACAGCTTTCAAAAATATTTTAATTCTTTTTTCTCACTAATAGATAATTGTGTATGATTTATTTTATATTACATGGTTATAAATGGTTACTTTCTAGCCAATCCATTCTGACACAGGCCTCCAGCTGACTGGGAGGAGATGGTCAATCCGGTCTTACTACTCATTGGCTATTGATCACTCCGAGTAGCTTCATACACCAGTGAGTTAAGAAGCGAACTATTTTTTTATATACCCTTGCACCATTTCTCACAGAAATTAGTTAATAATTATTACATATATGATGTATGTGTGAGCTGTGGACCTACCATCATCGTGGTGTTTTGTTCGTCGTGCTTGTTTTCATTTATTTCGTTTTTGTGTAGCTTTGGAGTCTGTTTGTAGTTTTTAATAATTTAGGTTTGGCAATCACGTTATTACCCACCGATGAAACTTTGCTATGAAAATATGTAATGGATATCTACAACATTTGGAACTCCTTTGAGACGGTATTAACATACTATTACAGTAGTTCATTATATTTCCTACGCTAGAAACCATGAATTAAAAATAAACTATCAGGATACATTGGTGATTGAAACACAACGACAAGCAGTCTCCATTCTTTCGATTGCATTGAAAATCACCATATTTATCAACCTGAACTAAAATTAAACTTGTTTCAGAATAAGATTTTACTATTTTTATTAATTTTAGATTTTTCACAATACATCTTCGGGGAGAAAAAGTGAAAGGAAACGAATTTTATGACGGTTGTTAAGCCACGCCATTTATTCTGTCTTTATTTACCCAAATTTTGAATATTACTCGAATCTCCGTAACTCATAGACTAGTACCCGCACTAAAGGAAATCTCTAACAATTGTTTTTAAATGTCTAGAAGCATGAGGATACCTACTAGATCTTTGCGCTCTGAGGGGATCTGATTCCAAAACTAAATGTATTCAAAACGATAACTATATTTCGGATATGTTTAAACTGATAAAACATTAATAAAAGTGTCTCGTTTACAATTAATTGAATCATTAAATGAACAATACTCGACTCCGTACTTTCAAACTCTGTTGCACTTTTATGTTTACCAATATTAGTTTTAATATTGAAAGGTTATTTAGAATAAATAGATAACTCATTTAGTAGTTAAAATGTACATTACAAACTAAGTACTTTTAAAATAGATAATAAAATTACCAATACTACAAATACACGCTTTTTAGTATTTGTTAATGAAACGTTAGTTTGAATCTCTAAAAGTTCGATTGCATACTGTCTAACATTATACAGCTTTGATGTGAAGGGTTGAATCAATGTGAATGTTGAATATAGCTCCATTTACCTTCCGCTTAGTGCAGCGTCTGAGATCTAGCTAGCACTGTCACAGGCATGACTCGTGGAATTTAGCGTCCACGTTCGTCTCAAGAGATCCCGCATGACCGAAGTCGTAGAGTGCTTTAACGATAACAATTAGTCTGCTAAGATTTCATGTTCATAACGCACTCTTGGCAACATCACTTAAAATAAGGTCTTAGTTGTCGCTTTGCATTTTTCCTACATCAGGGACACCTACGCTACAAAAGGTCTCCTTCTGGTATAATTCAGTGTAATAAAAGCAGCCACCCAGTGTCATCGTCTTATCGGTTGCTCAATTGTGGTCCACAACAGACGTGGACTCCAGAATCTAGTAGTCAAGTCTGTTACAGTGTCAGAACTCAGACGCTGCACTAAGCGGAAGGTGAAATGGAGCTAAATTCATCATTCGCATTACGTATACTTTTTGTAAAGTCTTATTACACATTCGACCACTTAAATGCTCCTCCCCTCTAGCGATCTAGTGATATCCTCTATATAAATAATCTTATTTAAGAGCATTGTAAGTGTGTTTTATTATGTCCTCGTTTATCAATTGTAGAATTTTTTTCCTGTATACTCACAATATAATCACTCAGATACAAATCATGTATAAATTGTTTTCACCATTTTCTTTTGTTTGCCACTCCACTGGATAGTATTAACTAATTCGATATTTGAATTAGAGTCTTACAAACAAATTTAGTAATTTTGATAAGGTGTATTCTAGTTTTACTATTAATTGAAAAGTCCAAAATAATAATCTCTAAGCTAAGAGTTTTTATAGCATGGAAATCACAAGTTGTAATTGTGATTTCCATACCTTTGAATTCATACCTCTGTACTAACCAATTCACCGCTGATCTCATGGTTTTGAAACCATGTAGTTTCTAGAAACTTCATTAAAAATATAAGAAAAAAAAACAACACGAGCCTCCATTTCACCTTCCTCTTCGTACAGCGTTTTGAATTTGACGCTGTCACAAACTTGAGTCCTGGAATGTGGAGTCGTGGTCGTCTAAGGAGGCCCTAAAACATTCGGCGACCAAAGAACCTCAGAATGAACTATTTACATATTTTTGACATCAGAGACAGCTACACTACAAAATATAATGTAATCTAAGTGTATAATGTAATAAGTTATTCTTATTGTTTCATGCTTAGAGATCTTGTCTAAAACAACGTAGTACACTCAATTGTGAAAAGATCCCAACAGGTTTCACGAGCCCATCCATACATGTTATTCTTTTAGCTTGATACTCAAAATCTTTATACAGTATAATGATGCTCTTTTCCATGCCTACAACTTTACATGCATTGTTGTGGTGACAAAATTCCTCTAACAAGTAACTTACTGATTTATTTTCAAGATGTTTGATTATTCAAGAAATAGCAATGGTTATCTAATTTGAATTGAAACTACTTATTTCAACTACTTATCGTATACTTATCTCCCAAATAAATAGAATGTTTACAAATTATTTCCAAAAGGAGTTAGTATGAACTATATTTAGCATTGTCATAACATTTTATCCCAGGCACTTCTATAATAATTTTAAAACAATATTTTTTTACTCAATTGCACTAAAAACAATGGTTAGAAATGAAAATAAGGGAAGTAAAAACAACCTTTCCTCAGTATCGAGAAATTTGTACAAAAGTTTAATTATTCTACAATACACCATTAGCGAGATGCGTTGGTGCGGGTATCGGATTTAGATTTGGAAGATTTTGCATCTGGTTGGGATTTAGGTTGAGCACTTGGTTCAGATCTAGGTTGAGGGGCTGGTTGAGGACCCCTGGGGAATGCATCTGGGTCCGGGAAAGGAGAAGATTTGGGATCAGGTTGTGGTCCTCTTTGATTTGCAGAAGCTGACGCTTCTGTTCTCGGCTGTGGTCCAGGCTGTGGCCCTCTAGGAAAAGCATCCGGACTAGGATAAGGGGAAGACTTGGCCTCAGCTGAAGGTTGAGGACCTCTTGCAGGAGAAGAGGCTGCAGGCTCAGTTTTAGATAGAGGACCTGGTTGAGGCCCTCTAGCATGTGAATCAAGACTGCCATACGCAGTAGACTTAGAGTCAGATTTAGGCTGAGGTCCGGGTTGAGGACCTGACTGACTTCCTGTCTGATAAGCTGAGGCGCTACTATGTGAAGAAGCTACAGGCTGTGGTCCAGGTTGGGGACCTGACTGACTTCCTGTCTGATAAGCTGAGGCGCTGCCATATGGAGACGCTACAGGCTGTGGCCCAGGTTGGGGACCTGACTGACTTCCTCCGTGATAAGCAGTTGCACTACCGTAAGAAGAAGCTACAGGCTGTGGCCCAGGTTGGGGACCTGACTGACTTCCTGCGTGATAAGCAGAAGCTACAGGTTGTGGCCCTGACTGTGTGCCGGATTGGGTTTTTTTTGCATTAGGACTAGGTTGAGCAGAAGCTGCAGGTTTAGCACTGGGTTTTGGACCAAATCCAAGTAAGTAAGAAAAGAGAGCAGCGAAAGGAGAGGCTGAAGGCTGGGGATCAGCACTGGGGCCTGACTTTGGGACAGATTTGGCTTGTTTGGCGTTAGGACTGGGTTGAGCAGAAGCTGCAGGTTTAGCTCCGGGTTGTGGACCAGAACCCGCAAGTTTAGCTCCGGGTTGTGGACCAGAACCCGCAGGTTTAGCTCCGGGTTGTGGACCAGAACCCGCGAAGAAAGCCCGGTGAGATGGGAAAGGAGAGGCAATAGGCTGGGCATCAGCACTGGGACCTGACTGGGCTCCTCTGTGGAGAGGTTCCGGACTTGGTGATGGAAGAGCATGAGGTCCGCGATAAGCATGAGGTCCGGAGATGGCATTTTTGAAAAGGGCTTCAGGGGAAGCGCGAGCAGAGGGTTTTGGTGTAGGACCGGAGGATGCTCCTCTCTGGAACACCTTGGGCTGAGGTCCCGCGTTGAGAGAAGATAGGCTCGCCAGACTAAATGGCGTGGCTTCTGCTTTTGCTTTTGACGAAGCTCCAGGTCCAGACATCAGAGAATGGTGTGGCAGTCTAGAGTACGCATCAGGATTAGGGAGTGCAGATGGTAGTGGATCAGCCAACGCTCTGGGACCACCGAAGCTGGCAAGAGGTGAAGGGCCTCCAAGCATTGGTCCATGTGTTGTTCTGGGGTAAGGCCCGCTGCGTGCGGGCAGTCCGAGTACCGCATGGCATCCAACGATAACTAAAATAACCGTTGTCAATTATGTAATTGAGAAATAAGAAAGGAAATTGTCAATGCAAAATATCACAAGGGTTAAGGCACTGGTGTATTAGACATTACAATTCTTTGTATAACGAAAAATAACATTACACTTGTCTGTAATAATTCATATAACACAGATAACAATGTTAATTAATGTTTAAGCAAAACTATCCAGACACAACTTTGTGCCGCCTGTAGACAGTGACAGCTCTTTCTGACAAGAGGCATATAGGCTTATGTTGCATGATTTAGGTACGAAATAAAATATTTTGTATTTTTAAAAGAGATTACCTACATCTCTCTGTAGCCAACTAAATTATTAAGTAATTATTAGTCATTAACTTATAAATCATAGGCTGAATTTCCTGTGAACATGTTTCAGAGTATTAATTTCTAGTAAACCTTAGAGTTGTTTTTTATGAATTATTGTGAATACATATAGTTTTAATTTTATTTTATACTAGACTTAAAATTACATCAAGATAAAGAACTTTCAAATATAAAGAGATCTACATTTTAAAGAGTTTAAAAGTTTTATATTTCGGCTTAAGGGTACTTATTGACTGGCTATATCCTCCAAACTCAACTTATGGAACATTCTGATAAAGTACAAACTTCTCAAAATAAAAATATACTTAAATGGGAATGAAAAGTTTGTTTGAGAAAAATCATCACAATTGTATTTCATCTTAATACGAATATAATAACTATTTCAAAGGTACCAATATCAAACTAAAATGTTTTGAAGTATTAAAACACAATATAAAACAACCACTTAAGTGTTCTCCGTTTTGTGGGAGCATTAAATTTTTTGTTTTATGGACCTTTCTAAAACGGAATATGTAACCCCTCGCCAAAATTACATTTTCTTCGTAACCTAAGTACCTTCTTACGTGGAATGGAGTTTTTTTTTTACCTGAAAGCTCATTTTAAGAAAGTCATGATATTTGAGATCGTGCCATTATGGGAGGTTCCGTGACCATTTTTGTTACAAATTTTTATAGTCTATTAGCCCTACTACACGTTTATAATACTCTGATTGAAAGTAAAATGTATGACAGTATGACCTATTCTTGAGGTGATTTATCTAAGATCTGTTCAACGGAAAAACAAACATTTATTTGATTAAGTGACTTAGTGACCTTTAAACCTAAATTGGCGCCCCCTGCTCGGTATTTATATCTGTGTTTTACAAAAGCTCCCAGGTATTATTATAAAACCATAAAATTTTTTTGTTTAGCTGAATGAAGATACTTTGTGACTTCAAACGTTTCTTTTAACCCGATTCAAAACAATTGTCGTGGAACTGTATGGGACTTTCTGATCAAGCATCTTCCACAATCTTGTACTGTTCATACGTTGTTGTGTACTTTGGATTATTAACCTTCTTAACATTCCATTGGAACAACTAAAAGCTATTTGTTAATTTTTATTGTTTAGTTTACGATTCATACTTAAAACTAATATAGAATCTTCTACTATAAGAAAAAGTAACAAGCCAAAGTGAACAATAAATATACAAGATTTTCATCCATGATTATGGTTAGCTATAATCGCTTGAGTAAATCATTTAATATTTTTAATTTCAACTTAAATTTATCATATCTTATTCTTCCGAAGAAAAACACTGATTAATTATCCTATATAGACTGAAGTTTTTGATAATTTCTTTGATAATAAAAGCTACGATTTTCCTAAACATTAAAGAATAACATAAAAATTCGGTGTACTTTATTCAATAAAGCACAAATATTACATTCGCACCCGAAAATATACTTGTGCGTGTCTTTCAGATCTGTTATTGCACAATACCGCATTAGCACCTAATCATTCCAAATTATAAAGTTTAAATTACAATTGAAATTTGTATACATAATTTGCAATGAAGACATGATGCGTTTAGAATGGTTTTACTAGCTCAATCAAAAGGATATTTATAGCCGAAAGTTGGAAAGGGTTAAACGATATTATTGAGTATACGACTGTTTTTTTTACAGTAGTAAACAGTACTTCAATGATCATGTGCCGTAAACGACGGGTTAAGCTGTAAAATTTGTAGCTATGAATGCATTTGACATATCAAAAGTTATTTACTCAGCTAATGAGATTCCGACCAGATTCATTCACTTTTTGACAAGCTGAAAGTCTGCTGTATGTGACCCAACTCCGTTTTCAAAGAAATTTTAAACAAGTACTTGACTAAAATATGGAATAGTGCAGATCTTTTGTTGAAGCTCTGTTTAAATATTAATAAATTTAATATAATTAATAAAATAAAGTTGTAATTACAATCGACTGGTTGCAACATCTTATTCAGTACGAGTAGCCAACACTCAAAATTACATTTTCTACGGAAGGTTATGTGATACGATTTAATATTATTTTAACACTCTATGAATAAAAAGGTAATATTTTAAATTAATTATATATGAAGAAACTGCATATATCAAGCCAATGGCGCATTGTAGTAGGTAGGGCGGTTATCGACACAAACGGAATCAAGCATGCCTGCTGCTTGGATGGGTGACCGCTGAGCGATCCTGTCATGGCAAGTAACCTGCCTACCCGGCCGTTGGTGGTAATTCGGAAGTCACCTTTAAGCCGTTGGTCCCCAAGTTTAATGTTAGAGAGGGCTTATTAGCCCAACCTTCACCTGGTAAAATAAGACATTAATTTACCTTTTAGATCATAATAGATTCTTTAACTTTTGTATAACTCTTTTTTACTTTCCTGAATAAAGACCCAAATGCATAAACTGAACAAACGTTTTAATATTATGATAGTAAATTAGTGGTCCACATAAATCTAAATTAGAGGTCACAGAAAAATCTACCTAAGAAATCGTGCAAGCTATAAAACCAAATTCACTTGCCTCACATCTGAGACTAACCAAGCTTCAGTAGGTTTCCCCACTTAATTAACAAAATCAATTATTGCTTCTTTTATGTACCATTTTAAGGTGATTCTTCTACGACAATGTGATTATTTATATTAAATATTCTACGCGTTTTTAATGAAAAACTGTCTAAACCCATTTTCGAATTTACCTCTCCGGGAATTGAACTCGAGACATCTCGGTAAGAGAGCCGCGGCATTACCCCAACACTACGTGAATATCAAAATTCATCCAGATAACATTGGTGTTATGGGTGTTACATATTATGTCCAATCACTCAATATTTTATACAAACGTCATCTCTTATAGCAAACATAGCCCAGCGCAGACAATGTTCACTGTGGGTTCTATGGCAAGTTGGTATTATACGCCCTCTGGTCTGGGGCATCGTATTGGACATCTTGAGTTCCTTCTTCCTTTGTTCATATACATTTTTGTTAGATTACAGATAATTCAATCATGGTTAAAAAGAACACAAATCTGACTGTAGAGTTCAAATACAATAGAGTCTAGCGGTGGTAGCTGAATTTATAAGAGGAACATTAATACTCTCATTGAAGTCATGAAGTACAGTAAAACTGTAATATGTTCCGGGCTATTTATCTGCTTGCACTCGTTAAATAGATATCCTTTGCAATTAGAGAAAGCTAAGCAAAATGTAATCCTCTACACATACGGAATTAGAAACAACTGCAAAGAACTTGAACGTTGACTTGCAGCTGTCTTGTATCAAGCTGGGGATGATAAAAACCATAGACGGCTTGTCCAACAGGTAGGATAGCGTGTACCACACTCATAAGCTAATCCCTTGTAAAGTTTCATCCACCTCCAAGTGCCAATAGTGCGATCCTATTTTAGCAGCTTTATAAAGTATTAAACCGTGAAAAAGATGTTAGTTTTTAAGCAATTTTAGAATTTAAAATAATATTTCTCATCTTATTAGTTTACACTGAATAATATACTTTGTGGCTACTATACCTTGTGTGTATACTACGATAACATTACGACAGGAATACCCCAATACTCAACAAATTATACTACATACACATTTTCAATAATCTTCTAATATCATCGATAATTTTAGAATTATTAGATTATAAATTGTAGTGTTTCGTTAAAAGACTAATTTGTAATATTTTTTACTAGATTATTTTGTTTTGTTTCCTAAAAATACCTATGAAGAAATGTTTTAAATATTAAATGTATTCAGGATAAATAAATATGGATTATCAGATCGTGTATAAATATTTATGCTATTCGATATACAGGGTGTACATAAAGTCCTGCACTGGTATAATATTTTCTAAACGATAACAGATAAATGAACAAGATTTGGTACATCAACACTACACCTAAAAATCTACTTTTTGAAGGAACTATCAGTTTTCTGTAATATCATGGGGACGTCCCGCAAGGAGTCAGAAGGAAATCTTAAATAGGGGCATAGGTCAATATGCACATCATTTTAAAGGACTTATCTAGCAGAGTTTAATGCCGCAAACCGCACTCAAAAAGATTGATCCAGTACAAAATGGCGGCTGTTCAAAGGTTTTACTTGGTTACATTTCATTAGTAGCCATAACCCCGGTAAAGCAAAACAGCAACCAAACGAATACTGCAGATAAATACTACATTGTGATTGTCAGTCGTACAGAAGTGAATTATGACGTAGGTTATCTTCAAGGGGTACAAATTTGGTCCTAATATATTGGTAACGGTGTTTAAATATATTGACCTATGCCCCTATTTAAGATTTCCTTCTGACTCCTTGCGGGACGTCCCCATGATATTACAGAAAACTGATAGTTCCTTCAAAAAGTAGATTTTTAGGTGTAGTGTTGATGTACCAAATCTTGTTCATTTATCTGTTATCGTTTAGAAAATATTTATACCAGTGCAGGACTTTATGTACACCCTGTATAAAAACTATAAAAATCAAAACTTATACTAACAATATTAAATTTATTCTAATATTAAAAAATCTTTATTTTTTATGTAGTAATGTAAAAAGTATTGGTAAATAATGCACTAGACAATGTACGGAACCTGCATCACTCTAACTAGTTTAGAATGGATCTATTAATCAATGCGTCAGCACTTCAATTGTAGTTTGATAAGGATTAGCACAGCACTTGAGATTTCTATGAGAAATTAATATAAAGCGATAACTTACCCAAAACTAAGTGCAACATACTCGATTCACATCCGGAGAACTGAATCGACTCAATCGTTATCCTGCTTGCTATCAGTTGATTTACAGTGTTTGATCTAATTATCAGTTTCAGGGCCACACATGTACCGATAACAGGATGTTTATTGCTTTACGACAGCATCCACAATACCAGTGGCATATCACATTTGTGCTCCTATACTCTCAGATGACTAGTTTCAATATTTTATTATAATAGTGCCACAATTCCAGTCTGAAATACTAGCTTATTGTCAAGCACACTACCAAGAACTTGACTCAAAGAGGTTACACTATATTCAAGTAGCTTTGTTATACGTTGTTAACACTTATTGTCCCGCAATTTTAGTCTGAAATACTAAGTTAGTGTCAAGCATACTGAAACTTTGACATTAAAGAGGATATTCGACTTTATAGTGTCTTTGTTATAAACTGTTAATACAAATAGGGAAGTAGTTTCATGCTGTAATGTTAAGTTAATATCAAGCAAGCCGAGTCATTGACAGTCAAAAGTGTATACGATATTCAACTAGCTTTATTATCTGCATTTAATACTTATAATGGCGAAATTTCATTTTGAAATGATGTGTTGTTGTCAAGCACGCCTAGACCTTAACACTAAAGGAATTATACGATCTTGAAATAGCTTTATAATAATGCTATTAACACGTCTTGTAGTATCAGTATCTCAGTCTGAAATGCTAGGATAGTGTTAAGTAGACAGGTATAATTGACAATCGAATTATGCGATATTCAAGTAGCTTTATTATCTGCATTTAATACTTATAATGTTGAAACTTTACCCTGAAATGCTAGGTTGTTGTCATGCATTACAAGACCTTGACTCTAATGGAACTATACGATCTTGGAGTAGCTTTATAATATGTTGTCAACACGTCTTGTAGAGCCAGGATCTCAGTCTGAC
Organism: Homalodisca vitripennis; assembly: GCF_021130785.1. Lineage (NCBI taxonomy): Eukaryota > Metazoa > Arthropoda > Insecta > Hemiptera > Cicadellidae > Homalodisca > Homalodisca vitripennis. Next base: position 91,550,729 of record NC_060209.1, on the reverse strand, counting down.
ATGCTGGGATAGTGTTAAATAGACAGGTATTATTGGCAATTTAATTATTCTAGTATATTTATTATTTGCTGTTAATATTTATAATGTAAAACTTTCATGCTGACATGATGGGTTAATGCCAGTCATACCAAGACTAGGGGCATTAAGGAGTTAAAGGATATTGGAGAAGCTTTATTATCTGGTGTTAATAATAATTGTGCCGGCATTTTGTTGTGAAATGCTGGATTATTACTAATACAAACACCATGACTCTAAAGGAATTATACAACATTTCAATATATTTATTATGGGCTGGTAATGTTTATAAAGTCGAAATTTCATTCTGACATACTAGGTTATTTTCAGGTATGCTAAGATCTGGGCGCTAAAGACATTATACGATTTTGAAGAATTAGCTTTATAACATAATTTTAATATTTATAGTGCCGAAATTTCATTTTGAAATGCTAGGTTATTTTTAACAATACCAGGACCTTGACACTAAAGGAATCATACGATATTATGGTATTTTTAATTTTAGTATTAACACAACATGTGTCTTATAAAGCCAGGATATCAGTCAGAAATAATAGAATAGTGTTAAGCAGATCTGGATTATTGGCAATCATTATTGTTTCTGGATAATAAATCCATAATAGGGATGGGAAGTTAATAAAGCTGATAAAATTCTAATACAATATATAAATACAAAAAATATTTTAAAGTTATTAGTTGATTCAGATTAATAATTTTTAAAGAAACATTGTAAAATTAGTTGATTAAATATTATAAATGTGTATTGTTATGTAGACATTTATTATAAAGGTAGCAATTATTTTGAACAAAAACTGAAATTCCGATTTAAGTGTATATAATTAGGAATATCAGACAACTACGTTGTTTAAATAAGCGATAAATTTGATATAATCTCTTAAAACCGTCTTAAAAATATTAACTCTTCAGTTTATATTTGGCGACCTGATGAAGGGAGTATATGACTTTGAAAACTTGTTTAAGCTTTCAAACAAATGTTGATGGTGATAGTCCACAGCTATGTTATCCTATCAAAACGTGGCCAATTTCAAACTGGTAAAATAACAAATGTAAATACTTATTGAACTCTTAAGTATGATGTCGCTTACAATTGAACTCGAGATCTACATATTAGTGATACAACATTAAATCAACGAGTCTCTTACTGCAACCATATTTTTATATTGGTCTTTGTTGCGTTCCGAATATTTCCTATAGTGATGATCGTTAAACCTCTATTTGAGTACTGAATCCAAATCTTATACGAATAAATAACTTACCATTACCATGCCCCTTTACTTCTGAGGTCAGTGATTGCAATTAATTTTAGAAACCTATATCGCCAAAACTGTTCTGTTCGGGTTTACCAAGCCTGAAAGTTTGTATCCTGTAACAGAAGTACTAATAAATATCATATGAGAGAGAAATATCATTAAAATCTTTAAAGATGGCGAAGGAAATCGTTCCCCATGCTTTGCTGTCAATTGCTATTAAATGCTTCACCCCTGTTAGAAGTTACGAGTTACTGAGCCTGAAGCAACATGGAGAGAGTTTTCGCAGTTATACTTATGTCACTTTGACTTGTATTGAAAACACAAAGTCTTAGAGACATCCCTCCTCCCATGATCGTATTGTCCTTAACTGCTAGAAGTGAAGAGTATGTTACAACAAATTGAGGCGGAAACGAGATCCAGGCATCACTAAAACTGACCTTATCATAGCGAGAGATTTCCAGGCACATTCTCTTAATTTTCCCTATCTTAGAATGTTACTTATCACGTTCAATACAGAGAAAGATTACTAATCCGCTAATTTTACTATAACTAAATATATACTTTTTACGGAAAACTATAATTTATAACTTACGCACGTCAGTGTAAAGTTGTATGACGTTCATTTATGTATGAATTCAACATCTAACTTAATGTATAACTCAGATAAAGCAAAAAAAGGACAAACCTCGAAATGAAAGATTATAAGCCAAAAAAGTGGCATACGTCTTTATTTTAGTGTTAAAATATTTACTTCAAAAGTCTCATATAATCACGTATCCGTGGCTTAAGATAAATAAAGTCAAAGATCACAAACATCAGTTTTCAAATATCTCGTTTCCTTTACGCTGAATGGCATTTATGATGGTTAGAAGAATTGTAGAACGAAAAATTGTCTTCAACTTTTGTATCAAGTAATTTTATGTACATTCAACTCTTCTTGATATAGAGCTCAAAGTGTGGGAGACCACTTACCTGTATATACGATAATGCGAGGTCAGCTAGTAGAATACAACAAATAAATGAGTTGTATAGTCAATTGTTCCTTAAATGTCTATTCACTGAAAGTTTAACAATATTTGAAAAGAACACATTTTCGTGACCTTAGACCTTAAATATCTTAAGTCGTGGACACGTGATTATATGAGACTTTGAATTAAGTTTTATAACAGCAAAATAAAGACGTATGCAATTTTTACTTTATAATTTCTCATTCCGAGTTTGTATCATGTATCCTTATTATTCCGGACTAATTCATTTAGGAGCCATTGCCATTTTCACCTCAGCAGATGCATTCACAAAAATGTAATATTATTGGAAGAATAGGAGGATTATGAAGGAATATTGTTCACATAACGTAGCTGTAGTGGCAAATATTCTTAATAAGAATGCGGAATGGTCATACTGTGTATAAAATGAAGAGTGTAAAGTAATTGTTTGCTCCTTCAAAGTCATGACACAAATTAATTGTCCCTTTACGAGTAAGTACGTCGCTTTTCGTATTTAAGTAATGATTTTTAACTAATGGATACAAATAAATCAAGTAACTATCACCTAAACGATTTAGACTCACCCGAAATTTACCGTCGTATACATAGCAATGTATGCAGAACATTTGCTCTTTTATAACTCAGACGTCGAAGAAAAACTATTTTGTTAAAAGAATAAATGTGTTGTGGCGAGCGCATTTAAAGTTTTTAACAAAAGACTCACATGAAATGCTGACGCAAGACCAAAGTAATACCCGAGGGCTAAGGGCTGTTACATGCTTACGTTCCTGACATCCCTTTGAGTTTGCAGTCGAATCGCCTTTCAGTCATTCCTATTCTTCACCAACGGTACATTGTTCAGGATATGTTATAGCACTGTTAAGCCAGACTAACAATAGTTTCTACAATATTTCCCTTCGGCTCTTAGCAAAATTGAGGGATATTTTGAAATGTAATTTTATACACTTTTATTGGCCACATGGGTGGATTTATGTCCAATGAAATGTAATTATATCTGTTGAACAAGAATGTGTTACACATAAAAATTGTTCTTTTTATTTCTAGGATGGTTGCAGGGTAATTCTAACGAATGGTAAAACTAAAGTATTAGTTTTGATTTAACTATATATGTATACTTTTTTACTAATATACAAGGGAGGAGTACGCCACACTACTTGTCGCGAAACAAGCTTCGCTAAGATTGCATGTAAGGTTTAAAGTGTATAACTAATTTATTGGGCTACGTTGTATTACTAAGTCATACATTAAAAGGTCACATGATAATTGTACTCAGTTCGTTTACAAATGTTTTTATCCTGCTATGTTCTTGTTGCCATCTTGTTACCCATAAAACCAGTGTATAAATGTTTGCTAACACTCAGCCAAATCCTATGGAGTGACAAGCACGATTTTATTTTTGTAGTAATAAAGCTTCATGCAAAATTTCAGGTTAGTTAGCCTTCGAGATATTGTTTAGAAAGACTGATAGAGAGTCAGACAGACATATATCAAATGATTGCACAGAGGAATAAGTCGAATAACATTTAACATGCAAAATAACAACACATGTAGCTTTAGAATAAAATTGTGCATACATCCTCAGCGAAGCCTGTTATGCGACTCGTGGATTGGTGTACAGCTACCCAGTATGTAATATACGAGTATATATATAGTATGTAAAACACATTTATTCCAACATTAGTCATGTACCGAATTTAGGACAGCAGGAATAGTGCTTCCACTGCAGTCAATGTGTTGAACTATGGTACAACTCTAGCTACAGAACATGTCGTTAATTAACACTAATCCATTGATGACGGCACCGCGTTAGTTTTTGTACCGAACGGACGAAACACATTGGGTGGAGATGTTTGAGTTCGTAGAATAAATAAACGAAACTGAAAGTTTACATTCAAGTTCTATTGTGGCAAAACAAAACACACGCAGCACTCATCGAACATGGTCAAAATAGAATAAAAATTAACATAAATGGTATTTGAGGTGGGCCTAGAGGTTCCAATGTTCTTCTGAATATCTCCTACTAACTTAATTATCAATAAAACACTACATAACGCGCGAGATCCTTCCCGGTAGTCGGGTTGACGGCTAAAGAGTTTAATAGAGAAAAACTTAGTACACGTGCCTAATTAGGTTATAGTTATGCCAAGAATCTAGTTCCAAGAATGTCGGAAACGTACGCATAGCCGGTATCAAGCAACAGGCCTTTGTCAAATATAAAAAATAAATGATACATTGTACCTCTTATTTCTCAAATTTCACTCCACAAAATGAGGAAATTTACCCGGAGCAGTACACAAGATCCAGCATATTGTAATTGAGTAGAGCCTCTCTCTAAACAATTAACTCTCCCCTCCTCCCAAGCACACAGTCTTAGATCTATAATGCTCTCAGTTGTTGGTGCTGTGCTTCTGAAGTGGAACACGAACATTATTCATATTGGACCAACCCACGGATACTGGAACAACCGTAGAAAAGTTTTAAACAGTCAGAAGCAAAATGTGATAGTTTTCAAGAGTAATTTTACTTCTCATAGGCCATATTGAGGTCTGGTTCATTATAAAAATAGATATTTTGACAAGGTAATTGAATTAGTTTTATGCACACACGCCTTTACTTGGCCTATCACACTGTAACTTTGAGTGTTAATTATTCAATATTATGTGATTTTCTGTATAAGCAATACGAAATTCGGCAGAGCTGAAGACACTCCATGACCGCAACTTTTCGTTATACGGAGGCAACGTTTGTTGTTGTTTTGTGTAGTATTAGAAAACTGTGATTGCGGCTGGGGTCAATGTCAACAATCCAAATAAAAATTAAGTTCATTCTCTTTCTGAGTTAATTAGAGTAGTTATTATCAATGACCTTTTTTAAAGTAATTCAACTAGTTTACCAAAAATATCTTGTGTAATATTTATGCATAAATAATGCGTATCCATGATTTAAATCATTCTTATTTTAAGGAAGAACTCATGGAAATATATATTTGGGTGTAAGTATGATAGAAATAAATACAGGAAGTGTAGTTAAAAATAGTTTTAATTAAAAATAAGGAAAAATATTATTTATACATCTATAGTAGGATTAAAAGCTGTAAGAGTAGCTAGGCTGCCCAAACGGGTCAGCTGCCCCATAAGGCTGAGGTCCTGTCCTCTGGAAGGGCATGGCTCCTGCGCTGCCGTAAGGCGAAGCGAAGGCCGAAGCGAAAGGATCAGGACCACCATACCCGGCCATCGCAAAAGGGTCAGGACCTCCCATGCTGCCGTAGGTTCCATAGGCATAAGGATCAGGCATGGGTCCTGCGGCCATAGGATAGGCCAAGGCGACACCGCAACCGAGTAGAGCTCCTGTGATAAAAGATCGAGACAATTAGTTTTATAGGAGAAAACTATATACAGCAGGAATTGGTTTCTTCTAAAACATTTACGTTTTTCAGAAGTCTTTCCAACGTTCAAAATGTAACAATACGAGCTGAAAATCCTGATCTTCATACCCTTATTAAATTAACAGTCACTAATGATACAATTGTTCATTCTTATTTTAAATCTTCTGCTAGACGTACGACTTGTACCAGAGTCAGAGCCAGAGCTGTCCGCTGGAGTCTTGTGGATTCTTGTAAATATCATCCGAATCAATTAGAGCTTTTACGCCTCAAACTGGACCACTTAACTGTTTGTTGTTTCTGGTAGAATTTTCCTCTAAATCGTTCAGCAGGTCTTTGAAACACTTACATAATACTTTCTGGATACTGCAGAACAATTACGAGAACATTACATAATACTGTAATTAAGACAAACACTGCTTCATTGGAGAAAGCCATTACAAATAATGAAATAAAATCTTCCTTTATTAGTCAACAAATTTACAAAGTATGTAACATATGTATATTACAAGTTTTTTGGGACTGTTACACTGTTACTTTACGTCACAGAGAATCTGTGTATAATAATATACACACAAATGTTCACTTTAGCTCCATTTCACCATCCTGTTGTTGCAGCGTTTTAAATCTGACACTGTCACATGCTTGACTCTGGGGATCTGGAGTCCAAAGTGTCAGATTTCAGAAACTGTAGTAGTGGAAGGTGAACTGGAGCTAAACATTCGCATTGAATCAACCCTTCCCACAATAACTGTGAATATATGTACCCACAGCGTTCTGTGAATTGAGAAACTAAACTGGAAAATAACATAATTACTAAAAATATTCTGCCAAAAACCTATGAACACGATACTAGTATCTTGAAGTTTAGCGAATATGTGTTCACAGACTAAATAAAGTGGATATCTGACTACATTCACAACATTGTGTAATTTATCGTATATCGAAACATGACTCAATTTTTTAAATAAGCATTAGTTGTATTGTAATTTATTTGCTAAAAAACACTTCATTAGAAATTAATTTTAAGAAAACCCTGTAAATTGAAAAGTTTTAATTAACTTTATAGAATAGATGTTTATTTTTCGGGAACAAAATGTATGTTATGGTTCTAACTAAAACCGTTCTCCTTAGATAAATAGTGGAAGGATACTCTTGAACACCCTGTAATATTTATAACCACGTAATTTATAATTATATCGATCATAACATTATCCATCTAAGATCAACATGAACATAATGCTTACAGTCCAAGACCAGAGACCCAATTTAAACTTTATAACCACAAACCTGGTATTTCTTAAAATTGAGTGATAAATTTTTCCTAATACAGAATTCGATCATCAACCACGCTACATTTGCTGGAGTTCAAAATAGAGTATATAAAAAAGCGTTAAAATACTAAACGATAATCCGTTCTGAGGTTATGTCTTTCTTAGTATCCTTATATCCTTAAAAACCCCTACCGTCAGACACATTTAATAATAGTTGTATCACCATCAGACGCCTAGATTAAGAGACCACTTTAAGCATCTGTATATACCTAAGGATGATTTAAAATTTACTTATGCGAGTATGTTTGACGGTCAGTTTAAGTGTATAAAGAATATGAGATAAATGTATTGTTCCTTTTTATACCCACCCATTTGGTTTTCACCAAAGGTAACGTAGCTGAAGATCAAGTTCTTTGTTAGGAAAATTTATCAATCGATATAAAAAAAGCAAATTCTGTGGTTATAAATTGTAAATTGACTCTCGGCTCCTAGACTACAGTCCACACATGATGAGAAATTTTGGTTTTTAAAACTCTTTGTATTAGTCAATTATCAATTAATTAGTAATTATCCTCTCACGGTAATTTCCTAATTGCACCTGCAAAGTTATTGCTGCTAACTTCTAACTCACAATTATAAAATTAAGAAAAATAAAGTATTGTATAACACTGTTGAGTTACAAAACTAAACATTCCCTTTTATTTCTGAAAATTCTTTGCAAATTGTTCATCCCAACAAGGAACTCTTCTTAATATAATTGTACTCAGCGTTATGTAAATTATGAGGACCTCTTGAGTAATATATTACATATTCAGAGCTTATTCTTTTTCTGTATTAATATAAAATTGTATACTTCGTCCGTCAAAACATTTACATTAAAAACAAGAATGATGGTCTATATACAGGCATAGACAAACAAAACATTTATGATTTAACTAAACACACCAACAAAATCGGACTAAAATACATCAGATGCTCTCCAAACATCAGTAAACTAAATCGGCTAGTGTCTGAGAGAATAAACATCACTCTGGTTGTTTGCTGACTCGGTAATGGGGATGTTTCTCACCCTGATGTATGGATTAGTAGCATTACGAGGGAGTAGCGCCAGCAAGCGTGAATAATGACGCAACTAACTTCATGTAAATCAAATCCAGTAATTCCAGTGACAAGTAGGCTACTATTAAAAGTTACTGAAAAACTAGTTGCTATTAATCGTCCTTTTTTGCTATACACAAGTATAATTATATCAAACTATATATCACCGGTTAAAATTTAAACAGTCAAGTAAATTTGTTCTAATTTTCTTTTTAATCGTGCGTCAGTCAGTTATATTAATGTTTAGTTTTGATTTAATCTACGATATCATTTTTGTTACGATATAATCACGTATTTAAAATATTACACCTTTCTTGGATCGTTTTGTTTTCCATTTATACTATTCTAAAACAGGCGTTTAAATTCTACTTGGAGTTAGAAAAAAGCAGTTTGTAGTTTGGACTATATAGGGTGCATTTTGCGTTTTGTATTACTTAGACTCAATCTCTAGTCCTCATGTTTTTATTTCAAGGTTTTTCTGAGTGTATTGTAACACTAAACAATTAACCATAGGTATCAAGACTCATACTGTAGTCGTAATGTATGGGAACATTTTGAATATGAACTCCGTGACTGAGCATACAGTAGTAACTGGAGTGACATTGATTCAGCAGGATGGTATTATAAGGGTTACTGAGGAGTGTTTTATATTTCGGATCTAAAACAGAGAAAGGGTACAGCTACATTTGACGCTGAATCATACATATATCTGAAAACCCGAAATATATCATTCACTCTTTCAGCATGTTTTAAGACACAGAGGAAGAGACGGTTAACACGAGTATACGTGGTACTTTTGCTGCAAATATGACGGGCAGCATAAATAAAACCCTGATACTAAACTAAATTTAAATTCCTTTTGAGCATCAACTTCACTACTTATTATGTTACGTTTTTATTGTATATTTATTATCTATTGTTTATTCTTTCAAATCTTTATATGCTAATTGTTACGATGATACTCCAGTCATAAATGTCTATTGTTAGTTCTTTCAAATACGTGTTACGTAATTGTTATGATGTTTTTCCACTAATGTGTTTATTGTTCTTTCAAATTTGCATTTCTGTTACGCTGTTAATCTTATTCTATGTTGACTGTTAGTCCTTTAAATTGATTTGTTCAAAGATCCCTATTACTTATTATGAATTTTTCTCGTTGATTATGATTTCATAGCCTAGATGGCATTATTATTATTACTATATAAATTGCCTATTTCCATGATAAGTGATTTGCATATATTTTTGCCACCTTATTTGTTATATTTGTAAACTTTGTGTTGGAATAAATAAATAAATCACTTACGGGTTCCCTTGACAATTTAGATATTAGTCTAATGGTGGCGAGATAAAACGTCTCAAAGGCGCTTCTAAAGTTCCTTTAGAACTCCTTTAACTTTTAGTATTTTTAGGCGCTCGCTCTGAGCCTAAAATTACGCCAAGAACCTCGTGCTCTTCCCTTCCGTGGGTATCAGTATATTCTCTCGGCTAAGACGTTCAGCGGTTTACTACCACATTCAGTCCTGATAAGATCATCAGCTTCGGCACCAGGTCAAACGATGGATGCAAGAAAGAAGATGATAGGGTCACAACCCCATTATAAAACCATTGATCAGTGCATGACTTCTTCTTCCACTCCTGTGCTGCCAGTAGTACCAGTGATAGAACATAAACTCCTTTAGAAGATAGCACATACAACATAGTGAAATGAAAAGGTGAGGAAAAATTGTATGTAGTATTCCTCTAACGAACCTAAGGCGCCCTTGAACCATAGAACTTTTAAAGAGAAAATCCCGAAAGAAGGTTCGTTTAAAAACAATCCTCAACGCTCCATTTTTGCGGATTTACCGAAGAATATCTACACTAGTGTGGAACTAGAAGCTCAATCGATCCTGCAAACATGAATGTGTGGAGTCCATGTATAACTCGGTGGTGAGGCCAGGAATCAGAATCCTTTGGTGCTTAAACTATATTCCAAGAAAATTTCATTATAACCTTTAAACCTTTCATTGTTTTATTATTATCCCAGTTTCCATGCAGTAACTGTCAGAGGACATACTTAGGAAAACAGAATTTATGTGTTCAATGTTGTTTTATTTTCTATTGGATTTTTTTAATCACTTAATACTTCAAAATGAAACTATAATGTTCAGAATGATTTAAAGCCCCATGAACTCGTTTATGTGTTATAATAAGAAACATGATATCTTCTTTATTCATAATACATGTATATAATGATATGTAAGTACTGCTAATTTACCATGCACAAGATCCAAACAATCAGCTGTTTGTTAAACATAAATCATAACAATAGTATTAACACAAACAATGGGAACGGTATCTAATAATAACCGATGGCGATGAATGCTGTACCAGGGTGTCCCGTAAGTGGAGGATCAACGTTGAGAGATGATCCGTCAGGTCATTACCAACAAGAGAATCCCTACTCGTATTAGGTGATTATCCAATTGATGGTTTTATTGTTATTTATACTGCTGTAATTTTCGTCAGAATGACATTTTGAAGCATTAAATCGGCTTTTTATTATAAACAAAACTAATTCATTGTGTAGTATCATTATTTTTTGTTGTAGCACAATATAACATTTGTAATAGTACATTCATATTTAAACCTATTACAATATATTGTATGATAAAAATACGTATCATCAGTTTTAAAATAATCATCCATATTTAAATGAATTTTATATAAAAACAACAATTTAATAAAGTAACCACATATAGTAAATAACTATTTAATTAGTTTATTGAGATATAAAACAGAAGTAAAATAAAAATATAACTAACGTAAGGAATGGACAAATGTTTTAATGTAATAAATCCAAAAAGCACTAAAATTTGTTTTCCATTATGAAAGACAAAGCGTAGAGCCCATTAGATATGTTCTTGGAAATATCATTATAGCTTATATACATATTTAATATAACTCATATGGTCTGTTTACATATTGGGAATTGTAATTTAGAATATATGTATTTAGATGCACCCTTAAATGCTTATGCTATTTTATCTTAATGAAAATAATATTTGTATTAATAATAAAATATTTAAAATAATAAAATTTAAAATTTCCTAAAATCTATATTTTATTATTGAAAAATTTTAGTCTTCATCTCTATGGTCAAAAGTGTTTGTTTTCGGTGCGCAACTGTGTTTTATGAATGAGGTGTTGCCGAGTTTCCTACCATTCAGTTTCTAACGACATTTTTGCTCCAAGTGGTGAAGAACTGTTTTTATCATACGGGAAACAATGAAAACATACACATTTTATTTTATTTTGCTACAAAGTAAATCAAAATTGTACTGCAGTCAAGTTCACATAAAAAAATAGATGTGTTATGTTTATTTACTTTTACTGAAATATAACAGAATTTGAGGTTACCAAAATGAAAAAACTAAATTGCGCGCCAGTAGTTTTTTAGATCTGTGTTGAAAGGTAACGAAAATAATCACTGTATGAACAAACTTAACTATCAAAAACAGCCGTTATTTGTTCAATATTATAAAAAATACTTTTTTATTCAATATAAAATAACAAATTTAAGATGCCTCTAGAGACTCTCATTTGAAATTATTGTCCTAGTCTCCTCAACGTGCCTACGGACCCCACGAACCAAATAACATTTACATAAAAGCCGTATTTACATATTCCAAAAAAATTGTAACGGGAAAGAGGCTTTGTTATTCATAGTGAGAAAAATATAATTTTCGGAAATTACTTTTCATGGTAAATTGCTTACTTCAAAATGTTTATAAATTTTAAATTTAATTGTTGTTTTTTGTTTGAATTAAATGAGGACGTTTTATGATAATGGGCCACTTCATTAGTGAGTTATTTAAATATGAGAGCAATTTAGGTGTACGTTTTAAAATACTGCGAAAACTTAGTATGCCACAATACTTGTATATTGAAAAGCTTCAAATGTTATTTTATTCTTGAGGGCTGTTTAGTTTAAATGATATAACAATAATAAGATGAGAAGAATTAGTATTTTTTTTCAAACAATTTTCAATACTTCTAACGTAAACCTGGCGAAATTAAAAGATATTTAAATTACAATTAAACCATCAATAATTGGACAACCACATATAAGATATTTCTTTTAGAAATTACCTCCCAGTTCATCTCTCAACCTTTGATCCTTTACAAACGGGACACCCGTAAACAGGGCAATTCAGAAGTCTTATCAGATGTTTAGGAAATCATTCGTACAGTTATAGTAAACTTATTTTAATTATATTTAGACTCTTTGGTTTTTTTATACTGTCGATATGTATATACGTTTTTTATTCAAACACATTTTTCTTCAAACTACATTTTTTTAGGTTTCTACCTTAAACAAATTTTACAACTGAATTTTGCCTTCAATTCGTTATCGGTTATTATTAAATAGCGTGCCCTTTTCTTGTGTTATGGCTTTGGATTACAATTATAAACAGCTGGCTGTTTGAAACCTATCGATTTATATAAATATTTAACTTTGCAATAGGTATGGTTTTCATCACAGCAGTTGCTGTAAAGAGACGTTTGCTTATGATCGACTTTTTTGTACCGTTATTTTAGTTTTCATGGAATATTCTTCAGCCGAAATTGTGATATTGACTTTGTTTATGTTTTAGCCAACGGTAATAACCGATGACAAATTCAAGGTATTTTGTATGACACTAAATACGCTAAAGTGGACTTAAATACACCTTTATTCCTTTTACAGTATTACTACTGCCACTAGCCTACATTTTATAATTAGTAAATTTCTTTTCACCTCAATAATTTTAATTGTTTTGCTGAAAATTTTACAGAGTAGCTACTAGTATACTGATTATCTACAGTTGTAATATTTCGGTTCCATTCTCACTCCGTATAATTAAACGATATGTTATAAGATTTAAAATAAATGTTTCAAAGCAAATTAATTATTGTTAAATGTTTTTTAACTCTAGTTTTTATAGTTATTTTAAGACCCGCCATCTTAAAATAGATAGACGTAACATTCCATTTAAAATGTATACGTAGTGATATTAGCATTAATGGTACATTTTGTTAATGTACGTGTAAGGGGTTTAAAGAAGAACTCGTATGTTTAAATAGGAAACTCGTACATATAGGCGTAATATCAAAAACTTGGATCTAATTATAATTTAATATAATGTTAATGTAACAATAGAAATTATCCTCTCAAATATCCGACACCCCAAAACAACCCTGTCGGTTTGAAATGTAAAGCCAAATAAAGTCATACATAATGATTTTGGTTTTGTATTTTAGTTACTGTAATTGATTGCTTTTCCTGGAAATGCTTTGATTCTGATAAAGAGGATAAACTATAGTGAAACCTGTTATATTCACCAAAATATTTGAAAAACTATTAAACAATCTTTTAATTTTAACAAAAATTAATGATTGTAAAATAATATGTATATGATTGATGGTCTAGATTTAAATATATATGAAATGAATTTCTAGTATGAATAATTAACCTAAATGTTTAATTTATTTCTTGTTGCTTTATTTTGCCTATTTTTAACTAAGTATTTATAATCTTTTAGTAACTATTTATATTGTATAGGTGCTAATATGGATGCAAGGAAAATATTATCGTTGTTGGAATAGAAACTAGAATAGAAAATATTACCGTTTGTATATGCAGTTGAGATTTAGCATATATCAGAAAAACAATTACCTATTAATAAATTAGTATTATTAATATGTAATAGTGTTTTAATACAAGTTTATCCTAGAAATATACAGTATGGGAATATCAACTAACGTATATACTAACGTATCTTAGTATTTTTAATACCAAAAATAAATATTTCATAAATAAAATATGCCATCCAAAGCAATATAACTCAAGCTATGACATTTAATATATAAATAAATGATAACAATAAGCAAATATATACGTACCAATTATCAAAGACAACATGACTATGCCTGCCTAGAAAGTGAGTAAAGGAGAAGTTATCTGTTCTTACTTATAGAAACTCTTATCAATGATTTACAGTGTGTGAATAACGCATCAGTTATTCCAGACACTGTGTACCCCTTTACAGCATAATGGCACTGATAGCGCATTGTTGACGTTTGTTATCAAACTAGTCGAACCAATGCATATAATCCGCGATGTAACAGTTCTAGATGTACAGTTTACTCTATTCATAGATCAATATGAAGGAATAGAAGAAGTTATTTGATGGTTTGTTTTAATAACTACGCCCTTTTCTACGTTATACTACCAACACTAGTGAACACGTTGTATGTAATCGCTTATGTAATATTTCTATATATTCAGTTTACTTTAGTCAGAGCAATACTAGAATTTATTTCGTATGTCTGCCTTAATGGCTACTCCCTATTATTACGTTATACAACGAGGTCTAGTCTAAATGTGCAATGTATTTTCTCGTGTAATATTTCTAAAAGTATAATTTATTCTACTCTTAAACCAATACATAGCATTGCAAAAATGTATTTGGTACGTTTAAAAAGTAAGATTTCCTTTTAAAGAATAGGTACGTCAAAGGCGTGCCCTTCTTAATCGTTATAATAAACACTCCTGAAAGTAATGATCGCTGAAAGACATTCCAATCTGCTGATTCACTTTAGAATTTGAATTTAAAGATTACTGTTTTTGGGCTCCGGAGTTGGAGAGTGAAACAGGTTTTATAAGTTCTAATTAAATATGCAAATTTCTCTGCAAAATTTTATAAATACCTGAATGAATGGCTCCAACAATTTCAGGAACATTAGTGCTATTGTTTGCCAAAGTGGATAAATACTGAGTCCGTAGTAATCTTAAGGACATCTTTTATTACATAATGGTGGAATCTTATAAAAAGTTTGAATCAAAGGTAGATATTTTTAACATACATTACTATGTAATACTTTACAGTGTTTTTTTTGGACGATCAAAAGTAAACAAAATTGCCACTGAGTCTTATTTTAGGTTTAGCACATGAAGAAGCTTTTTGTTTCGAATCAATTATATTTCAAACACCATAGCAGAGTTTGCCTTGTTGCCATGATCAAAAAGGTATTTACATATTCGTTCTATAAGTCTACTTTAATCATAGAATGTTTACTTTTAGCTCTTTTAATCTTCTGCCCGCCTAAGTTTTCCAGGTCCCCAGCAGTATTTGCATTGTTGCTCTGCTTAAAAACAATATATATACATGGGTCTGGAAAGTCTACTCTTGTAAAAAAAGCCTTTACTTCCGGACATTTCAAGATATTTCCGGCAACGTCGTAGAGTATGTATTATAGGCCAAATAAATAAAATATATACGTTCACATGAAAAGTCAAAACGCGTATACTTCCAAACATGATGTCTACTTCCTTTCTAAAGAATATCTGACCCCATAATAGCGTTTGCCCTGTTGTCCTGATCAATGAAGTATATATGTAAATATATATACATATACGTTGGTCGAAAAACTAGCTTTGGTTAGAAAGTGTCTATTTCCTGCATTGTCATATATTTCCGTTCTGAGATATTTCTGGCACCATAGTAGCGTTTGCCTCGTTGTTATTATCAAGAAAGTACTTTTATATACATATAAAATATACATTCCTTGGTTTGGAAAGTCAACTTTGGTCAAAAACTCACTAGTTCCGACCATTGCAATCCACTTCCGGTCTAATTTATTTCCTGCGCCGGTAGTGCGTTAAGTTTACACTACGAGAACCTAGTGGGTGATCACGAAAAAAAATTACTTTGTTGAGAGATTAAGCAACGCGTACTTCAAATTTTCACCTTTTAGCCAATGGAAAGTTTGAAAATTATAATGTGATTTTCCTAAGAGTTGCAATTTTTTTAAATCTATGAATATATTAAATGTTTTTTATTCTCTTTTTAAGTCATGGCATGTGTGTGCTAAATTACTTTCTAGGACATCAGGAAATTGGAAAACGAAGTACAGTTCTTTTAAGAGCCAAAAGTGTATTTCAACCGCTATAGGTGATTGTTCTACAAAATAAATGTTGTTTTCTGATGAGAGCATGAAACACATGTACGTCAAATTTCATCTTTCTAGGGCATCGGGAAGTTGGAGAAAATAAATATAGATATTTTAAGGGTTTAAGGATTTCAATCTTATTTAAGCCACTATGGGTGGTTGATCTTCTTGAAAAAATCATGTATTTGCCTTTTGTATTATCTTATGCTCGACACGCGTGTATCAAATTTCAGCGATATTGTAGGATACTGGAAAATTTCAGCACTATAGTACAGTTATTCTAGGGCTGCAACCCTTTTTCAACACATATGGGTGGTTGATATTCATGAAATTTTTTCTTTATTTTTAGTCATGAGGTATTTTTGTGTTTCATCTTTCTAGCACATCGGTAAATAAAAAACCAATAATATATTTCTTCCAGGGCTGCAATCCTTTTTCAATACCTATGTATGGTTAATCTTTGTAAACTGCTTTTTAAAATATAAAAACGAAATATAGTTCTTCTATGAGTTACAATTCCATTTCAATAATCCCAATGGATATTTTACCTTTATGAAAATGTTTTAGTTTGACGATTAAAGTAGTGACGATAAAGTGTGCTAAATTTTAACTTTCTGTGATATAGGGAAGTTTGAGTTCTATAAGGGAGATTGCTGTTCATACTACTCGTATAGAGATTTTCCAGACGCAATAATGCGTATTAAATTATTTCAATTAATTATATATTTTTTAAATGAACTAATAGAAATAATAAAACTATGTAAGTCATGTTGATAATTCTTCCTGTAACAGTTAGCTAGAATGCAACAACAAAAGACTCAGCGTACTTTTTTTAACTTAATGGGAAATTGTACCATAATATCCAACATCATAATACATCAGAGCCATTCTGTTTACGAACATAATGCTCTGCTAGACGACTTGTAACGTTAGAAACTTTCACATTCATCCATCTCTCAGAATGACCGTAATGTTCCTCTATTTTGAACAAATTGTCTTCTTAATGGGAATAAATGGCACCTTTTAACCTGATAATGAAATTGGCCGCCAATATATTACTAATCTATATTTGTTACTTAGAACTAGGAGCTGAGAAAACATCTAACTGGATGATCTTAAAAGCCCTTTGCCCTACCTGCGCAATGACCGGAAGTACTGAGAAGGAGGAAGGTTGCCAGATCCCGTGTTACATTCTTTATGGGGGTGGGGGTGGATAGAGAGTATGTTCTTAGCAGTCAGTGATTAATTCTTCCTCTTCTAAATTGAAAATTAGAGCCATCAATAAACCCTTTATCTCAATATCACGAAATTTGTGGTTATATATTTACCTATAATAAACATGCATTTGGTTGTCGAAATGTAAGTTACATATCGGTTTTTGCAGTACCCAGTGAAGGTTCTATGGCAGGTATAAACTACGTAAAAGTGAAACCTCCTGGGATTATATCTATCTTGAAAAGAACATAAATCCATTCTGGTACTCCCTCATGATTGGGATTGTAAAAACCTTGACAGAGCCCTAAATATTCTAACATGCATCGTCCGAATATTTAGGACAACATGCAGACCTATCAATAAGTCCTTTTATCCCAATATCTTGACGTTTGCTGTTAGTAATGTGCTACTCCTGGACATCCTTTGGGTTGCCTTAATATAAGAGGAACGCAACTTTTTCAGTACCCAGTTTAGGTGAAGTTGTAGAAATAAAACAGCCTTTTGGCTGCTCTTTTGTGAGCTCTTTCAGGAAAGACTAAAACGTAGTTAGGGGAGAAACCGTTGAGGCTAAACCTACCAAAGGTAATGAAGTGGTGGAGTCATTAAGATATATATGGTTAACACTAACTTTCTTGAATTTAAACGTTCCAGGTTCCTATTCTGGACTTACAAGCCTGTCAAGCTTACTTGGCAACATTTGTTTCTTGTTTTTTCGGCCCCTTTATCCTCAACATGTTAAGATTTTCAGTAATGGACGCAAATTGCAGTCGGAACCTTAGTGTGAGGGTTTGGAGGGGACAACAATACTATCTGAGAAACACATATTTGGGATCATTGCAAGGGGTAAGTTAATTTTTCCTCCACACTCCAATCCAAACCACTGTCCGTCCTAAAGGGCAGTTTTGCACAGCAGTAAACATTTTTTAAATTCTACAATTGGGAATTAAACTTCGGGAACTCTAGCTATATTGTAAGTAATTGTTACAATTCATGAATGAGACGACATATATAATATTTATACTTACTGTACAATTATGATTCCATTGATACCGGTAGGCTATTTATATAGTTGTCGTATCTTATTAGTCCAGTGACAAGCACTTAAACTTGTAGTACGATTATGTTACTTGGGTTTAGAGTATACTAATATGGTTGTAGGCCACACTGTAGTCTACATATATCAACTTCCTGAGCAGTTTTTTTAAATTGGAAAGAAATCAGCCGATTTCAAACACCATTTTTGACAAGGGACTTTTTCGGGAATATTTGTATTTCCTTCGTTCATCGCTCCTCCTAGAACACAAAACATCTATAATCGAAAAACGCACATATATATACAATTTTCGTCCTACATATGTAGGCACAATTATAATTATGAATGATCTTATGCATATAACGCATGTTTGTGAACACAAAATTGCTGTAACTTCAAATCGATCCAGACTAAACTTCATATACACACAGTATTTGCACATATTCCAATATAACTTTGTAAGTTTGTTAACCAGTCTAAATGAATCAAACGTTTCAAGATGGCGGCTATCTCTTAAGGTTACAAATTGTCGAGTTTAATAGGTAGTGCTTTAAAATTTTAAAATCAGATCATTTTTAATAATATTCTAAGTGTTTTTATCTGTTGAGGTTTTTCATATAGCGAGCGTACAGATTTTAAATAGTAAGATAAACAGTAACATTTTTAAATAATGGTGAACACTGGAATTTCTGTAGTTTGTAACCGATTCAAATTGAACTTTCCACTAAGGCAGTACTTACACATTTCAACGTTAGCTACTCTCAAAAAAAGATTCAATATGGCGGCTATTCGCATATTTTTTTCTGTGGTAATTCACAACATTGACTCAATTGTAATTTGTGCATAAAATTGTAAAATCAATTTCAAGCATTTATTAATCTGCAATTGTTTTATAAGTCTAGGGGTTTCGACGTTTAGAAGTATATAGGCCTAATAGCAAGTGAATACGTTTACAACTTAATTTTAGATTGCATGTAACTAATCAAGGTCGTATTAAGAACAAATTGATATGCGAACAATGATTTTTGTCTAGTGTTTCATTATATTAACCAGCCAATCATGAGAGTCACCAGTGCTATTCAAATGAAACGTCTAAACTAATAATGCATCTTCAGTTTTACACTTTGAGATGATAGGACACATGTGAAATCTACCTTTCTTCTTACTGTGCCGGAAGGGATACTATTTTGTATGCTGATTACCACCGAACCCCTTTTGTCATTTGTCATTTTGAATAAAATAACAATCTTCCCAAATTCTAAAATACAAAACGAGAAACCGCTGTTACTTATTATAAAAAATCTACATAACCTATTATAATCAAACACAAAACATTTGGCTCTTTGCATGATGCGAAAATTTTGTAATTTTCTGTGACAGTCATAGAGTAAATAAATAAAAAACTATAACTAATATTTTGGAACTAAGTAAGTTTATTAGATAATGTTTAGAATTATATAGAAATTTTGTGCAGTATGTTTATACACAGAATAAAGTTATGTAGGTATATTACGAGGTTTTATTTACAGAAAATCAAATAGTTTTATGACGCAATTATTAAACACTCGTATTATTTTTCTAACTGTAGACTACCTTAAACATGTACACCAGCGTAGCTATGGTCGGAAGGATCGATTCTAAGTGAGTTTATTTCAAAGTGTACACCTCATGGGACAATGAGAACACCTCCTCATTTAAATCACACAGGATGGCATTGGGTAAAAAATATAGGTATATTTTGTAGTCTAGGTGTGCATGATGTCTAAACGATGCAAAGAGTTCGTTTTGAAAGCCTTCGTTTACAACTCTATTGAATCTCTTCGGACGGACGTGGACTCAGATTAGCGGAAGGTGACATAAAGCTAAACTCAACATTCGCATGTGCAATAGGTTGTATTAATCAATATATGTATTTATCTCAAGTTATTTTTTGGTATAACCTATACTAGAAAAGTGGCAGGTGGTGCGGTATTTTAGTAACCTTTTGTATTTGCGATCTCGGATAAGTATCTGAAGTTTAAATAACGGAAGTTTAAATCATTCATTAAGATATCGATACAATAAAATTGAGTACACATGTAATATTTCCAGGTTTTCACAGTTGACAGCAGCACTAATACTGCGCGATGTAACACTGCTGGCCCGGGTAGGCCACTCACTCGACTGTGTGGCCGGGTCTGCTGCTGCAGTCGCTGCGAATTATTAATTACAAGCCCTGTTTTAATATCGCTGGCCAGTTTAATTTGTTGGCAGGCAGCGGTTGTTCGAAACATTTTTAATATCTTCGCTGCCGAGAACTCGAGCTCCAACTTGGCTATCAGATATTTTATCCGCTCTTATATTAACACAATCAGACCACTTTAAAGTTGTTATAATCCTAATAAGTGGTATAAGTAAACCCATCGAGAGGACTTCATTTATATTATTGCACGCAACAAGCACATGCATTGTTTTTAGTGTGTTTTTCTCAGCATTCATTATAAGACTGTATGTATACAGGTCAACCCTTAATTTCAATATAAAATAAAAAATTATAACACAATTTTTGAAATTAAAAGCCACACACGCCTTATTATGCCGATGAAATATATTGTGGTAACATCCATACACAAAAACACCAAAAATCGTACATATATACATCATACATCGTTTACACACACACACACACACACACACACACACACACACACACACAACACACACACACACACACACACACACACACACACATATATATATATAATTATTGTGTTAAACGTCTACAGTTATTTATAAATTCTATAATTGTATATTCTATAATATATTATATTCTAATATATTTTCTAGTTTTTAGGGGGGGATATATCAAAGGGATGTTTCTAGAATATAAAAATAAAAAATTAACTATTACGAATCGTTATATATATATATATATATTATATATATATATATATATATATATATTACATGATATATACTACATATAATATGTTATCATCTAAAAAATGTCAAACTGAAGATGCATTATTAGTTTAGATGTTTCATTTGGATGGCATTGGTAGTATGGTAAACTCTCTAGGTTGGTATGTTACTATAAACCACCTATAAGATATTTTGAAACCTTACAAGACAAAACCTCATTATAAGCATATCAATTTGTTTGTAATATGAACTTGATTAAGTAAAATTCAATCCAAAAATAATTTCTAAATGTATTCATTTCGACAGAATCAATGCTAAGAATCTTTTTATATATATATAAAAAAAATCCAAGAAATTATTTTTTTGGATTGAATTTAACTTAATCAAGTTCATATTACAAACAAATTGATATGCTTATAATTAATTTTTTTTCTTGTAAGGTTTCAAAATATCTTTATAGTAACATACCAACCTAGAGAGTTACCATACTACCAATGCCATCCAAATGAAACAACTAAACTAATAATGCATCTTCAGTTTTTACACTTTGAGATGATAGGACAGATGTGAAATCTACCTTTTCTTCTTACTGTGCCGGAAGGGATACTATTTTGTATGCTGATTACCACCGAACCCCTTTTGTCATTTGTCATTTTTGAATAAAATAACAATCTTCCCAAATTCTAAAATACAAAACGAGAAACCGCTGTTACTTATTATAAAAAAATCTACATATAACCTATTATAATCAAACACAAAACATTTGGCTCTTTGCATGATGCGAAAATTTTGTAATTTTCTGTGACAGTCATAGAGTAAATAAAATAAAAAACTATAACTAATATTTTGGAACTAAGTAAGTTTATTAGATAATGTTTAGAATATATATAGAAATTTTTTGTGCAGTATGTTTTTATACACAGAATAAAGTTATGTAGGTATATTACGAGGTTTTATTTACAGAAAATCAAATAGTTTTATGACGCAATTATTAAACACTCGTATTATTTTTTCTAACTGTAGACTACCTTAAACATGTACAACCAGCGTAGCTATGGTCGGAAGGATCGATTCTAAGTGAGTTTATTTCAAAGTGTACACCTCATGGGACAATGAGAACACCTCCTCATTTAAATCACACAGGATGGCATTGGGTAAAAAAATATAGGTATATTTTGTAGTCTAGGTGTGCATGATGTCTAAACGATGCAAAGAGTTCGTTTTGAAAGCCTTCGTTTACAACTCTATTGAATCTCTTCGGACGGACGTGGACTCAGATTAGCGGAAGGTGACATAAAGCTAAACTCAACATTCGCATGTGCAATAGGTTGTATTAATCAATATATGTATTTATCTCAAGTTATTTTTTGGTATAACCTATACTAGAAAAAGTGGCAGGTGGTGCGGTATTTTAGTAACCTTTTGTATTTGCGATCTCGGATAAGTATCTGAAGTTTAAATAACGGAAGTTTAAATCATTCATTAAGATATCGATACAATAAAATTGAGTACACATGTAATATTTCCAGGTTTTCACAGTTGACAGCAGCACTAATACTGCGCGATGTAACACTGCTGGCCCGGGTAGGCCCACTCACTCGACTGTGTGGCCGGGGTCTGCTGCTGCAAGTCGCTGCGCGAATTATTAATTACAAGCCCTGTTTTAATATCGCTGGCCAGTTTTTAATTTGTTGGCAGGCAGCGGTTGTTCGAAACATTTTTAATATCTTCGCTGCCCGAGAACTCGAGCTCCAACTTGGCTATCAGATATTTTTATCCGCTCTTATATTAACACAATCAGACCACTTTAAAGTTGTTATAATCCTAATAAGTGGTATAAGTAAACCCATCGAGAGGACTTCATTTATATTATTGCACGCAACAAGCACATGCATTGTTTTTAGTGTGTTTTTCTCAGCATTCATTATAAGACTGTATGTATACAGGTCAACCCTTAATTTCAATATAAAATAAAAAATTATAACACAATTTTTGAAATTAAAAGCCACACACGCCTTATTATGCCGATGAAATATATTGTGGTAACATCCATACACAAAAACACCAAAAATCGTACATATATACATCATACATCGTTTACACACACACACACACACACACACACACACACACACACACACACACACACACACACACACACACACACACACACACACACACACACACACACACACACACACACACACACACACACACACATATATATATATAATTATTGTGTTAAACGTCTACAGTTATTTATAAATTCTATAATTGTATATTCTATAATATATTATATTCTAATATATTTTCTAGTTTTTAGGGGGGGATATATCAAAGGGATGTTTCTAGAATATAAAAATAAAAAATTAACTATTACGAATCGTTATATATATATTATATATATATATATATATTACATGATATATACTACATATAATATGTTATCATCTAAAAATGTCAAACTGAAGATGCATTATTAGTTTAGATGTTTCATTTGGATGGCATTGGTAGTATGGTAACTCTCTAGGTTGGTATGTTACTATAACACCTATAAGATATTTTGAAACCTTACAAGACAAACCTCATTATAAGCATATCAATTTGTTTGTAATATGAACTTGATTAAGTAAAATTCAATCCAAAAATAATTTCTAAATGTATTCATTTCGACAGAATCAATGCTAAGAATCTTTTATATATATAAAAAAAATCCAGAAATTATTTTTGGATTGAATTTAACTTAATCAAGTTCATATTACAAACAAATTGATATGCTTATAATTAATTTTTTTCTTGTAAGGTTTCAAAATATCTTATAGGTGTTATAGTAACATACCAACCTAGAGAGTTACCATACTACCAATGCCATCCAAATGAAACAACTAAACTAATAATGCATCTTCAGTTTGACATTTTTAGATGATAACATATTATATGTAGTATATATCATGTAATATATATATATATATATATAACGATTCGTAATAGTTAATTTTTTTTTTTTATATTCTAGAAACATCCCTTTGATATATCTCCCCCTAAAAACTAGAAAATATATTATTAGAATATAATATATTATAGAATATACAATTATAGAATTTATAAATAACTGTAGACGTTTAACACAATAATTAGGGACATAATGATATTCAGCAAAATGCAACTGAAGAAAAGAATACGAATATTTTTAACTATGTGTACGTAAATAATCTGTTCTTAAAATTTAGGAAATTGTACTTCCCTTAATAGATATTTCATCAAAATGCTCAATGGTATGAAATCATGTTTAATTATAAATTGTCACTTCTTTCATTCACTAAAAGCATTCGATATACATAATTTACTTAATGCATATCCCTATATTCAGCCATTTCTCTTTAGGACTGTTTCAATAATCTCTTGTGGAACGATCAAACATAGTTTTTTAAATGTTCACTATTTTGAAAGATCTTAAAGGGCTGTGACTGAAACAAATCTTTTTTTAATTAACTCAAGTATAATCCTCAGGTTAAAATGGGTAGTCAAGAAAAAGGAGAAGATGGATGGTTATCAGTTAATCAAGAAGAAATTTAGAGGAGGAAAATTGTTTTAAAATGTTAGTAAAAAGGAAATTTGTTAAAAATTAAACTATGATATTTAAATATCTATTTGAATTTTAAGCTATCTAGTAAAATAAGTGTTTGTATTCGCTTGTTATATTTTTTATTAATCATTTTAGTTTATAAATTCTTATGATGTAAGCTTCCCCTTACAATAAATACATTTAAGAGAGGTAGGGTTGATATATAAATGGTCAGCACAGAGGAGTTGTACAGAATCTGATGAAAGCCTGAGTTAACTGAGAGCCGAAAGTCACGTCTAACCCTGAGAACTGTAGCACAGCCAGGATCCAATCATCCCAGTTTCTCCCTGGAGAGTGGGGCGTCTCTATAACTTGGTTATCTTCGCCCTGATTGTGCCTTTGTTGGCGCATAGCCACGGCCTTCGTTCCAATACCAACAATATTCCAAGAATCAAAGTCGCATACTAAGGGTCAAGATAGGAATCTTCAAGTAGGGTAGTACAGTTATTTAGGGTAATAGGGTACTACAAGTAACTGAATACATCCTCATAATTCCCTACTGCCACACTACTTGTAATGGTGGTTGGACAGCTTCTAAACACTACATGTATAAATGTTATAATAAGGTTTTCTAATTCTATAATGAGTATTCATGCTAAACTGAAAAAATAACTGACTGAAACTACTCTTATTTTGGCAATGATTTACGAACCGGTTGTGTAAAGGTCTTTGTTATCGTAAATAATTAAGATTTTTACAAATATCCACGCCTAAATAGTGTTATTAGAAACATTAGACCACCCGATAAAAATATAGCGATATTTCTGAAGGATATGGTGTTTTTAAGGAATGCTTTAAGAACCGGCTGAAGAGAAATGACCATGAATTTTACCCCTATAGATCAATGATAAACTTCACACACTTTGGTACCTTTAATTTTTGGTTATATAATTGTGGGAGATGCCACACTAGAAATATAAAATCAATACACATCAAAATTCTTATTAGTTTTTCTTGAAAAATGTATTCTTTTAAACTACTTATAAACTGTGAAGAACAGAACGTTTTCTTTTTCAGAATAAATAATTTAAGTATTCAAAACATATAATCAAAATATATAATATATTTTAAAAGTATGCAAGTATGCATGTATGTATGTACTTTACAACCGTTCTTTGTGAGGTTAAACCTGATATAAACGATTTAGTTATGTAGCTACTCCAAAATAATACAATGAGAAGAAATATTATAAAATAGCACTTGTCCGTGGCTTTGAACGCTATACCTCGTTGAAAACCAGGGACACCATGTTCATTCTTTTTTTAATGAAATTCTAAAAAACTCTTGTAATAAGTGTATAGACAAAATTATTCCAATGTCATGACCAACTTAGATTTAAGTTTAAAGAGAGGTGTTTTGGGAACCCTGAAGAAAGTGAAGTACCTGTCAAATAACTCAATTCGGATGAACTAACTGCAACGATTGCAGTAACATTAGTACAATTTTACTTCAGATTAATATGGAAGAATCCTAAGTAAAAGTCCTTTGCTTTTCAGTAAAGCCATGTATGATTTTAAAAAGTAATGGAACTCTATGTAGTTTATAAATGGAAGTAGGCTTATTTTAGGTACGTATTATAGGTTTTAAAGTACCTGTCAAATAACTCCATTCTGATGGAATAGCTGCATCGATTGCAGTAACAATAGTGCAATTTCAGATTAATATGGAAGAATCCTAAGTAAAAGTGCTTTGCTTTTGAGTAAAGCCATGTATAATTTTTTTTAAAGTAATGGGGCTCTATGTAGTTTATAAATGGAAGTAGGCTGTTTTTAGGTACGTATTATGGTTAACAGCATCAGGTTTGAAGCTGTTTTATATCTCACGTCATGGTTGAGTTTGTTTCGTTACCCAATATTTTATTTATTTATTTTATTAATATATTATTTTATTTTCGGAGAAATTTAAAAATAATTAAGTTAAACGTTCTTTTTAATTATTTCTGTCAGTAAACAACTAATATAGGTTTTATAACAAGTTTTTATAACAGTGTTTAAATCTGTAGTAAAGGTTACATAGTCTATTAATATTATTAACTTTATCTTTCATATCTGCATTACAGCTAAAGGTTTACAAATAAAGTGTATATTTTCTAAAAATGTTATTATCTGGTTACACACTGTGCTCAACAATGATTACAAGAAATATAGAAGTGGTATTTTTCTCAAGATTTCACCATGCTTTCAAAACTATAAAGGCAGATTTATAACGGCATTTTATTTAAATTTATTAAATATAGGATTGGGTTGCCTTATTATATATATATTATTTATAGAACATTTGATTACATTGAACGGGCTCTGTCAATCAATAACATGTGTTTGCTGCAATGCACTTCTCATTGGAATTTTTGAAACTTTCGAGACCAGTGGGGCAGAGCCCACATTGAAAATCCTTCATTAGAGCGCATCTAGGGCTTAAGATAAACCTATAATTTCATGTCTCCACCTATTATGATTTTACTGAGCATTCATAAGTTAGTCAATCATGATATCACGTATCATATGATATTGATTACCATAGCAGTTAATTACCGTAATCAAAGTATTCATCAAATGAATATATTAGTTAAAACCTAAACACACAGCCTTAACAGGAAGTTTTATTACTATCTCTTCTTAACTCTTAACCTACAACTCACTATGAAAATTGCGCCTAAATCCGCCCACTTCTTCACACTCTCAACCATCTCTTATCATCCAAATGCGTAAGCAGTTTATTAACCGTTTGGAGTAACCCAAGCAACGACAGAACTATAAATAGTTGAGAGAAAACAAGTCGACTCGTATTTGCATATTTATGTTACTTGGTGGCTTCTTTGTCAACTTGTTGATTATTAAGGATCGGACAGGTTCTTCTTGAAATTTTGCCATTTCCTGTGAGATACCTCTTGAAAAAAAAGTTCTAGTTAATTTAAACTTGGCACATAGGCTTCTCTTGGTCAGAGAAAGATCATTATTTATTTTGAGGCCATAAGTTCAAAGGGCAACAAATTAACAAGTAAATCCGTAATGAAATGCTGCAGACTTGAAATTCCTAGTTACGCTACGTTACGTGAGCCTTTTAATAGTGCATTGCATCGGTTTATTGATTTGTGCTAGTTATCAAGCGTGGGTCCTTACATTCGTATTTACAATGTGCTTAATTTTCTCACAAATACAGGAACAAATAATAGTTTTCTTATTAAATATTTCTGTTTTTAATTTTGCTTCAGGACATCCTTATTTAAATTAACTATTTACTATTATACCAACCTTTAAACTAATTTGGCAGTGGGTTAAGCTGCGACACCAACTTAGCAGTTATAAACACAGAAATATACTCCTGCAAACCAATATTTATAGCACAGAGTGTTTACTACCTACTTATTGATAAGATTGTATATTTTTTAATTATACAAGAATAAATTTATTGTAATTGTAACATTACTGCTACTGTAGTTGTGGTAGTATCTAATAGAAATGTATTTATTATTTCAAATTAAAAAATTTTGGACTTATTTTTTGATATTTTACGGCCTAATTTTCAATTTGGATTTTACAGTATGTTCCAAAAGGTACATACTCATGCACGGAATTAATAACTAGTGTGAATAATTTAAAAAAATAACTAATACTAGGCCTATTTTGCAGAATGTTATTCAGAATCCATCCTGTCAGTGACCGTAGCACTTTTTACCATCGTTCTTACAGTACTGTACCACCTCTGCATCTTATTCTGTTTGATAATATTCAGTGACCCATGAGGACGAGTAGAATAAGGACGAAAAGAGGATCGGCTTCTCTTTTTAATACATTTTTTTATTGGTATTTTATGCAAATGGTTTTCTTATTAATGTATTAATAAGGCGCAAATTTTCAAAATTCAATGTAACCGTGAAAAATACATCGTAATAATAATAAACATAATAAAAATAACGAAATATAAGAAAATTATGTATTAATAATATTTTAAAAATAATATTTTCATTAATAATATATTAAAAATTTAAAATGTCGCACAACTAATTGTTCCCGACATCCGTGTGTAGTGAAACACGACATCGGGTGTGGTTTAGCTGTCATAAATCGTGTATACCGCATAGCTACATGCTTTACCCTTCTATGCTTGTCTGTTAAGTTATCTTAGATCTCACATGGTTATTTTTTGTGGTGTTTAGCTGTATAATATGGCAATATTACTTATATAATGTATTTTATATGTAATTCTTATTTAATCTTCCAGTAACAATATTCTTTATCGGATCAATGAAATCGATAATCTTATTGTAGAACTGATATAATCCATACACGTTTCAAAATCATCTCTCTATGTAGAAAAAGTTAACTGTTTACTTTTATTCAAACATCACATCACATGTAGTGAAACAGGATTCGCTCAAGTCTATAGCTCAATTCTTTCTTGAATTCGTTCGCCAGAACCATTAACCATACCTAATCAAAAAATACAAAACTCTAATTTTATGGCTCGCTATGTCACTCTGAGTTATAAGCTTTGTCTATATGATTTGTTTATGTGTATATAACTCTATCTTGGTTATATAATTATAAACTTATACAACAGGGCATTGAAGGGACAGATAGAATGTAACGAAAATCTTACCAACCAATCCATCAAATATCACAAACAGTATGCATGCACTCAGTATGTTTAAAGATTTGTTTATTATATTATGTTGTCGTTGTCACTATGGTTGAACGTTTAGCCAAAACCCATGGAATGACATGCACTATCATCAAACACCATATTTCTTATTTAGAAATGGAGCTACATGCAAAACTTTCTAGTTTATAGGTCAGTTCGGTATCGAGATATCGTGCGGACAGACAGAAATAAAATTTTTCCAGCCCCTCAAGTGATATGCTTTGCTTACGCTCAGCCAATTAAAATATATTTACTGTGAACGAGAATGAAATGATTTCACATTGACTCGTAAACGTGTTTTCAGCCTTGATGACATTGTGAATTTTCCCTTAAAGGTGATATGAAAGAAATTACTTACTGTACAAGGTATAATGATATATTTACTGATACAACATTACAACATGTCATTTTACTTTAAAACCAAATTAAAATGAAAGTTATCAATCTATTTAAATTCATACATCTTTGTAAGTTCAAATAACGTTATACACAACAGATAGTAACAGCACTCAAAGTTTTAGATTCGTTTAATATGTTTTGTGAATTTTGAATATTTATCAATGGTTTACATGTTGTGTTACATAATTCCCAGTTACAATTTTTATTTTTACATTTCCTTATGTATCACTTTTCATAGTATAGTAAAACTACTTTATTGTAAACTATGTACATTAAATCTGATATTACTATATTAACTTTATAAATTCATGATAATAAATGTTTGTGAAAAATATAGATGTTTATTAGTACAAGTAAGACAGATTATTTTACATTTACTTGAAATGAAGGATATCCCTGGGAAAATGTATATGCATGCATCTACTTTTACCACATAATATGAAATATTTCATAAATTGAAGGCCGGTGTCATTCAATGGCGAATTCCTGATTATTTTTGGCATTATAAATTAAAATTAAAACTGCACGGTAACTCTGCATTGTACGTGTTAACTTATGCGTTTTAGAATATTAAAAAAAACCGTATATCAATTGACAGAATCAGGTGTTGAATATTCTTGTCTTCTCTATTTAACATAAATATGACATTGAAATTGTATACGTAATGACATAGTACAAGAAGCGGTATAAACGAAAAGAGTACATAAATAGGAGAGGAAGAGAAATAAGGCAAGAGCATTTGGTATCCACAAGTTTAATTAAGCTCGTCTGACCATCACACATGAGATATGTAGACGGCATACTTGGCATAGCCATTGGTCATTTTGAAGTTCATATGGTAACCTCGAACCCAGTCTTAATACCATTACATGCCAACGATTCTGGCACAGGACACAAATGTGTTCTTCCTCATGTCCATCAATGGACATACCCTTCTTGATAAAGTGACGCTTTTCATTCAAACATTAACCTTCTAAACATATTCCGGATCCGGTTTTAACAAATCAGTATTCACCTATACATATAGAATAGAATTTGAACACTCATTTTGTACATAACCATAAGTCAAACTGTGTAGTGAGCTAACTACTTTTTAGTTTTATCTATCCTTTTACTGCCACACATATGTCACACAACTGCTATAAAGTATGCTGTAAGAAGAAGTGAAGATTCTAGTAGACTGCAATCAATAGGTTTTGGTTGAGATGACATGTGAGCGGAGGGATGATCGTTCACTCTGAGTTTCCCTTATAACAAATGTTATTTTACAAGAAATTCCTTGACGCTTTGGTGTATAGCAATATCTCCCTCCTCCATGAACCGTAACATACATTTTTTTGAACTGTATGAAATTTAACAAATGAGAGAGCGATGTGTTTTTCTTATCACAGGGTGTCAGCTCATCTGATGGTGAAACCTTTTTTTAATGTATTTGAAAATCTGACTACCATTTTTAGACTAATTGTTAGCTGAGTGTGTAGGTGAACCCTATCACTCGAGGGGCTGGGAAAAAACTCGAAAACGAACTGACCATTGAAATTTGGCATAATGCTAATTTTATATACTAGCAACACTGAGTTCGAAGATGGTGCAATTCACTCCACTGGATTTGACTGAGCGTTAGTAGCTACGTATTTCTTATTAATTTTATTGATAACCATGACGCCAACGAGAAAATAGCAGTAAGAATAAATTTATAAACAAGCTGTGTATAAGCATACAAAATATTAACATTTCACAAATGATCACACTTAGATTATTCATACAGATAAAAGGTAGAGTGGAAATCAATGAACCAAAATGTGAATGTATCATGTAGCAAGATATATCGATAATGATCATCTGCATATTTTAAATTTCACATGACACACTTAATTTATAATATACAAGAATAAGTTACATGATAGTGCATGTACAACTATGGAATTCGGATGAGCGTCATTATAACCTATCATTCAAGCGAATTGACACAATTTTCTCGTGGCTGCCAAGAGGATGCAAACATTTCTTCTATGCATGATGTGTTTCTTTCTGTATATTTGACCGTAAAACATCTCGAGAATGAAATGAGCAATAGGCTTGAAATTTTGTATGCATTCTTAGCGATGCTTGTTATGCGACATGTGACGTGGCATACTCTTACTTTTTAAATTTTCAATAAGTCGTTTGGTATGGCATGAATATGTTGAAGCTTCAGAGCAGGTTTGGCTGAATACCCTGTGTGTTACTTATGCCAACTCAGGCGGTGAGGCACGATTGTGGGTTATCTCCGGTCCTTCCATTTAGACATTGGGTAGGGTTTTCGTTAAATTTAAAAGAATTATTCTTATGCTACTATAAGAATTATGAAAAAAGGTTGCTGGTAATTTACATTGCTATTAAATCCAACTAACAGTAAAAGTAAGAAAGAACTACTACCAAATGCCAAAACGGCTAGCCTAATATAATGGATAACTAATAAAAACGTGTTTAATACTTTACCAGTCTCATATAATGAATAGCTAATAAACCTTGTTCGGTACTTTGCTAGTCTTATATAATGGGTACCTTGTTTGATCCTTTGACGTAAAAAGCACTTTTACACTTCCATCCGAAGATAAGAGTTTGAAAAAAGTATACTGACTTTAACTTTCCATTATACTTTTTCTTGTATCACCGCAAACCAAATTCTTACACAAGCTATAAATGGAATTAAATGTATAACTGTTACAAGTCGAAAACATTCTTCCTAGATTCAGCGAATCTTGGTTAAAAACAGTCGTTTCCTTGTCTAGTATATAGTATTCGTTATTTGCAAGATGACGAATGTTCCTTTGAACCGCAAAATACTTCATACAGTCCATAATCGGACACACGTATTTATAACTAAATTTTGAAGCGAGTTTGTAACACCAGTTCCCCACGTACACAAGAAGCATTAAGTTGTAAAGCTGTTTCTCGGTGAGCCTGTTTGTGTTTCCTCCTTGTCCGCTCCACATCTGGATACCGACGTGGAGGGTCTCACTGTCGGGGAGCATCAGATCCCAGCCGAGTCCTTCATAGATGCGGCAGTCCCCTCCGATGACAAAGTTGTACAGGAAGTTGTTGGTGGTGTTTAGATATTGGCGTTGGTACACTCTCATAAGCGCAGTGCACGTTTCTAAGGATTCACAACTGTCTATGAAGTGTATGGATACGTTATTGACCGTCCCGATATTTTTGAATGGAACACAGCTGGAGCACGCGACGCTACCCCACTCATCCCGGCGTACTAAGCACGTTTTGTCGGTAGACATTTTCGTGACGTTGATGAACAATGTGCTAGATACAAGCTGATAATTTTCAGATCCGAGAACTTTACATGATGAAAAACTGCCCGAGGAGCTACTTTTATCATATGAATTCTCAGTAGTTCCAAAATAATTCGTACTATGAGAAAAATTAGAGCTAGTCGTTTTCGTGGTTTCTATAGACGTTGTACTAACTAAAGATGAAACAGATCTTGTATAATACGAAGATTCAAAGCTGTTTTCAGAAGTTGCGGTAGGTGTTAAGACTTCACTTGATGTAAAGAAACTTGTTAAGAAAATAATTAGTACACCGATAATTATTAACACTGACACAATCACTAAGAAAATTATTACCTTTAAATCTGGATTAACACTAAAAGAAGCACATAAACGTTTCGTTTCTTCTTCCCTGATTTTCTTAGCGTACTGTAGCAACTCATTCCTCTGATGGTTTGGAAAGTCCACATTGTCAGATTTTGGTAGGACTATGACTATTTTATCGGCCACGTACTTTGCTCCTACATGCACTTCTGAACTTTGCGTCACCGTAAGACCTCCGTAGCTTGTGCTAGGACAAGTCTGGATCGCTCCACATATCCCTCGAGAGAGTCGTCATCGTCAATATCACAGACTTCGTCAATATCTCTTACAACAAGGTCGCTCATGACACAAAGGTCATATGATTCACACGATAAAACTATGTAGCACACTAGATATTCATTGTGGGATTTACTTGTCAAAAACATTGCCACAAATGGTATCTCCAAAGCAAACTAACAGCTGTGGCAGTAAAAGCCTATCTTATCTACTGTTGAGTGGTAACTTTTTCAATTATTACTGACCTAATCACGCTAATTAAATGTTTTTTTTAAACTAATGACAAAAGACAATAAATACGAACCTAGTAATATGAAGAGTGTTCATATACAAAATTCTGTTTTTATTGATATACCCATATGTATAACAATTCAGTTCTGTTGGCGATCAAACGTGGGTTTATAGGACAACGTTTTCAAAGCTTTATTTCGAAGTTATCAGCAAAATCAAAAACCAGTAACTGTGCTGGTGTAAACTTTGTACTTTTAACTTTTCAGACATTTCAATAATTGGGTATTTTCTTTTAAAAAATAAGTATGCAAGTTTTTTTATAGAGGCTTTCCATTTTACTCACAAATTTTATTGACGACGTTAATACGTAGGACGTGGGATCTTTCAGACAAACAACTGCTCCTCCTGTTGGGAATGTCATTGGAGTAACAATTCTTTTTAACGGCAATCCAAATAACAACCAAAAAGAAGGAATTTAAAATTACCCTTTCGTTGCTCCTTATCGTATGCTCTCTAAAATACCGCAGCAGAATACATGATATTATTTTGTTGATTGCTCTGAATCGGGCGTCGCATATTTTTTACTATTCCTAGTAAAGGATTTGGACCGCTTAAAAAGCTATTTAGGTCATAGAAGGCAATCTAAATACAATGGCAGTGAGTATTCCACATCACACTTATTAACCTTTTATATAGCATGTAAACAATTTAGATACACCAGCCTGACTGTGTCTAGTCTTAGTTGCGTGATACGCAAATGATATACTGCCAAGTCAAAGGTTAAAATCTAAAAAATTCTGTTTTATCGATAAGTGCCATACTGTTAGGTTACTAATTATTAGAAACTAGCTGTTACCTGTGGTTTCACACGCAATTTTCAAACTCGATGTTCTTATAATACTTTTTTTAAACACTTAGGATGTAATATGATAGAGTCGTATGAACTTTGTAAACGCAAGTCTGCATACATCAAGTATATATTATTTAAGTGTTCATGGTTAAGAGTGTAACAGTGTAGCCTGATTCCTTTATCATACGATGCACATGAAGAAGTATTTATGGTTCTATTAAATTATATTTCCAAAGCCACAGATGAGTCTTTCTTATTGCCCCGATAAAAAATACGAATACGAATGGAAACCTCTTCAGTCAAAAAGCGATTACTTCATACCTTTTCATGTACTTCCGGTATAAGATATTTCCAGTGCGATAGTAAAGTTTGCCTTGTTTTTTCCCTGCAAAGAAAAAATATGAACGTACATATGTCTAGGAAGCCTGCTTCGGTTGTAATGTGACCGTATAAAACTATCTACAGTGCTTCATTTCATTTTTGCTTTATTGCCTTCTTCCTACGGAAAACCTATCTCCGTATGTAGCTCTCAGAAATCCACTTCCGCCAAAAAGCGACTACTTTCACTTGTTGCAACCAACTTTCGATCTAAGGCATTTCCAGTGCCATATTTGAGTTTTCCTTGTCATCCCAATGAAGAAAATATACGTACATGCGTAGGATTGAGAAGCCTATTACGGTCTAAGGAGAAATCCTACCTACTTTCTATCTACCTCCGGTATAAAGGGGTAATTCTTGTAAGTTCAGGCAACTTTTCAAAATAATCGTTTATAAGTTTTGGGTTGTGAAGTCTTAAAGTGTAATATTGTTCATTTCTCTGTTTTTTAAGTTGGTTTCATAGCAGTGTTTAAATAATATTTACAATGCATTAGATATTTTAATTCATCGCTGGTGAAATC
This sequence comes from Homalodisca vitripennis, assembly GCF_021130785.1. Taxonomy (NCBI): domain Eukaryota; kingdom Metazoa; phylum Arthropoda; class Insecta; order Hemiptera; family Cicadellidae; genus Homalodisca; species Homalodisca vitripennis. The sequence goes on along the minus strand of NC_060209.1, from coordinate 91,515,048 downwards.
TAGAGCAAACTTTACATATTAACCTTCTATTTCCATTCGTAATATTTTGTAAAAATTTAAACATATGTTTTAGCTTATTCGTTGAACTTCGTCAGAAAGTGTATTCAGCTGTTTTATTGTCAATTAAATTTTTATTGAAATATAAATACTACTATACGATTTTTCTGAATTCCAAAATATGTCAGGTTAATTTGGTTATCTTTCTCCTTTTATAATCCTTCCTTGGATTTCAATGCATATTTTACAAAACAAATTAGCCGAATTGATCCAACCGTTCTTGATATTAGCGCTTAGCGACACATTTTGCGATAACATTTTATTTATAAAATATATTACCTGTAAATTGTTTTAACAATTGAACAATCTTAATTCCTTGAAGGGTCTGTGAGACGAATTTTACTGATGACACACATTTGATTGGCAGGCCAGTGTCATCTTTCATGTATATCAAAACGTTGTTGCCACTTAAATGATTTGGTATTTAATTAAACAAGGTAAGAGTACCCAACAACACGTCGTGTTTTGCTTTTATTTTTTTCATGCACCCTTGTTCGCTAAGGGTGCATGAAGCATTTCAAATCTATATGGTTCATTTTTATTCTCTAGATGTCCTGTAGATATATAGACAGTTTACAATCTTTCCAAAAATACATTTTACATCCCACCGGCATAAATAAGAGAAATTGTGATAGTCTACTGAGTAATAGGCATCAATGACGCTCAGACAAATTCCATGGTTGGACACGCATCATCATAGAACTCATTTTTGTCTATGTAGAAATCAAGTTTCATTCAAAATTACAATTGAAAAATAATATTTGTCTCAAAATGTTTTATCACAAATGATACATGCACATTTTTTCACTAAGTTAGATTTTATAGCAGTGTTCAAATAAAAGTTCTGGTAAGCTAGTGAGAAGACGGTAAGATTGTGAATATTTTCACTAACTTCCAGTATTGATTCCAGTATATGAATTAAAATGTCACTTGTTAAAATCTCGTGATTGTACACAGATTGCACAATTTATTTACTCAGACATTTTCGCGTTTTCACCATGGTTTATTAGACCAATGTAAAAATATTCGCTAACGCTCATCCAAATCCCATGGATAACGTACACCAACATCGAATTAAGTTATCATATAAGTGAAGCTTCTTGCAAACTTTCAAATCTATAGATAAGTTATTTTTCAAAATATCGTGCTGTGTAACAGAAAGATAGACAGACATATGAACAGAAATGAGTTTTTCAGTCTCATAAGTAATAGGCCTCGCTAAAGCTCAGCCTACAAAATGTACCATATTAAATTTGCACCAGCAAGAAATCAACTCAACGGCTAATGTTATTTGTTTACCGTAGACTATTTACATGGGCATAATAATGAATAGCAAACTATTTTGGTGATATCACAGATCAAATCTGAAAAAACCAGCTAATTTTGACTCGATAAATAAAACCTTTATAGTGATCAATTCGTATAATCAGCATTCATGTTTTGAAAATATTCTCAGACATGCCTTCATAGTTTTCAAAACGCCAAGTACTCCGAATTTTCAAAGAGTAATTTAATTTTTTAATAAATAAAAAGAACAATTTAAGAAACGAAAATATTTAAAAGACTCTTAAAAGATCGGTCGAACAAAAAGATGAAGAGAGGATAAGTGCTTCAAGACATCACCAGAAAAGAGCATCTCAGTTTCCTAAATACTTAGGATAGTCCTGTATATGGAGGAGAGTAACAAATCATTGCTAGTGGTACTAACATAAAATACGCACAAGAAGTATCCAATTTTGTGATCAAATTGATTACTATCCAAATTGAATTAAACTTCTAATCAATTAGAAAGGATAAAATAAAAAAATGATATTAGCAGCTGTTAAATTAACATTATGTCATATTCTGCAGGTAGATGAGCAGGTGCGTCCGCCCAAATTGGTGACAGCGGGTAAAATGTTTCATAAAAGCGAAAAGACAACAAGACTATATCCTCATCACTCCTTTAAAGGCAATTTAGTTTTATTTTCAAAGATAACACCAATTTTACGAATAAGGGGAAAATATTACAATATTAAGTTAATTAATTTAAGTTCATAACAATCAAGATCAATTAAATCTAATTTTAAATTATATGTTTTTTTAATTGTCTCTATTCAAAAAATGTTACAATAATTAGATTTATTATTAGATTTTATGTTTAAAAGAATCGAACATTTTGCTCCATTACATCGTATATTATTCTTATCGAGTTGATATATCTGAACAATTAGTTACAGATACAATATCAATAGTTAAATTATATAACGAAAAATCAATAACTGATCACATCATGCCATTCTATATATCATATTATTTATCTGAGTGTCACACTTATATTTACATTACTGTACTTCAATATTTAAATCACAATTTATTACGCTGTTACTAGCAGTTACCCGTGCCTTCGTACGCAATTTCTTTTTAAAAACCAGGGACACACGGGCATATTCTTTTTAAATGGCGTTCCAAACAAACTTGAGATATGTGACAGTCACTGAAATATATTCTAATATCTTGATCCATTTTAGATTTAAGTTCAAAGATGGTACCCTGGAGTCGGAGAGTGAACCTGTTTCTTGTGAGTAGCTCTGAAATATCTGGAATTTATCTCTATTATTTCATAATATTTTATTTGGATAGCTGCGACGATTTTGAGTTACAGTTGAACTATTTTAAGCAAGTGTGGAGGGAGACTAAAGTTAGATTATCAAGTAACATACATATGATTTAATAAATTATGGCATTTTACTACAGTTGTTCAAACATGGCATTTGTTGTGTGATTTTACTGACTTTGATTGATAAATAACAAAACACACTTACTATCACCTATTTAAGTACCTAATAATTGTTATACTTATTATTCATAAATTTGATAGGTGAAAGCACATTTACTACGTGTTGATTAAGTAAATTCCATAAATAAAATGGATAATGGAGTGTTTAAGGTTTTCAAGACCAGTGGGGCGTAGCCAGGAGGGATTTTCGAAATAAGAATGGGCCTATATATCATATTAACCAGGGACGCTAAGAATTTCCACGTAGTTTCTGTACAATCGGCCCAGTAGCTTTTACAAGATTTAGCAACATACACGCAGAAAGATTTCGTACTAGGTTGAATTTGAGATTGCAAATGGTCAATTAGGCTTAAATAGATACAGACAAAATGAGTAAAGTATTCAATATCATTGAATTAGGGGTAACAAACTTTACTTCTTTTAATAAGACAGTAAAAAGGTTCTTCTTTATGTTTTCCAATGAATTTTAGTTTCTACAACGATGTACGTAATAAGATCTAACCACTACACACACAAAATAGAAGATAAACGTAAGGATGACTTAGAAAGAATGTTTTTTTTTATTTATAGTACAATAATGAAAATTAAAGAATGTTTGACCCAACATGTTAACCAAAGTTTTGTTACTTGCTACACGTTACCAAAATAAGTACATTATTTTATAAGAATATTTTATTAAATCGTTGATGTGTACATGAATCAATGCAAATATTATTACATTACTGTACAATAACAGTCCAGGTATAATACATGTAGTAAACCCCATCATTGCGGCACTGTACTCAATGATACTTAGTACTCTTGCCCATCAAGTACGCACTATAGCGTTCACGTGTGAAGAGAGTACATCATAGAGTGCTTATTATGTGAACAAATTTAGATAGTTGATCTGCATGATTTAGCTCATTCTGTTATTTAATAAACTACAACAACCTTCATTACAATAAAGTAAATTTTATGATACCTTATACACGCCTTTACTATGCGATAACGCAATACTTTCAGCTTTACTCGCATTACATTATTCTATACAGATATGTTTGAAAACAATAAATTAGAATTTATAAGCAGTTACTTTTAAGTTACTTCATAACAATATATACAATTAATTTTTCAGGTGTTAATAATTATATTCATCAGTATTTTATTTATTTTCAAAAAATATATCATGGCCTCTTCTACCTAGGCGAGGAATACCTGATGGGGTTTCATTAAAGGTGTGTTTTCTGTTCTTCTGTTTTTTGTAGTTTGATTTTTGATAAAAATCATAGTTAAAAACGAAAGTTGCCAAACTTATCGTTAATAGTCTCAACTGGAACGGTACCTGGAATATGCATGCAAATGGTTTCGAATCATGGAATTTGATATACACCTCTCGCCAAGGGCTGCAGTAAAGAAGTTTACGTTAGCGCATTTTTTACATTTAGAATCTATATTAAGCTTTGGATCCATATTTTGAGGTGCAGCCAGCTTGGTAAGTTTTATATAGTGTTTGTAGTTCAGAAACTGAGCTTAAGAACTATTACAGGTAGGAGAAGATTTGAATCCTACAGATTGCTTTTCGAGGAGCTCGAAATTCTTACCTTGGGTAGTCCAGTGGGATACGAGTTATGTGTTTTTGTTAAAATAACTCACAGATATTTTAACTGTAGCCATTATCATGAGTATCGGACACTGGCTAGAGACAGGGTATCTATACCTGGACGCAATACCAGCAGGTTTGAGAAGAAGTGGCCATATCTTCCAAGTGCCAAAGTATTTAACAGATTAGCCAAAAACATCAAAAGCGAAAATATTGACGTAAATTAGAAAATAAAAACTTAGTTTCTTGTTAAATGTTATTATTGTCCGCAATATTGTAATGTGTAAGTGTTAGTTGTAATTGACGATTCACATAATATAATATCACATTTTCATTAACTAATAAACGTTTTGACTTTGTTTGCTACTTGTTTCTTCGGGAAAACTTTTGATCAGGTTTCTAAACCATTTTTTATTAATGTGTAACTGTGTTTCAGTATGAAAGTTATCCTTGCCACTCGTTTGTGTTTTAGTAAATTGCACTTTATTTCAGTTAACAAATTGAAGTACACTGAAATGTCGAAAGTTTTATATTACTTGGTTTCTATAACTAATCAATTACATCTTCCAATTTAATTTCAACCATGTGTATTTTAAATTATGTAATCCAGCAGTGTTATTGATCGCCTGGATGTGAAGCTGGCCCGTAATTAGTAGCAAGCTGGGATCTCCTACTGTGGCGTCTGATATCTGCATTCATTTTAAAAATATGTAGTAACGGAAAATGGCGTGACTTCGACCACAGTCTCTGACAGCACATTAACAATCTCCACTCCAAGCAGTGAAATAAACAAACGACCCGTAATCGTATTTCGTAAGTAGATTAAAATTAAGTACAAAAATATATATTACTTCCTAGGCTCACGCGGCAGGCGTCACGACTAACATCTAAGTTTTCCAGTCCATATCGGGTCGGAACCCTACTTACACAGTTACATTATTGTAATATTGTGACCTCGCTGTGGAGAGCGACTAACATTCAAAAGATTTTAAATAGAATCTTCGATAAATAACAATTTGTCTGTGAAGGTGCATTGAAAGAGGCAGGGTTTATTTTTAACAGTTTCGCTATATCATATGTTAACCGAGATGTCTCTTCAAAGCGAGGTCGAAATATTTTAAGGATATACGAGTAATTAAGTAAGCAACGATTCGATCCGATATGAACCGAAACACTCAAATTTTAATTCTAAAATTCTAAAAATAAAATTATAGTTAGCGATAGAATCAGATCCATCACTGAGTCTTCAGGGTCCTGTTGCGTGATGTATAGTGGGAATTACCTTCAAGCATTTCTACTCTCATTGTTTAAGGAAGTTGGTAAGAGGCAACTCAAAACTAGTACATCATCGTAAAAATGGTGACTATTTAGTAGTTCATACTTCACTTTTTAATCAGACGGTTCAATCAACCCATACAATTTTTGATCAAGTGACTTCTATTCCGTTAAGACTTTTGTAAAAAAATCAACATATTTCTTCCATTAAAGTAACTCGTGTTCCATTATAAACGTCGGGAAATATTTATATGACTAGGTAATTTAGAGAAAATAACATAGAGAAAAATTAAACTCATTACCTACTTGGTATTGAAAAAAGGTATTAATACAAACAGCTTTATATTCCGTTTTAGTACTATTTTTCTCCACTTTCTATTAAAACGATTTGACTTGTTCTCTACCTACTTTCTTCTATTTTTAAAGATAAACAGTAAAAACTTCTGTTGAACATATACCAAACATATATTTATATACATCGCTAATGTTACATAAAATATGTTTGTTTCAAGAAAACCAATTGTAACATTTAAACTATTATTAATTTTACAAAAAATAAAGATGTAACTTTATGTTAGCTAAATTTCTCTATATTCTTTTCATTAAACGGACCATATATACTTGTCCTGTTCGTAAAAATTGACAGTTATCTATAAACACCCGCAAACGAATCATTGTGGGAAAAAACTTAGGAATGTATAAATAAGAAACACTTTGTCGGGAATAATATGTTTATATTTACAAATTGGCTTTCTTTATTGTTTAATAACTTCACATTTTATTACACATGTTTATGCACAAGACTAAAACTTATAGTTTTTTGTTAAGCTCCCCCATTTCGTTTTCCAATAATTTGTATAAAATTGTATTTTTATTCTAACAGAATTTAATGATCGCATCTCTAACTAAAATTAAATTATGCGTTTAGTATTTTAGAATTTAAAACTCAATATTGGAATCCGGTTAAATTGTATTAGTTTTGACATAAAGACTATAGGGAAATGCATGTAAAACTATGAATCCAATAGTGAATCCATTATTATTAAAGAAAACCACTCTTATTATCAGGATTAAACATAAATACACGCTTGATTCTATAAAGCAGTAATTTTCATTTATATTTTATTTCCACTTAAAGTCTACTCTACTCTTTTTCAGGAAACAGTTAAACAGATTCCCTAATATAACTGGTACGCTTAGAGTCGTTAAAGTATAATTTGTTTGAGATGACAGAATTCTTATTTACTGACAATTTGAATGCAAATGAGGTACAGAGAATGAGTGGCGGCCGTACGACGGTGGAGCGGGCGGCACGGCGCGGCGATGATAGCCGAGGAGTCCGTCTACGAGAACCACCGACGACAGACAGTCGGCACCTTAGAGCCTAATGAGGCTTTATGGCCGTGTATGTACATAAACCATCTCTAGTGCTCATCACTTGGCATAATACGTGAAAACTGTTTGTTGGTTTATTTAATAAAACTTGACTGTCGACCATTCCGGGACATGAGTTACTCTGGCGGCGCAGTAACGGTTCCCCTCCAGGTACTAATATATATCTGATCAGCATATGGTTGGTTGAGCTTTTATTTTGTCTCTCTATTTTACTTGGTTATTTAAATGATGTTTTAAGTATCATTAAAAGTCCTTCCACTCGTAAATATCTGCCTGAAAGTCACTAAAATATGTGAAAATTCCAAATTTTCACCTAAATTTCTCGGAACGAACCTCATTGTGGAGTCCAGACAATGGGCGTTAACCGGAACTGCCAATAGTAGATATCCGCTTGCACAGGTGAGTTAGTGGCGAAGCTGTATCTGAATTAACTTAAGCTTAACTAACCAACTACCAATATGACCATCAATATGGCTTCTTCATTACAGGTCAGCTTGAACGTGTCTTCTGTTTCCTTTATTGCCATTAGATGATAATAAGTGATATGACTGACACGTATAGACGAAAATCTTGATCGTCACATACTTGTGCTGTTTACAAAAATACTTATATTTAATTTGTAACATTTTTATATTTTTGGTTTTTACCGCTGAATTTCTGTGGAAGATGTGAGGAAAATAAGAAAAAAGGTGAAGGAAGAAAGGATGTTTTACTAATAATTCTTGTCATACTAAAAAGTTCCTCCCCATTCCACCCCCAAAGAAAACGCGATTGAAAAATGGTTTCAACAAAGTGAACTAACATGACACTGTCACATACACAAAGATAAGCTAACATGACATTGTCACATACACTCTTTTTCATTTCTGGTTTTTCCTCGCTCACTCAACTTCCTATTTTCTAGTTCATACAAAACTTGTGGTTTTACTGGAAGTGGATCTGCTTTTATGATTGTGTTCTCTAACGAATCCTTTTGTATTGTACAAATAATGTTTTAGAAACGTCATGAGAACTGAGCGCAACCAGATACTAGTAATTCTGAGGCTACTGTCCCATAGACGTATGTTTACGACGGAACATGAAAAGTTGCAGTGTTTCAACATCTGTTTCATTACATTTCTTAAAAATCCACCAATTTTTCATATTTTAAGTAACGTGTAGAAGTATAGATATAAATCGTAGCACCTATTCCTGAGAGCTCCTAAGCACATGAGCCATGTAACTTAATGTTAGGAAATAACGTAAATTGTAATACTTTTGTGCGAACAATAGGTTAGCTTTCAGTTGTGATGTTCTTATTTTTATTCTAACCAAAATTATTGCCATGATGCCCACTCTTACTCCATTTTTTGTAAATGATAGTAGTTTTCGGTCTCACATACAACGATCGAATCTCAATAACGTTTTGTCCCAGTACATAAATGGTTGTAACTGTTAGAAAAATCACAATAAAAATAATAAAACAGAGAAATTATGAGCAACAAGGAGTACAATAATATTCTTAAATGGTAAGAGACGGCTTGGAGTGTGTAATATGAGTACTGTATCGAGTTCAGTGAATTAATTATTTATTTGTATTAAAAGTTACAAATATGAAAGGTCAAAATGGTCCTAACTTCGTTTGTTAAAAAAGCGGGTTTACATTGCAAATGTTCAAAATTCGTTAAGAATAACACCTTGTAAACATCGTTACCAAAATTTAGTAAAATATGAAAATACTTTTATCTCAATAAATATAATTATGTGTCAATTAATAGTTTCATAAATGAAGTAGTGATCTGTATAGTCAAATAGTATTGGATTGCTTAATTTACTTCTACTTTAAGCTCTATATGTACCACATTAATTTAATTTAATTTGAAGAAACCCACTTGATAAATTTTATTTATCAAACCTTTATTAAGTGAAACTAAGTTTTAAAATCACAACAATTTATTTTCTATGTCGCATTTTGTTTCCATTTTTTCGACAAAAATTGTGGGAACTAAAATTTTGCAACCATAAATTTGTCTTTTTGTCTTAAATCTGTACGTTTTGATTGATTCATTATTTGTTTATAACTCAAGAGGATGGAAAATTTTTTTTCCTTCATGTCTCGTATGTAACGTGTCGCTCCTGTCCGTAGGATATCTATAACGAATATACCAATTAATTGACATATTTTTGCATGAAAGTTCGTATATATATATATATATATATATATATATATATATATATATATATAAATCGCGTTGTTTCATATATATATATATATAAAACGTTAAATTGTATAAATGGCAATAGCCTTATTTAATTTCAATAAACATTGAATCACAAAAAGTACTTGCTCCGCCGGGAGACGAACCCGGATCTCTCACTTGCTCCCGGCGGAGCAAGTACTTTTTGTGATTCAATGTTTATTGAAATTATATATATATATATATATATATATATATATATATATGAAACAACGCGATTTGGCTGAGCGATAGTGAATACTTTTACATTGGCCTTATGGTTAACCATAATGGCAACGACAAAATCGTATAGTAAAAAATTTGTTTTACAGTCATTTAACATTTTTACACGTAAGAGAAGTAAAGCGGTAAAGTTTGTTGGATTGGTAAGAATTACATTTATCTAAGAGGTTAAGAGCCAATTGGCACTGTATAAGAACATAAGCTAGTTTTCCTTGAAATTTATATAGGAATTTTTACTATAAAAGATCGTCAGTCTCGCTAGTTTGGTGCCGGTCGAAACGGGATAGTATTGAAAGAGTAAATATTTTGAAACGATCATTTTTTCTTATGTTATATTTTTTATACCTTTATAAACTTAATACGGACCATCAGACACATAAATAATCGTTATATCACCGTCAGGCAACAACGCAAACTGAAATTGTGCCTCTTTCAAGAGATTTTATATGGGTTTTACATGGCTTTAACCTTTATTTACGTGTCTAACAATTGGAAAAAGTATCATTTCATATTTTTAACGCTTTTGACGCTCTTCCATTCGACCTCCACCAAAATTAACATTGCCAACAATTGATTTATTTCTTGGACGAAATGTAGGCCTATATATCTATTTCTAAAAATTCCCTGTTTTGTGCTTATACAATCTAAATTGGCCTTAGGCCCCTGTAGTATTATATTACAAGTATGTCGATATTATGTTCGATACTACGTTGATAGAGTTCAATAATAGTGCATGGGATTTGGCTGAGCATTAATAGAGCTTATAGGGGCAGTATCTCGAGAATTCACTGAGCTATGGATTTGAACATTTGCATGCAGCATCAGCTCACCCTGTTACTTGACACTGGTCTAGCCCACACCTACCCTGTTTATTTATCTTTGTCTTTGATAACCATCTGTACTGGACTACGCCGTACCTATAAGAAATATTTTATTATTCGTGCATTTTGTAGACATTTATATGTGTTTTAATTGCAAATAAAATAAGTAATATTTAGAATTTTTGTATTCATATTATTTAATTTAATTGGATTTATCCTGAATTGTAACATTTTGATACGTATAAAATGAATCGTACATATGAATTCTGTTATTGCACCTGTGTACTCAGTTTGAATAAATATAATTTATTTTCGTTGGCGACATCAAAATTTACAACCAGTCAGTACTGTATGTGAGCAAGCAAGGCAACCACAAAATCATACGCAGCAACGTTACACTGGCCAAAGATATTAAATCTGGGATCTCCAATTACGGCACTAATCCACAATTATGACGCAGGTGCTGCAAAGGATCGTGTACTCAACAATAGATTCTGTAGAATCCAGACCTGATGCCCTACACAGCCACTCTACAGCTATGAGAACAAATTTCGAATTTTATTTCAAATGCATTTCAATCATAATCAGGTTTTATAGATTGGACAGGCCTCCGTAGTAACTACCGATTTGTTTTATTAGGAGAGGTTTCTCTATAAATTAAAAAAAAAATCAGGTTGTGTGCTTATGTAATGCAAATTGACTCGCGGCTTCTGGATTATTAAGGTCTATAAGGGGTAAATTTGTAAATGACACTAAAATGTGATAACCCAACTTTATCTTTGACAAGGGCACGTAACTTGAGAACTGCTGACTATTGTTTACAACTCTAGTCTTAACTTTGCTACAATTGCGTTACTGGTATGCCCAAAATTTCTCAGTGGGATAAGTACAATTTGTGATAAATATACAACAAAAGTTGCAGCTCCATATACTTGCAACGAATACAATTTCAGGAATTCTCAAGAAAATGTGTTTCAATAGAAGTTTATATTTCTTTTCAGGTGGATTTAAATTATTAATATTTTAATAACTTTAATAAATTTGAAAAAAATATAAATTAAAGTTTGTAACATAAACAAATTTTACCTTCTGGTATTTTCAACTTTCAGTTTGTAGAAAGAGTCTGTGAGTGAGTTCTATTGTTCAAATATCTAATAGTTACAAGACGATAAATCAATATATCATATATATCAATATAAATATTTAGGTGATAAGTCTTCCAAAAATTACTCTCATAAAAAGTAAAAAAAGTATTTTTAATTCCTCAGATAGTTTCTTCAGAAAAACTGAGTTTTAGGTGGTAGAACCGATTTTAAGTTTATAATTTGTTTATATTATTTTCATATCACAGTATGAACATGGAGCGACGTGTCTTTTAATTATAAACCAAATAAATGTTCTTTCGTAAGAATAAATTTATAAAAACATGATATTCAATTTATAACAAAATAATATATAGTTTTTAAAATATAATTTCCTAAAGTCAAAAATTAATTATAAACATGTCACTCCCCTGAAACGATATCTCAAGCAAATACTGTACAAATGACACAATTTTACCTCTAGCTGTTTTTATTCGGGCCTGATTATTAAATTGGCTAAATTTCCTTACTGCAAAGCTTGTTCTCGTGGCGTGATAAAAATATTTTAAACGTCTTCTGTATTTAGGGAAGCTATATCAAGAAGATATGAATGTAACGTAAAATGTAATTTCCAAATCCAAAATCGATTGCATCACCTGAAGGTACAATTAAGCGCCAATGACGAAGCCTTCGGCTTTTATCGCCTAACTGCAAGTATCAAGATTGCCCGGCCATTGGTGGAAGTTCGGTTGGTCTTCAACTGCTAGGGAGGGCTTCTCATCTTTGGTAAAACAATACATCCTTTACTTTATCTTTTTACAATTTTGTAGAACTTGACGACTAGTTATCTAACAAGTATTAACATACCTTAGGTTATGAAGTGAATAACCATCATATTCTTGCCCAATTTTACTGATCATCAATAGATTTATATTAACTAGTTACTTCATAAAAGTTACTACATGACTGATAGTATAGGCTTGTTTGCTGTGTTGAGAAAAGTGTCTAATAATAATTCACACATGTCTCAATATATTCTACTCAGGGCAGTAAATTTAGAAGCAATTCGTCATCGTAAATCCTGGCTCATTTTCAAAATCTTGGAGTTTGATTGTGTGTTATTTGTTTGGCCAGGTAATTTATAGTATTGGACATTCTGTAAAGCCCCATAAATCCACCACACACTTACTGGCTAAATATACTTATAACAGTGTGAAAAATCTGTTTTGTGCAGTTCTGGAAATTTATGACTACATCAAAGCAATAAATAAACCGGCACCGGCTACTTTATCAATATTAACGACTGGGAATCCACGGGGAATGAAAGTATTGGTTTACGTTATCGGGAGTGCTGTAGAACCGATATATCTATCTTTTTAGTTCTCAATTACAAAACTAAAACCTAATAAATTTATAATTTCAAATTTCGCCGACAAATGTATTTTTCTTTATCCTCATTTGAAAACATAGTGGTAACTTGTAAACATGAAACCAGTGGTAGCAAGCAGGATTTCGAAGTATGTTAACATTTAGGGTGGATTCCAAAACACGATATTTTCTATCGTGAATTATGTAAAACCTCTTAAAATTGTTTAAGTATTACTACTTTTTAAATTTATAAGCAACAAATTCATTTATTTATTATGTATTGGACCATAGGCAAAATCTTTTTGCACAAAGCGATTACATATATATTGATATAATAAACTTAAACTAATAGTAAACTAATTAAGCCATTACTTAAAAACTTCGAAGCAACGTGCATTTAAAACAAGTAATAGCGCAAAGAATTGAGAAACTCAGTAATGAAATACTATTATATAATAAATAAACTATATTATTTAAATATTACCACTTTTGAACTGCAGAAACTCTGCAAATCAGCTTTCAAAGGTAATAATAATAATTCAAACACATTAAACTTTTTATGTTTATAATTACCATAAATCATATTCAATTCCTTGCTTAAGTTTTACACTTGTTTTCATGACTTTTCAGTATTATTTTATTAACGAGTCAAATAATAAAACTGTATTACAAATATTTTTCATAATTTTACCATACTGGGTATTATTTTTAACGATTTGTCGTTACAAAAAGGTAATATATCTACAAAAGACTGAAACGTTCATGACCTGTTCCTATGACAAGACAACTTCAACATGGCCATGTGTGTTCAGGCTAACAAAATATTGGTTAATGAATAAGTTATGAGGCGAGCTGTTGGACACATTATGTTAAACAGTGACCAGGTTTTGTAGCGTTTTAAATTGGCGAGCTGTCACTGTTATCGGTGGATTACATCGTGGACCACTTAAATTTCTGTTTCCTTCACATCCGTTTTGATTTTATTATAACGGCAATTAAAACACGCCTTCAGAGAACACGGTATATTAGCAGAATTTATTAGTCAATTACAACCATTGGCAGTTATGTTGTGACTATCTTGAATCTCTTAAGCTAAACTTTTGGATGATAGTTGTATTGTACATTATTATATTACTTTTGTTTGATTCCTACAATTACCATAAAGTCTGAGAAGTAGTGGAAATATCCCTCGTGGGGATTGTATCATCCATTACCTGAATACTAATTTTTACTTTCTCAGATTTATTTGGTCTGATGACATCCAACATTTTGCAAAATAGTGCTAAAGGCAATCATACATAAACTGAAGAATAACGGGGTTTTCGATCGCACAGTGTGAATCTCAAGCAGTAGATGAGAGTTTGTCGAAAATCCCAGGAGCCGCAAATCAATTATTTAATTTAGCTCAGTCAGTTATTTTATTTGTATGAGAAATCCTAGCCACGTCCTGGGTGGCCAATAAGACAAATATGGAATACTATATTACTGTGAATCTTAAGTTTAGCTCCAGTTCACCATCCTCTTATTGCAGCGTCTGGAATCTGACGCTGTCACAGAGTTGACTACTGTAATCTGGAATCATGTTCGTCTGAAGAAAATAAATAATGTTGGTGGCAAAGATGCTCAAAAATAAATCGTTGTATCATTTCGTCACCAGCCACTGAATCAATCCTTCCCACTATAGCTTCGTTATGTGTAGAAAACTCACTTGCTCCCCCGTGCTTACAGATTGTTTCTAAAACATCTTGATGTGCTCAATTATTTTACACCTGATGAGACAACGAAAATGTCTCTCCACCTATATTACATCATATTTTGTAGTCTAGTTGTCTCTGATATCAAAACGGCGCAAAGAGTTCATTTTAAGCTTCTTAGTCGTCAGCCTTTTTTATCTTTTCATTCAGATTCCAGGAGTATGTGACACGTCATATTTCAGATGCTGCAGTAAGATGAAGGTGAACTGGAGCTAAACTCAACATTTACATTCAATCAACCCTTCCCACCAAAGCTACGTTATGTGTAGACTGCACTGTTATCTAAAATGGCAGACAAAACAACCCACCCAGTGGGCAAGGCGGTGGCCAAGATGGCAGTGATACTCAACTACATATTCTCAGAAGTCTTTTAGATGTGTAAATTAATATTCCTTAGAGACATCTTTAGTGTAAAAATCAGAGTGATTGCTTGAACAAACGACCAGGACACCACTTGTAACCGATAGGACAGCTGTATATTAAATCACCTACTTGCAAATGCATTGGTCAAGATAGTGGAGGCACTCAACTCGTTCCAGCGGTTCAGCTTCTCTTAGCTCAGCCAATTCGTGCTCTTCTGAGAGTCCTTCAGTACATTCCTGGAGGCCACGCGGACAAACACTCCAGTGCTAAGTAGCAGGACAGTTGTGTAGCCTGAAAAGTAAACAAGGGGAGGGGAGAGAAGCTATCTCATCTTTTAACTCCGAGCCACAGCAATTTATTACTTATTGTTTATAAACCCTAGAAGAGCTTATTCCTTCACTTTTCACCTATAGTATATTCTTATACGACTATGCAATAAGATTTGTTACAACCGTACTATTATAGTTATCTATACTAATGTTCACTTACACTAATACAATTCATTATTGGGCCTTTTACATAGGTGGTTAGAGTTTCTTTCAATCATCCCAATGCTCAGGGTTCGAAATCCAGTTTGTGCTTGGTATTTTGTTTAAAAAAAGTACAGAATTTGTAGTTCTTGGTTGAAGCTTCATATCATCTGCAACAATATCTTTAGGAATGTACTGCACATACTACAATGAAATAGTTTTGATGTTCTTATCTGCATAATCAGATTTCAGCTAAGACTGTCATATTGGATAATTGTTTAAAGGTAATTAAAGTCGTGATGGTTATTTTATACAAAAACTAGCAGTTAATCGTGTCTTCGCACACAACTTCGTAGGTTTAAACTTTATAAGCAGTTCTGGTTCAAGTGAATTATATTGCCGACGCCTGAATTAAGTTTGTCTTGAATATACGTCGAAAGAAAGATACGTTGAAAAGCGTATATTTATGCGTATTATAACTTACTTCATTCTTACTATTTTTCTCATTGTTAATTTTGCCTTGTTTTCCGATCAAGAAAATATAAACATACGCAGGTATGAGAAACCTGTTAAAAAATAAATCAAATGGGTTTTGTAACATCTTTCTATCAAATAATTAATATTTTCAAAAAAAATACAGTTAAAAGTATATTAAAAATAATAGTATTTAAGTTTATGACAGTATTTTAGAACATTTTGAGCTGGAATAGGTACATTACTTTAGCACAGTCCATCAATCGTTCATATAACATAGTTCTTACCGACTGTTTCAATGAGTCGGAGTCAAATTCTGACCATCTTATGTTTTAAGAATTTTTTAAGGTAGATGTTCTTATCTCATCGCTGATATCTAAACACGGCATGAAAACTTATGGTTACTCCTTAGAGAAGTTAACACTATAAAGGTAAACAAATTGAAAATAGTGGTTAAATAAATTAAACATATAGTTGTGATGTCATAAACAAAGTTTACACTGATCAGTTGATTAAATTTGACAGGCTCTTTCAATTATTATTTTACAACTTTGAGACCAAGATGGGATTTTTCGCTACTTTAAAGACCAGGTAGGCCGGAGTGATTTTCGAAATAATAACATGCCTATTTACGTACCAGGGACCATAAGAACATCTATGTACAATTTATGTACAATCGGTTAAATAGTTTACGCGTGAAATCAACACAAAGGCACTTTCACATTTATAATATTATTAGGATAGGAACGTAATTTTTTAATAGCTGTATAGTAACATTTATTTTATTATAGGCTATTAAAATAAATTTTGGAAATTATGATAAACAATTATCAAACTGAAACTTTTAACAGAATATCCCATGCAACATAATAATATTATACTATTGAAATCGTTTAAAGAATATTAAAAATAATTATACCACCTAATCAATCAAGCAACAAGATTAAAAATTATGTTATTTTTATTTTTCAATGGTACGCTATTGATGTATTATTTTTACATCACAAAACATTATACAGCCGTCTTTGCCAACTAAATCTATTTTGATACCTAAATGAGTTGTAAATTACTATAACATTCTAAAAATTTTACATTTTTCGTAACAGTCATCTATATGTATTTTAAAAACTTCAAAACCAAGTTTAATTCTTAAGTTTATCGAACAATGTGTTATTATAGTATGGATTTTGAAAATGTTTATATTTCAAAATCCATACTATAATAACAAGTCTGTTAACTTGTATGTATTGTGTAATAAAATGAAAAATTCAAAATGGAAGAGTTCACCAGAGCATACCAGACCTTTGTTTGTATTTATTTTTTTAGATTATCAGTATTGGAATATTTTATATTCTTAAACATGAAGTGTTTATATGTTAACATAATACTTTTTATAGTAATTTGTGAAATGATCGTATGAGTATGACTGATAGGCTTTTTGACTCAGAACGTTACTACTGTTTACGTAAAGATGGATTTCATGATTATTTCGTAAGTTTTACAACCTGTGTACTACTTTGCATATTTTTAGCAATTAGTTGTATGGACTTTAAAACTTTTATACGAGTCTCTTTTTTCATGTTGATAGTTTTTTAATGGGATAAGTTGAAGCAATAATATTGATCATGCCAACGTTTCTGGGGAAAACCCCAAATGATTTACAGCTTTCTAAACTGGGCTGAAAACGTCTGAAGCTGTGCGGTCTATATATATATATATATATATATATATATATATATATATATATAAATAATAATAATAACAGTTTTGCATTTGAAAATCCATGAACAAACATCCCGTTGAAGGACGTTATTCTGGAACAACGATGATGTAGAACAGCGTTTTGACTCAGAGCTACGAGTATTATATTCGACGTTGCCACTTTACATATCTATCCATTTTGTAATCTTGATTTTCCACAGGCTCTCAATCAATTGCCATTTCTAAGGAATCATCTATGTAGTATCTTAAGCACACTAGATAAATCATCATCAAATTTAGCGATTCATCTTTAAATATATTCAATTAGCAACGAATATTGATTAGTTCGTGGAGAGATACAAAAGGTTCAAAAAGTTCCAAATATAAATTTTACTGCCATACTGTAATTAACTTACAAATTTCTGAATATCTTCTTCGTACTAGAAAGGTTTGAGTGATGTTTAACATGTAAAGATTCTGTCATCTTGCGTTACAGTTTGGTTTACCTATTGTTGCAATCCGAAGCGAATACGATTTCTTCACTTTAACGTAATCCGGTATAGAAATCAATACCATAAATTACTCGAATTCACAATTGTGTACCCCAAGTACTTGGCTTTCAAGCATATGACAATTTTTGTAAACATTTAGTTTACTGGTTAATAAAATGTAATTATATTCCCAGTATGCGTTCCCATTAATATACGGGGACGGGTCCACACACGCGGCACATGGGACAGATGATCGTTAGTACTCTCGTCGTTAAGGAAGGGCTGACTATTTGTGTCTCTGGCAGCCGAGTCATCGTTGAGTGACGTATAGAGTCATCAACCCCTCTCAGAACCATATACGAACCGAACACAAGGACATCAGTGTTCTAGCATATAGTAGAATCTCATTAGCATTGAGTGAGAATGCATTAGACGACTTTCATAATTGGGATTTCGCTCTTTTAAAATAAATGTTATGAATAGATATTTTTAAATGTATAATTATAGTCTTTATTAGTCTCAACTATAAATAAATGAAATAAATAAATAAATATTAATAAATTTACCTCCAAAAGCGACCACATAACGCTGTATTAAATTGTATTTTTACTAAACTAGAGACGAGCTGATCAGAAATGTGTCCATCCGAAATTCTGCCTGAAGCTAATTAACCATAACATAGCATCTAAATAACCCATTGGCCGTAGCGATGTTACGTACACTGGCTGAAATACTATTACGTTCAAACAAATGAAAATGTGTTAAATTGTAAACTTTTCTATATTATATTAAGTTCAGTCAATTCTACTACAATCCTCGTATTAAATAGCTTGTTTTCCATAAGGAACTCATTACATTCTAAGACACCGATCCCGGTGTAAGTGCGTGATGCCGTTGTTCAATACCATGTTTAATACCAATACCAAGTATCTGACCGCGTTATCCAAAATTTAATCTGAAATATAATTCGTCTCATAAATCTCGGATGGTCACGTTCTTAATGTATTTTAATCAATATGTCAATACAAATAACCAATACTGTTATACAAAAATCTATTGATATCTGTGTGTGTGTTTGTATGTGTGATTTCTTACCCAATCGCGTAAAAACTACTCGAACGATTGTACTGAAATTTTACATGGACATTTAGAATTATGATTTGTCCTCGCTGGCTTAAAATAGTTCAATTGTTATTGAAATCTTTGGAGCTATTCAATGAAATATTTCAGAGGTACTCAATAAAAACATTTATATTGTTCGATTTTAAAAGGAATCTTCGAGTTTTAAAAGGAGTTCGAGTTTAAAAAGAATCAATATATGAAGTTACATGCGAAGCCGCGGGTAACTAATAATGAGGATAACTGATAAACAAAAGAAACAAGCCTGTGTATTTATCCAAAGTTAAATATTTTTTACATAAAATTCACATATCGCCTCTTGAAAAGTATGAAAGGCTTCTCAGCTATTGGCCTGATGAACTTACCGGATTTTCTGTTATTTTGCTTATTAGACTACGTGTATTAGACTTAAGTGTGAGTACAGTTTAAATTGGACCCCTACAGCATATCCCTGCACGTCTTATTTAAGGCATTTGTCGAGTAGTTCCCCTAACTATTCTTTCTAATAGAAGTGTGCGTCAATATTTCGGTTGATCTGTTTAACAAGGAATTACATTGGGAACAACAGCCGTTGGAACTTCCAGGTAAATGGCATCATTCGAAGAGACAATTTAAATTAGTATTTGGACAAATACATATAGAAGAAGAATTTTAAAAGGCTTTGTTCAAATCTAAATTAAAAACCAATACCATTGACAAAATTGTTATCAGAACTATCAAAGGGCGGTTTGTTGCTATGGGAACTAATTGATGAATATAGCCAAAATTTGTGTTTCCATTTTCTTTATTTCAGTTCTAGCTCATTGTGTCTTTTAACACATTAATAGCTAAATATCTAGTCTGCTGGTCTTTTAATGCCCACGCAGACATACTAAACATATTAACTATAAATATGAGGATTTAGAACTATCGAAGGAGTTAAACATTGATGTATCAGAAAGCTGAACACTGATCAAATCCGACGAAATATTTTAATCGTTAACAGACAGGACTAGATCAGGCATCGTTGCTATTTCCACGGTTACCATCCTCATCCCTCATCCCAGAAACGTCGCTGTTCGATGCCAACTCCACTAGGGGATGGGAATCTTGCTCACAGTCACCAAACATCTACTTATGCCAGAAGAGCTGATTAAGAAGTTTCCTTGAAATAACTGGAGCGAGACTCATGTACATGAAGCAAAGAACATTTAGTTTTCTTTTCAATACTCTCTCCTTTAGTTTAACTTTCCTCAACACTTTATCTCGAAACACTGTAAGGACAAATTTGGATATTTATGGTGAACAAATTTTAATGTTCTACGAGTATGTTACTTTTGAATGAGTGCTTTTATGGTATACTCGTATATAGCACCAGCTATTTACACTATAGGAACACTCTAGGTATACCAATAGATTGTCACGGCTCTATCAATGTTTGAATCTCTTATATCATATCCGTAAAAATACGGATTTGATTTCATTTCTGTTCAGGTGGTAATTAAAGCAAATATAGAGATCGTTGAGATGGCTCTTAAAATCCGCATACATAGCGTCAGTTTGATTCTCCAAATGTTACTCTGCCTGTGTCGATTGACGCTAATATCTCTTACATCAAGATGTTAAAACTTTGCTCATCTTAGGGGATTTTCGGTATTCCTGAGTTCATTATAAAAAATTATAACAGATATCATTGGTGGAGCTTATTAGGAGTATACTTCCCTCTTAAGAACTGTCAATGTCACGATTATTCTATTAAAGATCGTCAAACTCTCTCTGTTTGGGCCAATTTCAGTTGTGGACTTGTACCAGATATATTCTAAGTAATTATACCAAATATTCTTTATAATATTTAATATCTTCAAATAATGTGTAAAAACTAAAATAACTACATTATAATTTTACTACGAGATTCTAATTATTACAGATAACTCATTCTATAAAAGAAATTATTGCTGTTTCTATGTACCAACTTTTAAGTTATTTTTTTTAATTTTTATCTACAGAAGACTGAATCACAAATGTAATATAGACCAAACTAAACCTTTAAACTGTGGCTAATATCCAACACACCATAATCACATAATTCCCTCCTTTAAAAGTCAACAATTTGCACAATTCTTTAAAGTTTACGTTATTTAAATATTGCGTTATGTAATTTACTCGAAAAATCTAATGATGCTAAATTTATTAGTGGTCCACTTGCAATGAGATATCGAGAAATCTGGTTTGATATTTTTGCCTTGTTGCCTTTGTTCTCTGTCGGCACCTATTTTAAGGAGTTCATTATAAAACAATAAGGAAACTGTACAGAAGAAACAGCCACGAACACCCTGGGGGCTTTGGTACAGCTTGTCCCGAGATGAGGTAATCAAACGAGGTTATGAAATACTCGATTTAATGATTTTGATTTCGTTGTTTGAGTGTAATATTGTTTTTGGCTAGATCTAGAGGTTTTCACTCCCAATTTCTGATTCTTAATTTAAATGTTTTAATTTTCTACGCTTATCTCAAGACGCGTAATTTGAACAACGTTATGAACCCAACATGCTTGAACAGACGCAAAGAGGTAACTAACTATATTCTATTTTCTATTGGTAGTATGAGCTATAGACTGTACTGAGCTGTATAGAGAGTACATTTAAATCCAATATGTTTGTTTTTTTTAACATACTACTGTTCGAAAATAATATTTATTATTGAAGCTTATATAATACTTTTTATTTATATGGCAATTTTGTTAATTTTCAAGGTATTCAATATATTCAGAAATTTGTGACCTTATTCGTTACAATGAAATTAAGTTATTTGCGTATGATAGGACTTGAGAAGAAAAGAAAAGATTTTAGCTGTACTAGATATTTAAAATTTAAACTTTGTGCTTTGCTTTTAATGTACATGAGAAATCAATATTAAAAGTGAAAAGTTTTAAAGAATTATCGTGATATTCTTTATATTTTTAATGTTTGTTCAGGTGCCAAACTAATTCAGAATTTATACGCAAAATCATGTAAGACCTGTGAGAAATCTATTACGTTTTATAGGTTAAGTTCAAATGACTGTTGGAAACTATATACCATTTACAATCAATGTACCATCAATAAAATAATCTACAGCACAAAATCATGTTACTTCTATGTCATTGTTATATAGTGTATCGGTTATTTTTTATAGATTATAGATGCACTAACACATAAATGCTTTTATCTTTGCACTCGATTGAATTAATAGCATGACATTATATTTTTTTTAATCATTATCGAGTAGGCTTCAATTCATTTTTGTGGTTTGGTTTCTTGTCGCATAGAACTACTAAATTTACTATAAACTTGATCGATAGTATATTTTTCTAAAACGATATTACATTTTAACAGTAAAATTCTTTATTTTATTTTAATTTTCAGCTATTGAATCGTGAATTTTTGTATTCCACGTATCCACCACATCTTACGTCAGCGCTCAGTGCTACTTGATAATGTGAACAAGTTAGACTCGCCATATACAGAGTATCATATTACACGCAGGAAATTGCATTGTTTTGACGTTATCAAAGTAAACTAACCAAGGCATGGAGAAGTCTATGTCAGCAAATCACGGAGCTTTGTGTCGAGCTAATTATCGCAGTCGACAGAGCCTTGTTTGACTGTAATTAACTCTTTGCATTGTTCGTTTTCGTAAATACAGTGAACCTTAACATTGTTAACATCGCGCTGCCTTGATACGTCGACAACAATTCTCTGTACTTGTCTGTATTTTAACTTGTCACAATATTGGCCTCGGTCTCTTCTCAGTAACATTGTGCATTATGAACAAGATATAGTAAACACAAGGAACCTTAAATTGTTAACATCGTATTGCCGCGTTGCCTTTATACGAGACAACGATTCTCTGTCTTGTCTGTATTATATTATACTTGTCTGTATTATAAATTGTCAAAATATTGGCCTCAGTCTCTTCTCAGTAACATTGTGCATTATGAACAAGATATAGTAAACACAAGGAACCTTAAATTGTTAACATCGTATTGCCGCGTTGCCTTTATACGAGACAACGATTCTCTGTCTTGTCTGTATTATATTATACTTGTCTGTATTGTAACTTGACAAAGTATTGGCCTCAGTCTCTTCTCAGCATCGTGGTGCATTATGAACAAGATATAGTAAACACAAGGAACCTTAAATTGTTAACATCGTATTGCCGCGTTGCCTTTATACGAGACAACGATTCTCTGTCTTGTCTGTATTATATTATACTTGCCTGTATTGTAACTTGACAAAGTATTGGCCTCAGTCTCTTCTCAGCATCGTGGTGCATTATGAACAAGATATAGTAAACACAAGGAACCTTAAATTGTTAACATTGTATTGCCGCGTTGCCTTTATACGAGACAACAATTCTCTGTCTTGTCTGTATTATAACTTGTCAAAATATTGGCCTCAGTCTCTGCTCAGTAACATGGTGCATTATGAACTAGATAAATTAAATACAGTGAACATTACATGGTTAATATCACTATTTAGTAATAATATGATTTGCAAGTTTAAAGAATTTTAGTAGTCCAAAATATGTATTTTTATATTATATCCATTACCCTTTAGTTTTATATTTTAAAATATTGCAAAAATAATCTAAAGTAATAAGATTCCAAACCTTGGAAAACACGTGTTCTTTTCACAATAGGTTGGTAAGTATTAAAATCTAACTTAAAAGTCTAACAAAACCGGTAGTTAACAACAGTAAAATTGACAATTAATAAAATCTAAATTTTACAAACCAAATTTAAGTCCAATTTTTTTTTCATTTTCTTTCACTTAACCTGAAATAACCAATCACAAAATCACTAACACTGTTGACAATCATACTGTCAACTCGATTTCAATTCAAAATTGTATGGAAAATCCAATAATACTTCTTTTGCAAAATACCTTTTTACTCCTCCAACTGTGAATACTATTTCTACAAGAGTCATGATAAGATAAATTGTATATGCCTGTAATGATATTACATGTCTAATAGTTGTTACAGTATTATTGGTGTTTTTACGTTTATTCCAATTAAACGGTGGTCAAAATTAATAAATAACAACAAATTACTTTACATTACAGATTTTGTAACGTTAAACACATATAATGTATCGGATCCTTTTGTTTTGAAATACCTTTCATTTAATCTATTGTATTGCGTATTTTTTGGTGAAATTAGTGATAGTTTATTAATTACATGTTTTAAAAACTTTATTGACCAGCTGTGATAGCTGAATAAAATATGTATTGATACAAGTGTTTAATGTTTAGTGATAAATATCATACTCACATCTATTAGGTGGAATGAGAGTATTAATCACACGTTTTAAATTCAACTCAGTTTAAAATCATACAATACATAAAAAAACTACAAACTAATAATAGAATATGCGTAAACTAAATCAAAAATAGTGTGTAAATATATTACTTTATGGTTTATTATTATCTCAGTGGAAAATATGATCTGTTTGATCTTCAACAGCTTTCATGCTTTAGATGAGATTAATCCTAACGTTTACGGTTGGCCGAATTTCAATCTAAGGAGTGCGCTCAAGTGGACCGCTTACAGAAGCGAACCTCTCTCAAGTAAACTGAGCAAATTGAATTTTGTGAGTTACTTTTTCAGTAAAAGAAGGACGTGTCAAAAAACTTAATTAAATATTCATATGTGGTTGTGTTTCCCAAGCGTTAAACTTTACGATCCCTTTTAACAATTGTATATTTGTTCAATCTTATTGCGCTTTATTTGCCTCATGTACAGCTTCATTGTATCTATTTTTACTTTAAAATGTATAACTAAAATATAATTATTCAAATTTATTGTTGATGGGTTTTGTGTATGTATATCAGTAATGTTACGTATTCTTTATATGATATTGTTAAATTTAATAAAAATATTAATCAAGACGTTTTTTGATATGGTATCTGCTCTCTTCTTCAGGTTTTAATCTCTGAGTGCATTAAGTACAGCATACGTAAACTTAAAATACTACAGTAAACGTTAAAACGTTTCTATGGTAACAGATAATGTTTGTAAAATCATAAGCTGATGTTTGGCCTTCCTAAAAACTTATTTTTAAACGAAATCAATTGTCAGTCATGCTAGTTTCGGTCGAAATGGGAAGGTATCAAAGTTGTTAAACATATAAAAAATATGTTATATACTTTAATATGTATAATATATTATTTATATATATATATATAAACATATATTAATATTAAATATTGTCTAGCTTTAGGCACTTAAATCAACTGTTAAATACATAAATAATAGTTACATCACAATTAGACCAGTCGATATAGAGACGGAAAGTCGCACTTAAATGGAATGTATATGGTAAGCTGATTAACATTAGTCGATGTGTCTGATGGTTGGTTACAAAAATAAACTGTGAGTGCTACAATTAATTTGATAAAAACTTTTTTAACGAAATACCGTTAAAAAGTGTATTGTTAAATTTATTCAAACCAAAACCCATCTACGTCAACACAATTGCAACAGTTTCCTTCGTGAACCTAATAAAACAATTATTTATGCTTTTGATTTAAAATATTTTGCTACTATTAATCTGCTTTTATATTATATATTATATCACCATTCTTAATATTCTAATTAAAAAAAGAGTAATTTTTAAAATCATCGGCAGATAATTAACTTCGAATAGAACCTTCAACGCGTATGTAGTGTATTTACACACTGTATTTAAATTACTATAATCATACGTACATTTCCCTACTTAGAAAAGCACTAATGAATGTATGACCATTTCAGGTATCAGAAAATCTTTGCAAAAAACTAAGTAATGTTTCTCGATCGCTCACATTTTTTTTAAACAATTTTACGCGTAAGGAGATAATATTCACTTTATTTTTAAATAATAATATTTTATACAATGGTTATTAGAATGTTTTTGAGTAAAAGATATTCTCTTTCATTATTCCTCAGTGTCTAATTCTCATGTTTTTATTTCATGAAATAGTAAAATAATATTATTCAACCTTCAAAATATGGAAAATATATTTCTTAATTGTTCAAATCAACGCAGGTAGGTATAAAATAAAAGTTAATATTCCATATTTGTATTTTTGTCACCTTTTTACATCTGGTAGAGACTCCAAAAAATTTCGAAAACACTTTCAATTTCCACCTACGCGTGAGCTGCCCCCTAAAGAAACCCCCAAAAAACCGAGAAAACAAAAGTGCGCACGGATTACCAAAGTTATCCTAATTTTGAGAGAACAATATTATTTTACTCCGAAATTAAAAAAGCACAGCAAACTTACATTTAAAAAACATTATTCCATATTATAAACGTATCTATAGAAAGGTCAGCAAAGCTGCAAAAGCTTATGATGTAACCAAAGCATTACTCACGTCAAAAAAACGTTCTAAAACAGCATGGGCATCGTAAAAAATAAAAATCCATAAACTGGCAGACAAATCAAACTAAAAATTGGAAACGAACCAGTCAACGAGCCACTTAGTCGCTGAAGACCTCAACAAACTTTTCACCTAGGTCGGAAGTGATCAAGGCCTTCGCTTGACTAACAGTCAGTCTGCTGACTAGTAGCCTCCATGGATCTGGCTCCTGTTATAGAGGGGGAAATTTACAAAAAGAGATGTATCCTTAAAAATTTAACGACTCAGATCATGTCTCTACCTGGCTACTCAAACAATGCTCAAAGCTTATATTGAAGCCAGTGAGCATTTAATCAATTTATCATTTACATCCGGAACGGTTCTCTCCTCTTTTTAATATGTAAAAGTCAAATCAATTTATAAAAATAGCGACCCCTTTTCAACTCAAAACTACACCGCCCAATGTCAATATAACCAGCCTTCAGTAAAGTGTTTGAGAAGGTATTTCTAATTCTAATCACGAAATTTTTGGAAAAAGCAGAAATTAATATCAACGAACAAATTCGATTTTCAAAGTGGTAAGCCGACAATAAACGTAGTCGTGCGTCTGGTGTAAACGATAGAAGCTATTGAAAGTCTTGAAACTACGCTAAAATATGTTCTAGACTTATCCAGCCTTTTGCTCTGTTGATCATAAAACCTTAAAAAAAACTTAATAATTGCGGGATTTACCACTGGATTAGATTGAATCGTATCTTAGTAATAGAAAACAATCTGTATAGATTTTAGACATTCGTTCGGAAAGACAGGTGCTGAGTTATGATGTCCCTCAGGGCTCTCTAGCCCTTTGCTCTTCCTCATTTACGTTAATAACGTTTAAAACTTGTCCAGTACGCAGATTACACGACTTTTTGTTTCAAATTAAGGTCAAACCAAGAACTAGAACAGTTTAAGTTCATTGAGCTGAACAATACAATTAAACATTTCGATGACCTCAACCACAAAAGTAATCCAACAAAATCTTTATTCATTCGATTTAGATTGGGACAGAAACCCTCAGATAGTAATCCAACTATAATGGTGGACGATACTGAGATTGAAAAAGTTTACCCTACAAAATGTCTTGAAATAAACCTGGATCGAGCGTTGACTTCGGATTGTAATATAGACAATGTGTGCGCAAAGTTAACTTCAGGCATTAATGTTATGAGGGAACTTTCAAAATACTGCCCAATTCAGATACTGATGGCGTATTTCGGATATTTTCCTACGCTTATCTTACGGATTTACATTGTGAGGAGGATGCCCGACGACCAACTTCTCTAGAGTTTTTATTTTCTAAAAAAAAATGCAATAAGACTGCAAGGAAGAGAGTCATGCCGGCCAGCATTTCAAAATTTAAAATTGACTCTAACTTGCCTCTATATTTTAAGCACGTGCATTTTTTACAACCAAAAGCGATCCCATAAGAGGGAGTGACATTCACTCTTATGAAAATACTGTAGAAGCAGGGAGAACTACCGAACTGTGAGTCATAAAACGGCAGCTCATGAGCAAGAGTTCAACTCGCCACAGACTGCCAAATTCAATTACAAGTGCTCTAACACTAAAGGCGTTTAAAACTTGCTTGAATAAAAATTTTGATCGTAGAAATATTCTATAGTATTGACGAGTTTACAGCACATGACATGGAGGATGATATAAAGTCAATGGAGAATGCAATACATACCGACTGACAGCGAGCCTTAGGTGGAATTCATTCGACTGTATGAGAACTGAGTGAATGGATAAACTATAAGTGTGAAGGAGACTCCGATGTCAAAACGAATAGAAGCGTTTGGCTACAACAATATGACGATTGTTTTTTGCAATAAACGATTTATTATTATTATTATCATAAAATAATGGATTTGGTGTACATTATTCTGTCACAAAATATGGCTTTACCATGTTATTTTGAAAGATTTTTACTTTGTTTTCCAATCATACAGAATATAGTAGTCACCGATACATTCTTAGGAGTCAAGGTTCATAGATTTTGAAAAATGTTTTAACACTGCCGCTGACTTTAATCCTTTGTTCGACCATCATGACCAAGTAAAAAAAGAATACTAATAACTTAAATGCAATTTTACGACGTTTTAATAATAATTATGGCGTGACACGTGCCAACGGAAACTCAGATGTTTTAACTGGTAGTCTGTTTGGACCAGAGGATTCTTTTTACACACTTCAGTTATTAAATCAAGTCATCGTAGTTCTAATGACGTATTTCTGAAAGGTTTTAACTGAAATCATTTTGTCCTTCCACAGTTTGGGGTGGTTTAGGTAGTACAAAAGCATAATTAACTCAACATCGACTATAAAATATTTTATTTTGTCATCTTTGTCTTTTAGACATGGTATGGCACACATAACGGGGTGAAAATATTCAAGAATCAATCCTGGTATAACACGAGTTTACAACAGTAGTCCTGAAATATAAGTTTAGTTTGGAGCTTTTTGTAATATAAACCTGTAGATCCACTTCGATAAATTGTAGATAATTTTTTTTTCCATTGAACAATTTCTTTCCACCTTGCTAGCTGTTGACTGTTGGTTTTCTTTGCTTGCCTTCGTCCAGAAAAAATCCCAAAACATCACAAGAATTACTAATGATCCTTCCTTGTTCTTCGAAATTTCATCTTATTACTATATCAAATATTAATATTTCCTTTTCTCACTTTTGTGTACTCACTTTTACATAATTATAAAAAAACGACCTGATATGTTTACAATACTTTACTCCATACCATTACCATATCATATAATAGAAATTATATAAAATGTAATCAGTTGCTATCTAAATTAAAATTTTCACACAAATAAATACACTACTATATAACTAAGTAAAAATAAATTGTTATTACGCCACTTTTTTATATTTTTCATTAGCACCTTACCAAAAATTGACTATTTTATTGCATTATTATATATCCTGAATTACTCTACTTGTAGACAGACATTCATGCATTCTATATTTACATATTTTAAACTACAGAATATTTTTCCTTATATGACGCTTACGAATGTTAGTCGTAAATGGCACTTTATGCTGTCCCACCATTGTAAATAAAACATTCTTCATTTTCTTTAAAGAGCCTGCAAAGCAGAAACGGGTCCATTGGTACCAGTTTTATGTTGACTGGAGACATTTACGGTTACGATATACTCGGTCTCCGCACCTCGCCATTTGTCCCACCTGAGCCCGATATTACTCGCGTGAGCGATATCTACTATGACAAAACCGTTGCAATACTCGCTATAAACACGTTAGCTTTATTAGTTATAAGAAAGTTATATGCTTACGAAATTATAATAACTATAAATCAGCCTATTTTGATCTAATTTGTTTTATTTAACATTTTAATATCAGTTTACTAGGTAGAACTGAGCTTCTTCACGTCTCGCGTAAACATGCTTCGCTTAGGTTGCACGGAATTTCCTAACATATATTCCTAAGCTGTTTTTCCCTCAGCTCATTCCATTCTTGAGATGTTGTATGAACAGGCATACAAACATAAAATCATACAGAAATACATCTTTACCTCTCCCAGCAGACAAAAAAATAGGATCAGCCTTCTGACCGATGGACTTCAATGATGCTCAGCCAAATTCCATGGTTTGGCATGCACCATCATAAAACTCATTCATGTATATGTAGGAATGATGTTTCATGGAGATATCTTGCGACATCGTACATTCTCATTTTCGTTCCTTTAATTGAGTTTATATAAGAGTTGAAATAATAAAAGCCTATACACCAAGTCACCAAACATGACTTTAGCTGTGCTAGGATATTTAGGCTACATCTGATAATATGCCATATTTTAAAATCTCTTATCAGTATACTAAATTAGTTACAAGTTTATTTATTTTGCTATTTTCTAGTTGCCATCATGGTTACCCGTAATAGCAATATAGAAAACCTTTGTTAACGCTCAGCCAAATCCTATGGAATTGCAAACACTATCATCGAATTCAGTGTTGCCTATATATAAATAAGCTTCACAGAAACTTTTAAGTCAAAAAAGATCAGGTCAAGGCTTTCGAGTCAGGTGAAGTGGTCTTTTTTGTCATGTTAGTTCGTTTTCAAGATTAAAGCAACGAAATATCAACATCCTTGGTCAAAATTTATAACTGACAGTATACATGTATGAAATTTCCATTTATAGTTTTTAAAAGTGCACACCATGTGTTATAAGGTAGTATACTCGTATATCCATATTTGTAATTGTTTTGAATGCTTGGGTTAATACATTGAATTTCCCCAAATAAATCCATCTATTTCAGATCTAATGAAAAGCATTTTCTAGCATGTAACAAATATAAGTGTATTTAGTTTAAAATCCCCTCAAACACAGATGAACAATCACCAATTGTT
This sequence comes from Homalodisca vitripennis, assembly GCF_021130785.1. NCBI lineage: Eukaryota > Metazoa > Arthropoda > Insecta > Hemiptera > Cicadellidae > Homalodisca > Homalodisca vitripennis. Next base: position 91,484,073 of record NC_060209.1, on the reverse strand, counting down.
CACAATATATGCACGAATAAACGAGAATGATACACAAAACTGACAATTCAGAATCAGAATTCAGACACACTGTAGCTGCTCGAGCGGGGGAGGAATAAAGGGATTGGAGTTGTCTAAAAAACAAAACCACTGCACTATGTGAGAATCACGGAACTGGAAGTAAACAAATGCTGGATCATTGTTGATGTGGGCTTGAGTGGATGACACAGTGTGCGTATGACAATAGAACACAATCCGTCTGGCTGAGCGAGTGTCGCACACATAGTGGTATAAAAGCGGTTGCACAGTTCACAGCCATGCACAATACGTCATTTATTTCACAACTAGGCTGTAGTCGTGGTGAAACTGTCATTGTAACATGGCAGTAATTTCCGGCAACTGTATATTACTAATGATCTATACATTTGGTTATTCCGCTATCTTTTCTTGGGAATAATCATACATGAAAAACTTTAGATGCAGAAGTGGGATTAGTTAAATTTGGGAAATATTGAATGACCTGTCTGTATTGCTTAAGACACTATGATTTCCTCGAAATGAAATAATTCGTCACTTTCCCTAATTATGCCCTATCCTCAATAACTCAAAGGCGTGCACTGAGGAAATACGGACGATAATCGTCTGAAAATAGTTTTCATGCACCTTCAGAAGATAATGCACCTACAAGGATAGCATAGGTTTATTGTGAGGATAAGAATGAATCCTTTTTGTATTTGTATTAGTTTATTTATTGCAACCCGTCATTCGTATTTTATGGTACATAATTAAAGACACATATTTTATTCTATATTATACATTGATCTGTTTACAAAAGTCGAAACAATTCTCAACCAACCTACGATTTAAGTACAAATTTAAGTTGTATGAGTTTATATTAATATCAACTCTCGTAAAGCCCCTAATATTTTTTTAGTTTTTAAATGCAAAGATTTATATTGTGTTTTTTCCCAAAAACCAAAGAAAAATATCAAAAACATTTCTACCATCCGAATGCGTTATATAACCGCATAACTGAATTGCCCTTTTCTAGAAGTGTCATGTAGACCATGTTACCTTTGTGATAGGCATTGTACTGGTAATTAAAGGTATTTTCTGCAAAATTATCGTGTTATTTTATAGCGTATATCATATTTTATATTCAATTGCTGAAAACAGGTTTACAGAAAATACGACGAATGGAAGTAATGGGAACAATTCTCTTTTGGAGTCTAAATATTCATAAAATTTCTACTAGATGCCCCCCAGAATCCAATAGCGTATTAAATACTTTTCATCAACGTACACATAACCATAATAAATTTGAAGAATTGCCTGAATAGATCTACCAGAATGATAATTTCAAACACATTAGCAAAGGAAGAAAGTAGGTTGCTATGTAATTGGAAATTTTAGTGTTTATCCTTTTTAAGTTGGACGTTTAACAAACAGCTTAAGATTTTCTTGGAAACGCCCTCCAAGAAAGGTCTATTTATTATCTGTCCTAAATAAAAATATAGATATTTTCAGAACTTCAAATATAATCCCATCCTACTATCATCTTGAGTTTCTCAGTTTTTAAATCGAGTTTAAAACCACAGTAGAACTAAACAAAGCCAGTAGGCTGATCTGCTGGCATCCACGCCCGCTGGGGTTTCTGTGTCCAGTGCAGATACAAATAGAAGTTCTCATCTTCCTTATTTTATTCTGATGTCACATCGAACTTCGCTATGGTGTAACGCGATACCCTATAATCATGCACGTGTAGGAATAAACCACCTAAACAGGTTAGACTCAACTTTGTTGAGCGGGACAGAAGACAAAATCATTACTCGGCCGGATTGAAAGTAAGTACTGAACTAACTCTACTTGCTCCATCTGAACAAAGTTTATCTCAAGACTCCTATCAAGAAAGCCAAAATCTAATTAACATTCCAACTGAATTTAAAATAAATAAAACAATGGATACTCTCTGTGACCCGGTGTTGATTACACTTGAAAAAGTGTTATTATCGTAGTTTTGAAATACAACCTGCCTAAAAGACTCGTTGCCTATAAATAATTAAACTCACAGAGCATAAATGAGCATAACACATTGAGTTTGCGAATTTCTCCTCCAAGAGTTGGCCTGTTAGTTTTTCAACTCTCACCAACATCAGATAAACCTCTGTGAATCTTAAATTTCTTAAACATAAAATTTGTCGCATACCCATACAAGTAAAAATAGTGGCAGGAGTATAAAACCATTAAACTAAAAGGAAACCAGAATCTGTGCTTTCTTGTCGTCACAATGAAATTTAAAACCAGCTAAACTAAACATTGGAAAGAATGTAGGTAGAGCCTATTGTTATTTTGTTCCCTGACAAGCCGGATTAGTTCAGAGCTGAGTTTAGGGGCCACAGTTGTGTTTAGTGAATGCCGTTTGACGCGGAGTTGTTTTCATTAAACGCAACACCAGACACGTCCCTAATGGACTGTTTCATAAACAGTCTGCAATTCGTAACCTAGTTCTCCAAAGATTGCCTTTTTAATTTTCGAAAATGAGAAATTGTAGCTATTTGTCTTAAGTAATAGAGCTAAATTATTATATATCCATAGGATATAACTTATTAATATACAGTGTGTCCAATAATTACGATATCAAACTTCCCCAGGTGATTTTTAAAGTCAAAATATATAAGAAATTTGTAATAGCATAAACCTATTTTTTACTAAAAAGGCAATTTTTGCCTATTAATTCACTAAAGGTGTAATTATAAATTTTAAACACTTGTTAGTATAACAAAGATCAATATTTACAACATTTTAGAAATAATTATCACGGTTTCACAACGACGGTCATACTTTTTTTCTAAGCTTACTCAAAACCATTCCATTACTATAGTAAATACGTACATAGGAGTAATAAAACATAGTGACGGTTTGTATAAACATTTTAAGTTCCAATTTGTTACGCTATTATAAACAATAAAGAAATTAAAATTTTCCTGCCACCATCCTTTATTTCCATTGAACAGACTGATAAAGTTAATAATTATGATTTTTTTTGAAGGAATCAGTGCTATTACTACTTACTACTATTACTACTAACGCCTGAAAAAAGCATATATTACTGTAAGTTTCAATTTTTTGACGTCATTTATGTTTTATTAGAAATGTTTTGTATATTTTGACTGAAGAAGTTTGATACCGTTATTACTGGACACCCTTTGTATAACTGTTCTAGAGTCAATATATTTTATAACTGGAGTTTTCCGTATGTCTATCTATTTTCCCGCGTTTTTTTTTTTTTTTTTTTTTTTTTTTTTTTTTTTTTTTTTTTTTTTTTTTTTTTGGCAAAGCACATTGAGTAATTACAAAGAATGTTTTTATCATCGTTCCTTGGAAATAGGCCAGGCTGTGTTGGTCTGCCTGTCTAATATCATGATAATGGCCAACAGCTGATTTTGTCTGGCATCTGTCTTTATCTTCGCCCACATTATAATTGAAATTTCATTCTAACTGTGATGCCTCACATTTCATTCAAATTTGAGGTTGAGTGGTGGAAGATGTCTTAATGGACTTCTTTGATAAAGGCATTTTTCACTTCGTACCAATGTAAATTAATACACCTTCCGGCTCGAGCAGGAGAAAATCATAATTCAACCGTTTAACTGTCGTATTGATGTATCGGTTTCAAGATACATTTCTAGTTTTGAAGGTTCCAATTAATACAATGAAAAATGTCACCCATTTAGTTTATGTCAGTGTATTATTTACAAAATACTCAGAAACTGCTTTCTTTTGTAAATTTGTAGGGTTTAAATATTTATGAGCACATGCTGTTTCTAATCATGAAGACATTGTTACACTTCTTGTTGTCTATTTGTGTATATCTCAGATAAATATGTATAAGTGTAATTTTTTACCTCACCAAAGAAATTATTTAAGGGAACAGTTTATATTGGAAAATAACAAGCAAACAATTTTTCATATATTATTAATAAAGCCGGTAAATTTAAATTTGTAACTGAATGGGAGCCTGCACGACATATTATAGACTACAATTTTGAATTTGGTCGACATCATATAGAAATTGTGTTTGGACTTGCAAGTGCACCGTTTACTAATTAAAACATTTTATGGATGTTACCTTGAAAACGTGTATCAAAAACTTACGCAGATCAAATGTTATGCACTGGAAATTCTCAAACTCTGTTGTGTTACGGAATAAGATAAATATTTTATTCAAATAAAATCCGTCCTGAAACCCTAAAGAAATACAAAGAATTCATAAACTTAATTATATTTCAATCAGCATAACATTCTTTAAAAGCACTTCTTCTTTGGTTGTTGTTGCACATTAACTCACGCAGATCAAATTTTATGCTCTGGAAATTTTCAAACTCAGTTGTGTTATGCAATAAGATAAATATTTTATTCAAATAAAATCCGTCCTGAAACCCTAAAGAAATGCAAAGAATTCATAAACTTAATTATATTTCAATCAGCATAACATTCTTTAAAAGCACTTCTTCTTTGGTTGTTGTTGCACATTAAAGGGATAACATCTTATCAAAAATGCAAATTATTACCATTAAAATTCTGTATTTGGCAAAGGCGAACTAACAAAGTTGTTTAGTTTGAGTCAATATGACATTATGGGAGTCGTCTTGTCTTCTCGTGTTACATACTTGTTTTATGTTACTATATACTATAAATAATGTACAATTGCTATATTAAAATTGTATGATGTATTTAAATTCTTATAATAGCTAAATTGTTTTTTAACAACCTGATAATCCTAAAATCATTTTCAGTGTGTAACAACTGAGATGATAATATGTTTCTTTAAAAATGTGTTACTATAATAAATGGTAATGAATAATCACAGTGTTAATTATACGTTCAGTCTCATTGTCTATATTACTATTCAAGAGCTTATGAGAATACTTGTAATTTATTACGTTCGGAAACTGTTCTCCTTTTCAAAAGTCATGAATAGGAAACGTGCAGATGTGGACATTGTTGAAACAATGTTGAGTGGATGATACAGACAGTGATACAATACTGTGAGTATCAGCTGTCTGTTCAGTTGTGTCACTCTTGGACAAACCAACTAGTTGTGTAGTTGAAGATTTATAAAACAATATTATCCGTTAAACTTTAACTATCGTAATGGTATTAAGTAAGGTATATACTGAATGTATTCATATTACGTACAATTGTTAGTATCATTTATAGTTAATGAGATCATTGGTTTCAATATCGTGTTTCCTATGATATGTTGAATAAGATTATAATAAATAATAATCATTATCATTTAACCATAAAGTAAATTTACCAATTCTTATTTATGCAGTAAGCTGCATCGAATACATGGATAATAAAATTAAAACGTACTATAGAACTAATGCTTAAATATGTTTATAACTTACATAATGTAAATGAAAATAAATAATGTACAAACAGTTTGAGTCACATTTATAACAATTAAAAAACTCCCTATATAATCATTTCTTGTCAGTATAGTCAATAAAGCATGACCTACATTTACTGTTTCAGCTTTTTTACGTAAATTCCTAAATTATTGTTTGCTGATTTATAGTTATTTATTAGTTATCGTCAATTTATCTTGTAAATTGTAGTTCAAAAGAATTAATTCTCGTGTAGGAATAGTGAAATTGCTATGCAGGTGTCCTTCTTACTTGTACCGCTATTGAATCTCAAAAAGGCTACTAACTTAATAGAAACGTTTCAATGGCTACATATTTTCTTGTGGAATATTGTGATCATTATATTCTTAGTATTCCATTGCAGATATTTATTAATTACTCGAAATTAATTGTTATAATTCTGTTATTACTAATGCCGGACACGGTACCGATACTTCAATTAACAATAGATACTTTCGCTGTTTCATTAGATTCAAAATCAATTTTATAACGGTGTTTTTATAGCGAAACTTTGCGTTTTTATTAATTTTAGTACGCTATAGCTTCTAAACAAATAAGTTAAAAAAAAAGTTATCAATAATAAACAATTTTCACATTTTATTTTATATTAGAAATTTTAAGGTGTTACGTAAAAAGTTTTAAAATTTTCTGACATGTGGAAAATTGAACTTTAATGTTCACTACAAAGTTCGTGAACATTGTGACACATTGAAAGTGCAACGAAAATGTGCTACAACTAAATAGTGGCAAGTGCTACGCCCTTCATGTAGCACCAAAACCTGTAATACAGACTCTAAGTGAGAGAGGAGTGATTGTCATTCTCAAGGGTGAGAATTTGGAGGTATGCGTCAAGATAAAAACTCTTGGCGTCCTGCTAAACTCTGAGCTTGATTTGTCTATATTTAGAAGTTTGCTGTCAAAATCTGTTAAGCTGGCTTAAATGCAATCTCTGATCTTGTCAGTGTTTTTTTTACCTTTATCCAGCTAACGGACACTGTGTTTCAAGGGAGGGCACCCAATGAAAAAAAAGGATTGAAAACTCTAATTACGCTTCATTTTCAGCATGTGTTAAACTCCTGATTCACAAGGACATCAGACTGGGGGATCCGCAGTGTCTATGTGAGATTTGGTGTACCGGGATGAAGTCTCTCAGCGCAACACTCGCCAAATCAGTTTCACTTCCGCAAAGCGAGCCTTTAATTAGGTAGAGGGGAGGGGTTTCATACCATGGACCAAGGATATACAGTAATCTTCACGAATTCCTCAGAGATTTTATCTCTGTTCATATTTTTTCAAACAACAAACTGATCAATTTATTCATTAGGAAGTCATAAGTTTTTGTAAATTATTTATATTATCATTAATTTTAATTATTGTAAACTTAGATTGCATCAAAGTTTCAAATCGGTTAAGTTTTCACTATGTTTATTATTATTACTCTTATGACCTACCATGAACCTATCATCGGTTAGCTTTCGTAAAAACCAATGGTACAGGTATTTTTGAGTGAATCACTGGTCTAAAACCAGAATTATTCGTTCTAAGCGTGAATTGAATGCTGACCATTATTATTTATCTCCAAAAATTATATGGTCAAATCTTCTAAAGTGATACGGTTAATGAACATTGTTAGCAGTACATTGTTTAATGAACTATTATGATATACAATTTTAGAGCTAACAAATTTTTCAGGTACATCCATGAAAAATTGCGTAAGATCTTAGACTAATAATATCCGTTGCCTTTCTGGTAAAGGCAGTTGAAGAAAATAATACTAAGATTTTATTATTACTGAGTTTTATATGCTTTCATTGTGCTTGGCATATATTTAAACACCGTTGTACCGCCTCTGCAAGATCTAGTTAAGAGAGAGTAATGCAGATGTAGATACGATGCAGATGTTACTAATGTATAATTCTAAAAAAGCGCGAAAGCGATACCTGAGTAAGACAACCACATCAACCAATTCAACTATGATATTTATTATTACATCTTTTACACTATACATTTTATTTATTTAGTGCACTAATTAGAATGAGCATGATAAATAGATTCACATATTTGTCAAACAGCCTAAGCGGACACTGGACTATTATGTAGATTAACGCAATATGTTCCTCATTTTTGTAATTTACATATTTTAACCACAGCTTTATTTTGAGATGTAACGAATTATATTTACATAAAATGTAATTGTGTTTTATTCAAATAACATTAGCACTGTACCATAATAAGAAATGATATAAGGATACATTATGAATAAACTATTTTGTTAGAGGACATCGTAACTTTCTTCGGAGTTAGTTTTACACAGCATTATTTATACGTAAATGTATTAGCTTTGCAGATTGTAAAGTACCTTTTCCAGGTGCCTCTCTCCTTTCTTGATATGTTCTCAAATGTCTTTCTGGCCCAGACTCTGCTAGGATCGCATATCTGCAACTTTTCTTAATAGGTTCCATATGTCCGCTTATGTCCGCTTTTGTCAGGACACCCTCTATGTACCGGGGATCTAGAATTAATACGTATATTTGACTAATTTAATGCAACCCTTAGATGCAATATAACTTCATAAGCATTACATGTTCATCACATATTAAAGCAGTTTTTCTTCTCCGGGTTTTCGTAGCAGTATTTTACTGCTGTAAATTATGCACTGAGATGCAATAGCCTGTGATGGATGAGTATTTAATGGCTAAACTGTTATTCCAGTCAAAGAAGACCGGGGGGCGGGCGGAGCCCACCTCCTCGAAAACTCGCCGAAAGCCAAAAATGCCGACAGAGGAGTAATAAGGTGTAATGGGTCTGTGTTTACATAATATGTCGCTAGAGTTCGTTACTACCTCGGCTCCAGCCCTGACACGTGACCCTGCTGACGGCTCACGGTTAATATATTTCCTTGTTTCATCTCTTAGGACACTCGGCGCTCTGTGGGGATCCGATCGTCAACAAACATTTACTCGAGTTCTCCGTTCTGGCGGTGAATCTTTACAGAACACAAGTGGGTAGATAGACTCTCTGACTCGCCGAGATTTCTGATAAACTAATAAGGTCTGGTGAAATGATATCGTTTCTCTTCATACATTTTTCTCAGTTATGGAGATATGTTTATAACAATGTTTGCAAAGAAATCTAAATTTTAGTTCGTGACCTACAACTTACATATTCCAGTCTTCATTATTAATGAATATTATCATAGTATTGGTTTTTGAGCTTCGTTACAAACATTGTCGTTTTCTTGAAAATATTCCATATTATACTATAGTACATTAAAAAAGTAATAACACTCGGGTAATTTATATTCACCAAAGATTATTAACCTATAGTATCATTACCCTGTATTAAAACAAAGTTCAGATCATAATAATGGTACACAAAGTAGCCAGATTTCTCTGTATGTTAAACATGAATACACTAATATTTGTATCTCCACTTTTACTGCTTGAATATATAGCAAAACGAGAGTTTCAAAATAAATTATTGATTATCTTATTCTGAGATCAAAACAAGTAAAAGTGTAACAAAAATATATTCGTCTTCGTCAAAATATTTATTTATTGAACCTCTGGTAGGTTATTTTCACCAAAGAAATACCATTAAAACCATGTATTAAAACAAAGTTCAGATCATAATAATGGTACACAAAGTAGCCAGATTTCTCTGTATGTTAAACATGAATATACTAATATTTGTATCTCCCCTTTTACTGCTTGAATATATAGCAAAACGAGAGTTTCAAAATAAAATTATTGATTATCTTATTCTGAGATCAAAACAAGTAAAAGTGTAACAAAAATATATTCGTCTTCGTCAAAATATTTTATTTATTGAACCTCTGGTAGGTTATTTTCACCAAAGAAATACCATTAAAACCATGTATTAAAACAAAGTTCAGATCATAATAATGGTACACAAAGTAGCCAGATTTCTCTGTATGTTAAACATGAATACACTAATATTTGTATCTCCACTTTTCCTGCTTGAATATATAGCAAAACGAGAAGTTTCAAATAATAAATTATTGATTATCTTATTCTGAGATCAAAACAAGTAAAAGTGTAACAAAAATATATTCGTCTTCGTCAAAATATTTATTTATTGAACCTCTGGTAGATTATTTTCACCAAAAGAAATACCATTAAAACCATGTATTAAAACAAAGTTCAGATCATTTAATAATGGTACACAAAGTAGCCAGATTTCTCTGTATGTTAAACATGAATCTATATATATATAAAAATGAAACTGTTCGTGTGTAACAGCCATCACTCACAAACGGCTGGACGGATTCGCCTAATTTTTTTTTTAATTTGTTCGTCTTGATCTGTAGAAGGTTATAGGATACTTTTTATCCCTTTCCCGATTCAGGATTCCGCCCCACTGGTTACAGAAATACCCGTAAGAAATGCATTGCAGCAAACATATGTTATTAAGTGAAAGAGTCTTTTCAAATTTTTAATCAGCTGTTCTTTGTAAACATATATAATGCGACAAAAAAATATATTTATATATAAATTTCTTTACACTTATAGTTTTTTAAAGCATAGAGTAAGCTTAAGAGAAACGACAAATTTTGTTTAAACTGTTTCTGCAATCATAATATATAAAAATGAATGTTTGTTGTGTTTGTCCTTTATAGACTCAGAAACTATTGGACCGATCACTATGAAAATTTGTATTTTTCTATGTAGAAGGTTTATACGCAATGCCCATTGATGTAACTAACCCACCAGGCTGTACTGCAAGATATAAAAGTTATCAAAGCGCCTGCACATTATAAACTGCAATTACAACACAGTAGTTACGTATATTAAAATATCCAAACACTATTTGAAGGCAAAGAAATATACGGGCAAAGCTTTAAGAGACGCGTGCGAAGCCGCGGGAAACAGCTAGTATACTAATATTTGTATCTCACTTTTCCTGCTTGAATATATAGCAAAACGAGAGTTTCAAAATAAATTATTGATTATCTTATTCTGAGATCAAAACAAGTAAAAGTGTAACAAAAATATATTTGTCTTCGTCAAAATATTTATTTATTGAACCTCTGGTAGGTTATTTTCACCAAAGATAATACCATTAAAACCATGTATTAAAACAAAGTTCAGATCATAATAATGGTACACAAAGTAGCCAGATTTCTCTGTATGTTAAACATGAATATACTAATATTTGTATCTCCCCTTTTCCTGCTGGAATTATATAGCAAATCGAGAGTTTCAAATAAATTATTGATTATCTTATTCTGAGATCAAAACAAGTAAAAGTGTAACAAAAATATATTCGTCTTCGTCAAAATATTTATTTATTGAACCTCAGGTAGGTTATTTTCACCAAAGAAATACCATTAAAAACCATGTATTAAAACAAAGTTCAGATCATAATAATGGTACACAAAGTAGCCAGATTTCTCTGTATGTTAAACATGAATACACTAATATTTGTATCTCCCCCTTTTCCTGCTTGAATATATAGCAAAACGAGAGTTTCAAAATAAATTATTGATTATCTTATTCTGAGATCAAAACAAGTAAAAGTGTAACAAAAATATATTCGTCTTCGTCAAAATATTTATTTATTGAACCTCTGGTAGGTTATTTTCACCAAAGAAATACCATTAAAACCATGTATTAAAACAAAGTTCAGATCATAATAATGGTACACAAAGTAGCCAGATTTCTCTGTATGTTAAACATGAATACACTAATATTTGTATCTCCCCTTTTCCTGCTTGAATATATAGCAATACGAGAGTTTCAAAATAAATTATTGATTATCTTATTCTGAGATCAAAACAAGTAAAAGTGTAACAAAAATATATTCGTCTTCGTCAAAATATTTATTTATTGAACCTGTGGTAGGTTATTTCCACCAAAGAAATACCATTAAAACCATGTATTAAATCAAAGTTCAGATCATAATAATGAAACATACAGTACCTATTTCTAGTAAATTTCCAGTAAATTTCTCTCTGTTAAACATAAATACATTGATATTTTTATCTGCCATTTTATAATTTGAATATCTTGCGTAAAGATAATTCCAAAATAAATTATTAAATTTGTTATTCTGAGACAACACAAGTAAAAGTACAACAAAAACATGCTCTTTGTCAAAATATTTATTTATTGAAACTTAATATTAATTTGCTAACATTTAATTAATTTATAGTAGAGTAGTATAGATTGTATTTTATAACCAAAACGCATGAAGATATTATATATTGATATCACCCCTTATATCTATTACTTTTAGAGCGTTAAAGTGTTCTTTAATATTAGTACGCAAATTAAGGTTTTATAATTTTTATTTTTATTCAAATATATTATTTATATTATTATTTTTATATTATTATATAATATTTATATTTATATATTATATATTTATATATTATATTTATAGCAAGTCTGTGTCTATGAATACCACACATGCGCTCGTCATAATAAAAGGGATTTTTGAACGATTGTTTTACAAAACCAGAGGTTGTGATGACTTTTGTAAATTTTAAAAAGGGTTAAAATAAGGTAAATAAGTTAAATAATACCTTGTTTAAATGGACTTTACCTTAAAATTATTTTTAGTGGTAAAAATATTGTGGTTATTATATTGCTAAGAATGAGACTGATAGTTGAACATAGGTTGCTTTTCCTTAAGTTCACTATTTCTAGAAACTAAAACAACACAAATGCTGCTGTTACTAAAGTTATACATGTCTTAGAATTTTACGAAAATTAGACCTAAATGTTGTTTAATCTTGGTTTGGTGGCACAGCTCTATATGTTAATGTCTTAACATTTTTAGAATATTTATTTAATCTCTTATACCCTCTTATGCCTTTCATTTGATAATATGAGGTCTGAAAAACTGTTGGTACTGATTTCCTAAGATAAGAAAAACTATTTGTCGTGCTATGAAATCTATATAATATTTTCATTTATTCAGACATTCATGTAATAATAAACCATTAGTATTGAATCAATTCAAGTTTTAGCATCCAAAACCAGAGGACTGCAAACAGTGGTAAGCCATCGCTAACAAAAGCAAAATCAGGGTGAAGGTAATCGAGTTATGGAAGCGCCCCCCTCTCCCCACATCAAACCTTCCACACCTCTCCCCCCCCCCCAACGAAGAGCGTGATATCAGAGTATCTAATTCCTGTTACGCGAGCTAAGGCTGAACCAATGGTTTAACAAGAATCCTAGAGGGAAATGTTGTATTATGGTAAAAGATCATTTTCACAATTTAAAGTTTATATTTATTGTGCATCAATACCATGTATAGAAAATATACAGAGTAATTATAAATTTAGATATAAATAGAGATTTGATTGTTTCCATGTAGTTCTTTTCCAAATTATGTAACTTTTCTGAATAAGTACACTACTTTTCACACTATATTTTTAGTTTTTTAAATGATTATCTTACGGTATATTTTGTTACTTGATTACAATTTTATCTGGTTCAAAACTAAATATATGTTATCATTTTTTATATTTATCTTTTTAATGCACTATTTTTAAATAACTTAAATGCAGAATAATTCTTAGAAATTGTGATAAGCGTTTTAACATATATCTGTCTAGAAGTGAAAATACAAAAATATTATTATTATTATAATGATGTTTCTTTCCTTTATATTTTGCTTAATTACTTAATATTGTTACTTACTTCAACTTTAATCCTGGAGACTATAAATGAGAGCATGTTTTAATTTAATTTACATTTGTTTTAATAGTGAGTGATAGAAATGTGTAGTGTGATTCTCAATATTTACTTGTCGATTATTATGTTCGCGCTTTGTATTAAACCTACCGCAAGTAACTCAAAAGTAAGAATGGTCATATTAAAATTAAATTGCATTTGTACGAGTATGTGTAAATCTCTGCCATTGCTTAAAACGAATATGTATGATTTGTGCCTCTAACACTATCGTTTTTAATCTACTTATAAAAACAATAAATAACATTTTTAAATACAAATTAAGATGTTTGTTTCATTTATTAAATTGGTGATTAAATTTGAAAATAACACATTGAATCTACAATATCTACAAATATGTATATATTATGTATTTTTTTGCTTTTTTAATATTGAGCAACACAGAACATGATTTTTGGTACCGAATAAAAATGTTTAATTTCGTATTCATGTAATTTTAATTTGTTATATACAGTCTGCAACAAAAACGATAAATATTTAATTTTAGGTAAAAATTAGTTAATATAGATTTAATAAAAATAGCCTAAGAAATCGTAAAAAATTAAATAATCCTTCATTATTTCGAAACAATATAAAAACCGAAGTTCGTTAAAACATAAATTCAAAAACATATACGTATTTATTAGTTTTAGTCCAAATTTATCCTTTTATTCAATACATTAATTTGAATACAGAAACAGTATAATACATTATTTTATAAGTTTCATATTTATACAAAACTGAATGGTGCTTTCATTGCATTATGTACATTATTGTACAGTTTAAAACCAAGTTAATTATTATTTGTACTTCAATGGCTGTCCGTGATTATGATGACAAAAACTTGAAAAATTAAACGTAGGTTATTAATCACAATTCAACTGTTAGGATTAGCTAGTATGAGAGTTTCGTATTCTCTTTCCATCATTACACTCATCATTCTTTGGTATCCACTTTAAAATCCATTGCTTATCTCATCCCACCCTCTCAGTCTCTTACATTGCCGTGTGTATCATAACTACAGTATGTTCCTTTGTTTAAAGATTGTTATTAACGATGGAAGTTTTGAAATATAGTGAAAAAATAAAATATAGAAAACAGTGTTGGCGTTTGAAACTGGCGTTGAAATTGCGGGGAACTGGATTGACAATTTTAGAAAAAAAAAAAACGTTAATCCAATGGACAACCAAGGAGAAAGAATTGAAAATTACCCATTAGTCGCTGCTTGTCGTATACTTTCTTAAATTACCGCAGCAGAATATGTTATATCTTATGGTGATTACTTTTAATCTGGCGTCGCATAATTTTGACCATCCCTGGAAAGGATTTGGAGTGCTTCATAAGCTATTTAGGTAATAGAAGACAATCAAAACACAATGACAGCGAGAATACACCATCTCTCTCATTAACCTTTTACATAGCATCAGATTTGGCTGAGCGTTACGAAATATATTCACGTTGGTCTAATAGGTAACCATGGCAATGTAAGGTTTTAGAATAAATTCATTTGGATTAAAATTAAAGTACAATAACATGAAATTATAACATGTTACATATTAACATGTATAGCCTAATTATAATTTATCAGTGCTGTAACGTTTAGCGTAATGAACGTATAGTTTTAATTTGGCAGAAATCTCGAGAAATACTGCATCTGTAGCTCAATGGAACTTTTATTGCGTATTTTAAAACTGATATGAAACCAAACTTCAAAGTAAAACTAAATTTGAAAGTATCGTGAGGCAACGTATCTCGTGGAACATTTCAACAGCAGACTTTAAATTTTGCATGCAACTTCATTTCTATATATAAAAGAATGAACTCTATGATGGCTCGTGTCTGACCATGGAATTTGGCAGAGCGATATTGAAGCCTGTAACTCAATTGGTTAACACAATTTCTTTTTTGTCTGCTACGATGTAAAAGTTTCTCTTCTGCATACAGAATGTTTGTCTGTATATCTGTCAGAGAATGAATGTATATACATTCAGGAGAATGAAATGAGCTACAGACTTCAAATATTGCATTTAATGTCCGCGAAGCCTGTTACGCGACACGTGGCGTGGCAAGTACACAGGATAGTAGCTGTAAAATTCTGACTTCTATATTTAGAATAAAAAAGTGTTTCTTTAAAATCTCTACCCGTATCTCAATATATGCCTGTCATACTTCAGATTTAAAGCAATAAATACAATTTTACACACACACACATATTTATATTCAATATTTTTCAATTTTTATATAAATTATAATTTAATAATAAATACAGCTTGGCAGTAAATCACGTGTGTGCTGATTAATACGAGTTCCGAGTTGTAATCATTTATGAGTCTGGCGGACTAATCCGATTAAGTCTGATTACAAAGTTCTGAACCGTACACATTTATTTTTATTTTTAATTAAATTAAAATCCCCAATATGCGTGTTAGAGAGATATATTAAACGCATTACATTTACAATTAAAATTTAAAATAATACGAATATTATAATTAGCCTACAGGTGTTTCGAGGTTATGTAATGTACATGGGGTTTACAATTTCAACTGATTTTAATAAAACTGCTTAATATTTTCCTCCATTTAAATATGTTTTATGGTTAATGAACATTAAACGGTTTTTTTATTTTTTTTAAGGCACATTTCATTAATAGTTCTGTTAAAATAAAGTCTGCTGTCTAAATAAATTTACATCAGGAAAACATATGAAGTAATATTGCAAAGCTAATGTTTTAAAATCAAGTAAATAATGATGAGCTCAAAAGTAAATTTTATGAGAGTGGCAGGTTGTGTAACCTAATTAACCATTACAGAAATTGAACGTTAGTAAAAATAAAAAAGATGTGTATATAACAACAAGAAATTTTTATTTTATGCTTAAACATATCCACGTTAATGTTTGATCCTTAGAATACCAATGACAATTAATTATGTATTTTGTATTACCTTCAAGTAATTTTAACGTGTTGTATTAAACAGTTACAAGTACGCCCGTGGAATAACGCATTTACGATTGACTTAAAAACATTAGCTGGAATGAGGGATTTATACATTTCCCATGTATATCCATGTATTTATATTTATATATAAGTTTGCCTATAGTAAATTATATACATCAGGATTTTTAAGTTTAAGCTGAACTCATTTGACTCCACATGTTATTTTGTAACAAACAGATCTCTGTTCTCAAAAATTATATCACCAATTTCTGCAATAAAATATTCCATACTATTTCTTACTCAATCTCACGTTTACATATACATTTAAAAACTAAGGAATATAAATATATAAAAATAAAATTTTTAGGAAATATGAAAACATTTAGTTATACCGTAGCTACAAAAAGGCTAAAAATGAATGCTTTACATCGTTTCGACATCAGATACACCTAAAGATCAGATTGACTTTCTTCGTCGCCCACTTTTTTGGATCTCTTCAGAAGAACGTGACTCCATATGCCAGGGGTGACAGCGCCGGGATTCAGACACTGCACTAAGAAGAAAGTGAAATGGAGCTAATTCAATATTATCATTGTTTCAACCCTTCAAATGGAGGAGCGGTGGGAGAAGAATGTGATTTCTACAGCAGATTTCGATATACCAGATTTCGGTATACCAGTCAGTGGCTAGAAAACTAAAACTGGTACATCCTAATACCCAATAGTTTTTAAGAGGTGCACGAGAGGGGGAGGTAATGTCCGTACGAGATCAAGGGCTTTCAGAAACTTCGCATGTTCTTTCTAGCACCAGAATGAAAAATATGTAGAGGTAACAATATGATTACAAAGGCTACAGGGCCGTAAGTACACAATATATCCTTCATGTGAAGTAGTAGTATTATAAATGCAATCATCTGCCTCCTGTTTCTTTCTTGTCTATATCTATTTAGGATTCAAACATAAAATGCAACCAATGACCTGTCCCTTTCTGTTTACCACCTGTGTGTGTTTTTATTTAAAACATTATATTGAAAAAGTAATCAACCAACTTCAACCAAACTGTAATGAACTCTTTATGTTTAAAAGTTATATTAATAATAAAGTTTAGACGAATTTACAAATTAAATTTAAAATAGAGATAACTTTAAATACACAAAAACTAAATATTTTATAAAGAAATCGACAAAAACACTTTTTGTTAAAAATGTATTAACAAATCCAATGAGACTGGTATCAATTGCAAGTTTAGTACAATCATACATGTCAAATCTTACTTTTTTTCAAGACATTATACAACAATATTTAAAACAATAAAATAATTTGTGTTATGATGTTTATTCCATTATATGTACATATTTTCGTCAATAAAAATGATACGAAACTATTACATTGAAAATTTTAGAAAAAAGTATATAAGTATATTAAGGACTAACACACGTTTGTACGAATTTTATCCGTAGTTTTAAGGTACCTTTAATAAAACTGTGGTGTTGGAGAAATGACTGCTACAACGGACGAATCCAATAAGCCTGGCCTCTCGCGGGAGTTTGCTTCTATAACTCGATTAATGTCTGGAGTCTTGATTGTGGCTTGTCTTCACGTCATGCACTTCCAACTTGGACATTAAATTTGTACACCTAAACTATATTCCATCTACTGTTCACGTTGTGCCTTGATGCTGAGAAAGCCTTGTGCATTCTGGACTAATGCTTAAAAGTTGGCACATGGATCCAGAGCTAAAAAGGTCAAACTGAGAAATGAACAACACTAAGCACAAAAAAATCAAAGCACCTGTGAAGAACAATTTCTCAGAGGTGGATATCTCGACATTTGCTTCTTTATAAACCATTTGCTACATGATGATGGATTGATTCTGAGAGAAGTTAATTTATCAACCATTTAACAAAAGTACGGCTCCACTTTGAAAAACAATGCACCCAGAACGATTAAATTAAACCAGCGCAAGTGGCAACATGAATCACAGACATGTGAAATTGTTAATAATGTAAAAGCAAAGTATATCATAGTAATTTTCAAATAATCGTCTTTAAAATCTAGGTTTGAGTCAGACTTTTTTTAAAGTTTGATGGAATATCCGAGGATGGGTATTCAGCTCCAAGCTTGAAAGAGCGTTGATACATTTTGCCATTTCTTATGTAAAGTAAAGTTTATTTGTAAATGCCGTTAATAAAATAACTATGGAAGACTTTTTACCTCTAAAAATATTTCTTCCTCATTTGTGTTGTTCTATCAAAAGCACCTTAGCATCAATGTGATTCGGTGCTCTTTGAAAAATTCTTTCGGAGGTCAGCATGAGATTAATTTAAATTTAAATAAGGATGTTCGTTCATGTGAGGCTGAATAATTTTATTTTAAATTAGTAATAAGATTTATTATAATACTCCTGAACCAAATATAAACCAATATTGACCTATCTCATTCAAATGTTCATAAACTCTATAATTGTCCCCTACACTCGCCATTTGTTTTATTTAACAATATCGAATTTAATTGTTCAGGAATAGTTGTGAAATTGTTTGAAGATAATTCAAGGATATTCTGTACAGCTAACCCGTTTGTACAAGTTTAAAAAAAATAAGAAGAATATAAACTCAAGCTTCCCTTACATTGTTTATAACATTGAAATAAATTGGTTGGATTATTTTAAAATTGACTTAGTCTGTAGAGACCTTGTACAATTCAAATTAGCTTTTTTTGTGATTGCTCACTGAACGAGGTAGAATTCTTACGAAGGTGTGTGTTTTTCTTATTCGGGCGTTTTTCTACAAATCATGAATAATTGAACAAGTGGCGATGTATTTCTTCAATGAGGAAACGTAAATCAATCTCGTCGATAATCAAATCCTAATATGGTGAGCTAACTTTTTTCATAAATTCCACTGCCATACATAACATAACCTTAAGTAAGAGTAAGTGAGATCAGTTTGATTTTAATGTTCCTATAAATAAGTTATTATCAACTGATTACTGATTTGGATACATAAATATTATTATATCATAATCTAATAGTTTCTGCCCGTGTGTTCATGTTACTCAATCACGTAAAAACTACT
This sequence comes from Homalodisca vitripennis, assembly GCF_021130785.1. NCBI lineage: Eukaryota > Metazoa > Arthropoda > Insecta > Hemiptera > Cicadellidae > Homalodisca > Homalodisca vitripennis. The sequence goes on along the minus strand of NC_060209.1, from coordinate 91,464,954 downwards.
GGACCAACTGTAGTCAAATTTGACATTCACATTCTTACAGTCCATGGTTAACATATAGGCCTATTTTTATTTCGAAAACTCCTTAGGGCTACACTACACTGATCTCTAAATTTGAAAAAAACCCTATCTTGGTCTTTAAATCTGTATTAAAAAAACTACAGTACATAAAAAAATATTATTACCTAATTCAAATAGCGTGTTAAATCTAATCAACTGTTCTGTGCAAACATTGTTTTATTAAAGCACAACTACAAGTTTAATTCATTTAACCGCTATTTTCAATTTATGTAAAAAATTAGACTAAACACAGATCAGAATTGGTTGTAACAAAGCTTTATTCCAACCTTTCCTGCAACCACTGTTGAGCAAATTAATAATAAAATATCTAGATAAGATATTAAATCAAACATAATTAACTTGAAACTCATGCACTTGCAAAGCCTACAAAACGCGTCCGAACCGCGGGTAACTGCTAGAACAATATAAAGTTAAACTTTAGACCTTATATCATATACTCACTTAATATCATTGTATTTAATTTACTTGTAAACTTGAAAAGTAAATATTTACAGCTATACGTTTTAAAATTTATTTTAGTGTCATGATTTCCAACTTTTAAATATAAAGGTGGCATTAGGGGTCCAACATTCACTCATCCTCTAATTCTTTTATAGGAATGTATGTATGTTTTCCAACAAAATCGTGAGTTGAAGTTAGAGTGGGTGCGCTGGTGAATAACCGTTTTGTATCCAAAAGAATCATATTAAACTTTTTCTTTAGTCTTATCTATCACAAACGAATTCTTAAAAGTAAAGACAGAGACAAACATTTTTGGAGACACAGACAAAATGAAGTGTTCCTTCTAGTCCAGCTTTATAGTTTCCCATTATAACGTATCGTATGAGCAATGTTAGCTACATTTTTTACCATTCTTTGAATATTATATTTGTTCTCCTTATATATTATATTTAACTAATAGCAAACATTTTAAGGTACTATTGTGTTTGCATTTAAGATCGAAATCCCAACCAACGATGAATTATACAGTCGGTCACATACTGGAATGTAACGATAGGTATAATCAGTGGAAGACCATTTCGGTCATTCACTAGATCAAGATTACGTTTTATCCAGTTTTAGGAACAATGTTTCCTAAGAGATTAGGTGCTAGGAAATACAAAACAACAGACTCCAAATCACGTGGAGGGACTGCAACCAGAATTTGGCTAAGGGATGAAGTTTACAGTCATTTATTGGATCAACAGTAACCATTCACTAGTACACATTTTCTAATAATCCTGAAATGGAAACTCATTTTATTTCACCTTATGTAAATTTTGTTATTAATTCTGAAGGCACCTGTAAATTTGGTTAAGGGCCATTCTATTGTGACTCTCGTGCCTAAATATACAATAATTATTGTAGTAAATAATTTTAAATGGCCGATTTTGTTTTTGTTAGGCTACGTATTTATTTATGTGTAGGACATATAAACTTGAAAAATTCCTAACCAAAATTAGATACAGATAGAAGTCTGTTTTATTTAAAAAAATCTTAATTTATTATTTTTAGCTATTCGTTACTCCTCTAGTAGCTGTTCGTTTCTCTGTCGGTGAAATCATAACTTATTTCTTTATCTTGAATCTGTTGTTTATTATCTCTTTCTAATTTCCTCATTTTTATATCACATTCTATTTCTTTTTTCATTTTTGATTTTTGGTTATGGTACAATTTCCAAATTTAGTAGTAAGAACATAGAGAACTTGTTCTTGGTTTTCTTCTTAGTTTCTTCTTTTTCAAACCAACGCAAGTGTTTATCTCATGGATCTGACTTAGAGCTACCACTTCGCCAAGCGCATATTAAGGCATTGATTAAAATGCTTCGTTGTGGTAGACAGGTGCATCTTTAGGATTTTTATGAGGAAATTCCTCTCCCTTCATTTCTAGGCTGCAGCCAGGCATGAAGGTGACGTAAATCCTTGCTTTGGATTTGTAACAAAACGTCAGGTGTAACACAGTTTTAATCAGGTTGAGCTCACTTCGTTTCTTCTCTTTTTTAAATTCTTAGTTCTGGTACTTTATTTAGATAAGTCGTACTTAGTGTGACATTTGTTTTTGTAGTATACCGAAATATTTCTTAACCCTCAAACTCTTTTATTTTCATCAAAACTAAAAAACTAACTTATATTCAACATTTTCAGGCTCTTCATCCCTCTTATAACTTTGCTGAAATAAATCAACACTGGCTTCTCCAGTCACAAATTCGACAACTTTGAGGGTAATCCTGTGTTCATTCATAGACATGCTTTGAATACTTTTATATACTTTACTAAGTGCTTCTCTTTTTGTTGAAATACGTTTAGAAAAGGAAAATGTTTTCTATAATAAAGGTTTGCAATAGCAGGAAAATTTAAACATCACATGGCTTTGTAAAAAGTTGTATTAGGTAGTAAATATAAAAAATATATGTTTTTCTCTTTCAAAACTCGCATAGCAATAATATGGGGTATGTCCTTCTGAGAAGACTAATACATTATCACTTTAGATTCTACAATTCTACCGTATCAGACACTAGCTTACCCTACACACTCCCAAAAAAGCCCTCGTAACACTTACACTTACCATCCATTCAATACCACTTCTACCGATTGCAAATCCTGATAGAACAGATTCAGTAACATCCGTTGGAACACTTTTGTACTCATCAACGGACTTTATTACGCATCAATGGATGGACAATCAATAGATGAATTGAATCACAGGCAGCTGAAAAGGAACAAAACACTTGATACAATTTTTTTTCTGGATCTCATAGAAGCTCCTATATTTTTTTGTCTAAGAAGCTTACTTACCTTTGAAGAAATTAATACATCCATTTCATGTAACTTGATCACTCTTGTAGGACCCTAAAGGACATCTTCAACGTTTACTTCATGCAAGTAACACGTAAACTCGTCAAACCATTCTCTAATTTCAGAGTTTGTTACTGCACCTCTGGATTTTTTATAACCTTTGTGTTTTTCTTTCTTACTTGAAGATCTTTTTTTTTTAAAAAAAAGATCTCAAACTATGTTCTCTCCTATTTCTTTAAACAGTAGTTACTTACAATCATTCAGTACTAGTTTTGCGTTATAAAGAATCCAGTGTTCTATTATTTTCTTTTCTGAAATGACAGTTGTGGTCTTATTAAAAAAAATATAATCAGACTTCAGTTTATTAATTATGGTACCTTTTAGAATGCTGGATTTCTAAGAAGCTTTTCTGGAAGATATTTCTCCTGATTTCACTTCTTGCATTTCTTGTTTAAGTCTTTTTTGTATTTGAATTTGCAGTAACTTCTTTCTTCTCTTGTTGCTCCAAATTGTGGTAATCCAATACTTATTTAGTATGCTAATATGATTATATGAATGAAATTATTCATAGTTTTTGGACTGAAACCATATTACCTACAATACCTTAAAGTATTCTCAATTTGAAGTAGTTACCTTACAACTGCAAGTATTGTACAATGAAAAACATTTCACATCACTTGATGAGACTATACAAAATTCGTGTTGAAAACAGCCATTTAAAAGATTTAAGAACCAACTTCCAATTAAAATTTTGGTGAACAAATTCAGCTGACTAATAAAAGTTTTTGGATAAGGTCACTTTAGTCCTATCAGTAAGTTATTCTTTTTTTGAACGGCCATGCTTAACTGGTCATTTTACTGTTGTGTTTACTCTATTTTGAAGAGTAATTGGAATTCTGTACATACCTAGCTGTATGGCTGAAGGTAAGCAAAACCTATCACCCGAGGGTCTGGAAAATGTTATTGTGTCTATTCGTATGTCTGTCTGCATGATATCTCGAGAGCGAACTGACCTATAGATTTTAAATTTTACCTGAAGCTTAATTTGAGGTAAAATGAAGCTGTATGAGGTACGTTGAGTTTGGTGATGGCGCGTGTCACTCAATGAGATTAGGCTAACATTAGTGAACATTTGTACATTGGTCTAATGAGTAAACATAATGGTGACGAGAAAGTTATAAAATAACGATTTTATAAACATACTTGATTACATTACCATGTGTATTTTGGTTATTTACCATTATTACATTTGGTGAATTGGTAATTAACACTCTTTATATTCTACCAGCCCCTTTGACACTTCGTTTTATCGATGTATTTCTATATAAACAAGATAGAGTTCGATAATTAATTGTGTATTTTCCTCCGTGTAAATTGGCTGAGCATCAGCAAAGCTTAAAGTCACAGCTATATCTCAAGAATAAATTGAGTTGTAAACTTGAAATTTGGTATATTTTGTTTAGCTGTCACTGAGAATTGTGACGAAATTCCCCTTCTGTCTCGTAGTCTGTCTGGGCTTAGTTTGTTTTCTGTTGTACATCTCAAGAAGGAATTGAGCAATACGCTTGCAATTTTTTGTTTCGCGTGATTTATACGTTAAGCAACGTTGTGATTTTGACGATGAACATGTTCCTCTAAGAAATTAGGCTGAGGCTGCAAGTATCCTAACCATCCGTCTAACCATATCGTGAACGATTTCATCTATGGGATAAAAATATTGCAAGAAACTTAATTTCTAAATAGACGAGAATTATAGCGATGAAGGTGGATTTCTTCTGTAGTCTTGCAGTTTTTCTATTCTGCTTGCTTGAAGACTGTAAAAATGTATTTTCTGTTTGATCCGTAGAACACCTCGAGAATTAAATAAGCTGTCCTTGAATTTTTAAAATTTCAGCGAAGACTGCTAAGCAATATGTGGTGTGATATGATATGAGACTACTTTTTGGTTCTGTTCTTTTGTCAAGGTAAGTGGAATGTAACGCCTTATTTTGTAAAACTGCAATATGTTTTTATCCCGTAGACATTTTAATTTAATTATCTTACACCAAACATTTTTATAGAAACAACTGACAATCATAAGTCCAAAATTGTAATTGACAACCTATCAGCGTTACATTCAAAATATGTTAATTACATAAAATAAATGCACATATTTGGATTAGGATACAACAGCTATGTAGCCTGTTTTTGTAAGGACTCAAGGATCAATTTTGTAAAATATCCTCCATAAATTCTGAAAACCCCGAAAATATAAATGTTTTATTTTCCTAAACCATAGCAATAAATATTTCCACGTTAGCTACTAGAAGTTACTTCTCTCCATTGACCCTTCCTGCTCACAAAAGGGTAATATCATATTCGTCTTGTTGTGAATTTATTCCCCGCAATCTGAAGAATTTATTGACGGTTTTGCTATTGAAATTTGATAAATAGCCTTGTTTATATCGCATCCGTACTGAGAAAGATAACATAGTTTGTAAAATATGACATTGCGAGGTAATCTAACGACTCTTGTTATCAAAGATAAATTTAGTCGTAAATCCTGAGGATAGGCACAGAGAACTCATGGCTATTTTTAAACCTCTATAAATCATCAAGATTCACATAGGCGAAGTTAAGTTCCACAAACTAATGATGATAAATAACTTGTTCAACTTTACACTGATGATGGTTATTCAAAATATAGGTTTACCAGTAATATTTTAAAACCAATCATACTACTTCCGTGGTATTTCAAAAACTAAATAATATGTGTACAAAAAAATCTATACTAATTGTCAATCTCCTTCTACAAACTCTTCAATATGGATAAATTACGCATTAGGTTTTTTCTGCTTATCCTGTTTCACAAGAATTTGTTTTATATATTTAAAACGGGTACTCCTAATCATTCCTGATGCCACTAAGATGGAAAAAATACTCATTACAATCTGTTTTACTGGCCCTGGATATTAATTCGTGCCGTTAAATATACTTGTCTATGTAGGCACTATCTACGAGAAGAGGATTTCATTATCAATTCTGATGCTATTACTTTTTTAAATCTATTTTAATCTACGAAATTTTCGACTCTATCTGGGAAATAATATTCCTCTAAATGTGAAAATCAAAATATATCATATTTTCAAAGCCTAAACATATTTATAATAACTTTAACCATAAAATGCAAATGATTGTCTTGATGAATCTAAGGGTTAAATTCATTCAATTCCATTGATTTAGCAAGATGTTGTGTTTATTAGTTTTATATCCATTTTTTATACTTCAATCAACCCTCTAAAGGATTTCCATACTCACCAGAAGCCAGAACATTGAAAATTGCATTCAATTTTTTACAGGATAAACGAGAAATAATACGTTTTTAACGAAAAAATGTAATTGTCGGCCATTTTTCTCTAGAAAATATTTACATAATTCTGAATTTGGATTTTGCAACGTTTACTTAGATATTGATGTGTATTATCATAGTGACAGCATCTCTCTCCGTTCCAGTGCAAACAATGTATTGTTCTGAATATTTTATCCTTTGGATTTATTTCTCTTGAATGGAACTTAAAAATGTAGGTGTACGGAAACATAAAAAAGAAGATATAGACGTTTAGTGATGCATGTACAATAGTATTATACAATTCAGTAAGTATGCTCTAATTTAAATATTCCTAAGGTCTCAGTTTACGTCTTTGAGTTCTTATCACGTAAAACGTGATGACTCGAGAAGGCGGAGGTGGGGACTCTAACTAAGGCACAATCAGGGTGACAATAATCGAGTTACTAAAGCGCTCTACTCTTCGAGGAAGCTGGGATCATTAGATTCTGGCACACTCGAGATAATGCAGATTTTTCAACTGTTACAAATTAGAAATGGTACTAATTTATCTAGTTTTTAGGGAAAGCATTTTTCATCCATCTTCAAGACTTGCTTCAGGACAGTTCAATTTTTATGTTGTCTATAGGTTTTGTCGTCTGTAGTTTGCTACAGCTCTCTCACGGGTACAATTTTTTATACTGCGTAGAAGTCCATGAAATAGAACTATACTATCTGCAAACCAGCAAGATTACTTTTTATTTACTGGAAAGAGAAAAACAGGTGGAGATAGGAAAAGTATATTATGCCATGTACCTTTAAATAATGACATCGGTGTACAATACACGTTAAGACTAAATTAAGACACCATGGAATTGTATCTACGGCCACTTCATCGCAAAGTCATTCTCTTTCAAGACAAATTCTTTTTAGTCATCTTGTTAATGTTTTCGTGCCTTCGCTCTTAAATGTGTTTTCCCGTAACCTTTACTTGCACTTAACATTAACTAAATGTATATAAACCGAACTGCAGTATATGTGTAGAGTATTTCAATTTCATTTCAATTCAAACCACATATCCATATCACATATCAGTACATTTACAAACGCTAGAATAAAAACTCTATTGTTCCTTTCAATTTTTTTCATACACTAGTATGATTTACGTCTGCCTGTAGAGTATTGAAACTATCATGACTAAAACAGTTCATTTATATCTAGGTGTCCTATATATGTGCAAGTAATACATGTGCGGTAATATTAATAAATCATGTTTTTATATACGTAGTTATTTCACAAAAGATACATTTTAAAGGTATTTGTTCCTGTAAATCATTATTTTTAAAGTATTTAAGTTTCAAAATAAAAGCTAATAAGTACTAATTACGATTATTAATTACGAATTCACACGTAAAGAAACATTAAAATATAAATCTCCGCCTTCGTTTACTTTATAATGAAGCGTTAAATGCTTGAACGAGCCGGGTATTGTTATTAAAATGAGCAATATTCTCCAATGTTTTATAGTGCCTAATTATTCCGATGTTTATAATGCACAAGGAGATATATGGGCTTCGGGCACTCCATTTTTCAAAACGATCGCTACAAGAGGATTTATAGGCGTACAAGTAAACATGTCCGGAGGCGCAGTCGGAGGTCCCGGGTTCGAACTCATTAGTGGGGCTCTGCACTATGGCGGCCTTCTGATAAATTAATTACAAAACAACTGAGAAACAGAACAGAAAACCAGCCACGCAGGCCTCGGGCACACCGCCGCGGTTCTGGTCGTGGTTCCAAGCGCGGACCTGAAAAACAATTTGTCGAGAGGTAGAGGTGTTATTGATTGAAACATCAAGCTTCTACCTTTTACTTCTTATAAGCACGTCTAGAACACTAGATACCTAGTGTACATTTCTTCGTATTCACATATTAAACCTATATTTTACTTTTTTTCTGAATAATTTTGGTTTTTATTTTACTCCTTAGAGAAGGCATAAGGTGTCTAACAGAACACATCGAATTAGAATTAGTTGATCTTAACTCTTACACCACCTTTTTCTTTTGATTAAGGTAGCTTCATTTTATTGTTTGTACCCAAAATAGTTCCTCTTTTCATCTTCTCCCGGATTCTATAAGATTTGGTGCAATATATAATGTACTTTGTAGGATTCATGATCGAATCCGCATTTTATCTTGGTTGTTTTCATCCAAGAAAATACTAGGCCGCCTTACACTTATAGTTTTAGTTGGATTCAAAATCCGAAACAATTATATCTGGTAAATTTATCTTGTTATTTATCTCATCTGATGGTTTTCATTCGACTCTGACACAGTAAAACGAGCTTAACATTCGTTTGGAAAGTGCGAAGTTATTTATTGTTGAAATGTACCGTCATTTCAAAGTAAGTATGATTAGGTAAATAAGCCACTTGTTTTTTTTTTTTTTTTTTTTTTTTTTTTTTTTGTATATTGTATTATTTCACTCCCAATGTAATTATGAACAGACCAAACCAGCTCAGCTCATTCAACTTTTATTGTGAGTACGTGTTAATTATACGAGGTAGGAGTACAGAACACCAAGTGTCACGTGACATACTTCGCTGAGGTTGAGTGCAAAATATCAGATTTATAGTTTATTTAATTTTCAAGATGTCTTTCGGACAGATAGACGAAGATACAATCAGACAGAAACACATGTTTACATCTTCCGGCAGATAAAAGAAAGCTTGTGACAGCCTACTCAGAAAGAAGCTTCAATTACGCTCAGCCAATTTCATGATTGGACATGCACCACCATAGAACTTGTTGTCTTTGTAGAAATAAAGTTTATTACAAAATTTAGTCTACATATGAAATATTTCTCGAGATACCTTGTCACATGATGCATTCATATTTTTGTTCATAAAGTTAGGATTCATACCAGGGTTCCTATCGTGATTTATATGTCACAATAATTGCTTTTAATTATGAAATAAAGAACATTGTTTTCAAATTCTGTTTCAAAACTTGAATAAAAGGTGAATAAGAATTCTGATGTTTTTAAAATACACTTGAGAATATTCTTCATGGCAACTTTTTTTAACAAGAAATGAGTACTCCAATATTTAAGGAAACGAGCTAAGCTCCAATGAAAGTCTTAGAACAAACTTTATGTTCTTAGAGAAAATTTATTCTTCAGTTTCTGGTTGTCTGGATTCAATCAACAGAGTGCGCTGAAGTATAGCGACTTACAGAAACTCTTCCTTACCTCAAGTCTACCAGTCAATACACACAAATGTTACAAATAACTACAAATAAAACGTCTAGGCTAGTCACAAATACACACTTTCAACTATTTTGAACCGAATTTATTTAATAAATAATTTCTGAAATACTTTGACTTATAATTTGGCTATGAAGCAAATAGCATATATCAATAAAGTGCTTGTAAATAGCATATATCACTATTGATAATGCATTTAGGCCAAATTCTCAAGTTTAAAAATTACAATAATAGTTTAGAAATTTACAAATTATTCGAGTTAAAGACTCGATCATGGACACTTGGAGTGACCTTGTCCTAGAACCCACGTGATCACGTATGCACTAAACTGAAGACTCGAAATTTAGACAATTTATCAGAATGACTTTTTAGATCCATATAAAACCATAAACAGACCAAAATCCCATTATAGGATCTAGGAATATTTTTATAATGTAAATTTCTTAATTAATATCAATAACATTAAATACTTAATTTTCCCACAAAATTATCTCAAATCAGAGAATCTTGAGAAACTCAAATGATTAATAAGGTGTTCTACGACCAAATAAAACATCATTTTAAGGTAGATTTTGTATACGAAAGACCTTGTACCATATTATATCTTATAAATACCTTGAATAAGGCTGTTAATCAGCTCAGTGCGCAAATTAGTTTCAATATAGCAGCCGTTGTAACCCTTAAAAACACAACTCTATTATTTATTTACTTAGAGAAGAATAAAAAAGTGTGATAATAACTTTTAACATTTCATGAACTTTTTTTATAAAACTATTTTCCAGATCCAGATATTTATTACTTTTAAAGTTTATTAGACTAAGTTAATGATATTTATTTTGACACTGAGTCTATCTACATTTTCCAATTGAGCAAGAATAGTCACATTGCTGATAGGCCATAGAATATCAGAAATATTTGCTTAATTATTAGTTAAAAACGTTGTTTCTCAAACAGTTTGTGCATTTTATTGTCATTGCCATGTGTTTCAATAAACTGTATTAAAATAGGTAATATGATGACTGATTAAATCTACCTGCATCATCATAAATTTTGTAACACGATCAGATCATTTTCTCACACATCATTATCGTATGCTAAGTAAATTTCAAGATTTTTAAAGTGAGTAAAAGATCGTAAATTAATTACATCAATAAGTATTCCTGGTAGGAATGAGAAAGGCGTAGTATTTACTTTGGAACTATTAATTTGTAACTGTGAGCTATAATGAGAAAATATTTAATGGAAGGGGCCTTAAAACCTGGCAGGGAGGGCGCTCACCCTTTTGTTTGTATTAGAGGGGAAACGGCATCGGCGACATGTCTGGAGCTACGTTTAATTAAAACAACTGCAACTCAAATGGCACTCACTGAACGCAACTACGCCCAAACGTGCTGTAGATATACTCGTACATGTTACGAGAAACTAACAAAGCGTTGAGAACAGTCTCGGATGTGACTTGAGGGGGAGGAATACATTAGTACTCTAAATACACCATTCCTGTGGGGGAATGGGTCAGTTAGATAAAAATGTTTAATACAATTTTTTTTATATCTTTAACCAAAACGCTGAAAAATATTAATAATAATAAATAAAGAACTAAAAGTAACACTATCTAATTTATTTAAAATAATAATTAATTAATAGTAATTTATTTATATATTCATAATTATCTGCTTATAATTTTATTAATAGTAAATAATTGTTGCATGACAAAGATTAAACAAAGTGATCCTTCTTTTTTTATATTTCAAAATCTTTCATTTACCATATCTGTTAACATAACTTCAAAAATGACATGTTCGATTTATTAATATAGAAAAGACTTTTTCGGAAACTTTACAATTCAATTTCTGTAGTACTAATACAATTTATGTGTCTAATTTATCGGAAAACGACCTAAGTATGTAATAGCACAGAGTAATAAGGTATATACCTTACTACTCTGTGGTAATAGGTTCAGACATAAATATAACACTAATATGCATAAAGTTAATATATGATACTTGTGCTATTTCGTGATTTTTATAATTAACATGATCATGCTGATGTGTATATGGGGCAAATAATTTCATGTATGAATGTAAACTTGTACTTTGAATGAGTACTTTGATCATTGCCCCAATACATTACAACTATCTCAAAGGTTTTCTTCCCAATCTTAGATTTAGGTCAAATTAAGCAATGAAAATGTAAATTTTGTAAATCAGGATGTCTTATATTAAACTTTTAAAATCGAATATTAGTTCCGTAAATGACTTCATAACTCATTTATTTGAGTATATTTGATTACATTTGTTACATGGTTGTTTGAATAGAGATAAGTGAACAGATCCTCCCTTTGAAACACCACTTTGAGAAAGAAATTAATAAAAAAGTTCAGAAACAATACAACTCATATATAAACATGTTAAATTAATGTTTACATAAAAAGTTAACGTTATACAATACGTATAATTGTAGTTGCTTTGTGGCGTTTTAAGAGTAAACGCGAAGGGAATATCAGAAAGGGCGAGATCGACCAACTTTGCAACAAACGATGTTTGAAAGTTTTTGAATTACGAAGCTTTGTTCTAAACTAATTATAATGCCGTTTCATCCCTCTTAAATGTGTTAATTATAAATTCCTGTTATCTCTTGAGTTTCAAGAGATATGCAGCTTTAGGGTTTGTGATTATTAAACAAATCTTACATCATGTTAGGTTTTAATAAGATTTGCTTACCTATTTTACTTACTTACTTGACCTAGAAAACTAGGTTTTTTATGGAAATATGTGTTTTATATGTAATATGTGCTTCTTTATTATTAACATATGTGACACTATTGCTGATTTTAGTTTAGTTTTTAAATGAAACTAAAACTATTACTACTATATTGTCTGTCTGTTCCTCAGACCTCAGATGATTTATTTATAACAGTACCAAAACAATCGAGGTGTTTGCCAAAATGAGCAAAAAAAATAACGTAAAGGACGTCTTATTTTATCAAGTAAAGTTAGGACTAAGAAGCCCATTTTGACACTATTGACCTGAGGACCGAAGGGTAAAAAGTGACTTCCGAACCACCACCAATTTACGGTAGTTTGCAAGAACAAGATCGTTCAGCGGTAACCCATCCAAGCAGCAGCCACGCTCGTATTAATATAATTCTAATTTTAAAAGATTAGATAAGATTAGGTAAGATTAGATTAGTATTGTTTTTTTTTATATATTATTACTTCATTTGCTATTTTTATTTAGTATATACGTTATTTTTACACTTTACACACTGTTAGTTATTTGAAGTCTTAGTTCTCGATTGCATATTCCATCTCTCTCCTTGTTTATATTTTGCATGTTACTATTTTTCTCTTATTATATATAAACGAGTGTAGTATTTGTAAATTGGCATTGCCGTTTGGACTATAAAACAAACAATTTTTCTTGTTGCCTGTAAAAATTTTGAAAAAATTCTCTGTGAAAATTTGCTGAGTTATGGTGTCCTACAGGGTGAAATCTTGAGATCTATCATATTTATGATTTATGTTTATAAATAATTATAGTCAAGCCCACATTTCTAAATTTCAAAATTATTACTTTACTAGTTTCTTGGATTTGAAATATGTGTAATTAAATTAAATTTTAGTTTAAATTTTAAAACTAAAACTTTATGCATTTTATTTTATGTGTCAGCTAGTTGAGTTCATTGCCTAACTTCAAACGTAAAGTGGCAAAAGAGCATCAGTGAGAGGTAAAGGCCGTGAGTGTCACTGTTGACTCTTAGAATGCCGCGAGTGGGCTGAGGTGACGATGTCACATTCCTGCACATCTCTGGACAAACACTCGGGCTGGCGATATGTTTGGTCAGTCACTGCCGGAGCTGGAGTGACGGCACACAGCTGCTTTGTTGTCAGAGGATGCTGCGCACATTGCCTGTGCTACGGTAACTACAAACATCCTGCCGAGTGCCACTATAATCCTCCTATATGGATGATTTCAACCTAGGGTGTATGGTACTCGGTTTCCAAAGTTCACATACGCGCACAAATAATTTGGATGGTCTTCGAAATCCATTAAGGTAAACTTGGAGTATTCTACCAATACGATATACCTCCAGTCTGTACACTTATAGACATTGAACTTTTTTACTTTGTCTACAATAAATTTGAAGCTAAAAACACGTCATACATTTTATGGATTTGTTTCCACTAATGTTAACAATCAACAGACTATTCGTACTCAAGCTAAAAATAGATTTTTAGTGCCTTGTGGGTTCATCTAAACGGGTCCTCTAGAGCATTCCTGATGTCGTAAAAAGGAGAAGAGGAAATCATGTGTGTCTTGAATGTCTTTAACATTGGCAGTTTTTTATTTGATTAGGGGAATAAGTTGCTAGTAAAAAGAGAGGACATACCAGGTGAAAAAGTAAGTGTTGAGACTAAGCATCATATCCACTGTAAAAGTATAAAAATTGCTTGGATAAAAAAATGTTTATTAATATATAATGAACTTGCAAGTCCTATTATAGGTTCTATATATATAGGAGTTATTGAGGAGATTAAAAATTGGCTCAGTTGGGCTGGAATAATTATCAACACATTATTTCGAGTATCAGGTCAGATAAACTGCTATAGACGTTTATATTGTAGAAAAATATTAGACGGATGAAATTCGAAAAACTATAATCCAATGAGCTTATTTAGGATAATAACATATTTAGCCTATAAATTGATCTTGAAACTTAATAGTAGTACACGTGCATGCTTTAATATAAAAAATCTTAGTCACACATATATAACATGTTTTACATTTATTTGTTTACACAAACATTGAACCATTCATGCACCGTTCGTTACAACCCGTAATTTAAAAGAACGCTCCGTTACCAAACTCCTGGACCGATTGTTCGAGAGGAAACAGAACTGATCGAAATCCCAAACAAAAAGGTACAGTCTACGTTTTATGGAGAGTTGTTTCTGCAGTCGGTCCACTTCATCACACTCTCTAGATTGAAACTCGGCCACCCGGAACCGGCCGTCTCAATCTCATCTGAGAACCGGAAGCACTCTAAGATCAAAGACACGGATGTCCTAATATTGCCAAACATTTGTGTCTTGTTTGACACCTTCAAACACGAGATGATTGCATAAATTAAATACTTCTGCTATACAAATTTTGTGTTTAATCAAAAGATCTCTGAAGCGTTATTCATAATTCAGCATAATGTAGATAATGTATTCCAAATAAATGTTATCGCTCAACTAATTTATTACTTTATTAAGAGTCAAAACCTTTGGATCTACATAATGAAGCACTAACTTTAACAAAGAATCCATTTTTAAGTTTAGAATATTTCTGCAACCAATCTAAAAAAATTATTGAAGATAATAATGAATTGTCTATAATATATCAGTTACCTTGTTTGATCTTTTTACCCCATCAAACGTGTAATAAAATATTTAACTAAGCTAATGCTACTTGCGGGTTGACTACTATATAATCCACCTATAGCGATCTCATATCAGAACTAGTAGACATGTTAGGTAATGTACATCCCTTGTTACCTCCTGAAGCTATAACAGCCTTTCATTCAAAAGTACTAAATATAAACTGAAAATAAAGTACTTTGCTTCTAGCTGATGACTTCGCTGGGATTGTATGCAATTTTGTAACTGTATACAAAGTCGTCTCATTATTTCCGTTATATCTCAAACGCGTCTCATTATATGCAATGTTAAATATTATCCGATTGTACTCAGATCGATAAAAAATTTATTTATTCTACGATTTTCTTGTTGCTATCGTGGTTGCCTATAATATCAATAAAAATGTTTACTAAAGCTCAGCCAAATCCCATAGCATCATCATCGAATATATGTTGCCTATCAGAAGTCAGTTAATTTTCTTAAGAAGTAGCTAAGGACATGCATTATTTTACTTGTACTTCACTAGAAATATTACAAATTAGACGATCCAGTGAATTTCGTACCACCTTAGAATTTAATAATGTGTCAAAGTTCATCACATTAAAATTATCAGAAATCTAAAAAATAAGCAAAATCATTCTTCACAGGCAATGCGGCTTCACACGCAATTTTAAAAATTTAAGACGTTCTTAGTCAAAGCATTTATAGTGTAATATGATGGAGTCATACAATATTGTTAAACATAAGTAGACATTTCAGGTACATATTATTTTAGTATCCATGATTGAGAGATTCAAAACATAAATAAAATTTTGACTCGTTCTATTTTATGTTTTGATGAATCAATAAAAATATGCACATTCGTGTCGGAAACCTAGTTTTGGTCAAACCTCATTTTGTCTCTTAAGATTTGATTTTTTAGTATTAAATACGAGCCATATTTAAATAAGGGAAATAGTGGCAGTTATGATTGAGCTTTTGCTTTCTTCTTCGCTTTTAATTGTGATTCAAAATTACAAAAAGTTATCACTTTTGGGCGTTAGTTTATTTAACACGTTTTATTTGTTGCATATATGTATTCACAAAGAGCGTTTGAATAGTACTGGCGCTATTTTCGGCTACGTTCACTCCTAGTGAGTTGTCATTCCTTAGACTTCTTATTTTATTTATAAAACTTCTGTTTAACCTTGTACACCCTATATCGTTGAGATTCACTATTGATTCATATAAATAAGATCATTTAAAATTGCGTTGTTCCTTAATTGTGTGGTTTGGAAATCGTTTTTCACACTTCAGTCCCATTTGAATTTGTCACACCGAAAGCTCTAGACATGCTAAAATTGAAGCTATCTTACACCACCAATGAGAAAGCGAAGGTAACGGAACGTCTCTAGAGTCAGTTTTGAACATCGAATTAAAACCATATCCCAAGTCTTACTACAGCGAGCGTAGTAGATTGTGAATCGGTATAGGTACGTGAATGGACTTCCCATAGTGGTTTGTATTGCATTTTTCCACTAAGCATTCCACTCGTCAGTGATGTTTATAATGAAAACTCACCACAGCTGCACATCGTTCCATCTTGACATCCCAGAAGATTTTTTGGTAACAACGGACACGTCACATGTACAACATTCACACAGAAGTTTTCCGTGATAGTGGTACTTATGAAATGTGTGTAAAGTTGTATTTCACTGTATTTTGTACCGATCGACAAACGACAGAATTATTACTCGCCCTAAAGGAAAGGCAATCAGGCAATCATAAAATCTCTTCTTCTAATCATAAAACTGTAATAGCTTTTGCATGAATAAACTTCATTAATTTTACTTATAAGTTTCTATGGATATGTTCAACCGTTTCAGTCCATTTCGTAACTGTCCTGCATATGTTTATTTGTACTTGCCAATTTCGTTACGATTGCTAAAGCTTTGTTTTTCTCTTAACATCGTATATATGCTCACCAATACATTGATAGCTAGCACAATTAAAACTCTGAGATATTTCTGCCTTATTCATCCCTTATGCAGTGAGTGGAGGGGTGAAGCTGGATCTTGATTAGCTCAAGGTCAACTATTCAGCCTTCAATTGGACAAGTCAGCGGCCAATTGAATTGGTATCTTGCAGTGGGCTCCGTAAGAACGATGCTTATAGCATTACAATTTCAAATAATGTACTTAACTCTTTGAGTCTTCTACAGATCAGAGTCTTTCTATTTACGTACTATACAAAAGGTGTGTTGAATTCTAATACTTTTTCTACCTTTAACTGACGTTTTAATCTGAAGATGCTCTCCACAATTGATAGATTTTAATATAACGTGTACTTTAAATTATCGACATTTAAAGTTTTACATAAATCCATACAAGAGTTTGCACATCAATGACATACGCCAGATTGTAGAACAATGCTCGAGATTGTAGCTGGATAACGTCACGTGTCACAGACGTAGAGAGACAATGTTTTACTGTCACAATGTCATTTTACTACATCTCACATTAATGTAGAACAGTCACATATATTCGAGTTCCACCAAATATCCTTCATTATGCTATTTCAATATTGGCATATCGATATATTGTTTAACTAGCACTTATTCCAGGCTTCGCACGGAACATCGTGTTGAAAAATAGGGACACCATGGACACATAAATGGCCATTGTAATTTACTCTGACCTTAGACTTATTTTATACCATAGTTCATTTACTTTGTTTCCCCGATCAAGAAATATATGCAAACATGCACAAGTTTGAGGATTCTAATCCAGACATAAATCATCTATTCTCGACCTTTGTAAATAATTTACAGTCAAAGATATGTTTGGTGTCATAATTTAGTTTGCTTTGTTGACCTGATCAAGAAGCAGGTATGAGAAATCTATTTTTGTCAAAAGACAACTAAGATAGGTTTGTAGTAAACAGTTTTAGTAAAAGTAATTATAGTCTAATATTACAAAAACTTCTAATTTTCTTATTTAGAAATTTTCTTATTCTGTACTCAAGTGCTCAACGTAATAGAATAACACAAACACACACGGAGATACATTGGCATGAATATTCGTTGGAAGATGGTTTTAGAGCAGGTGACACTTAGAATAGAGTCAATGTTGCACAGGAATTAAAAGTTAACTTTTTCATTGTGTACGTGTAATGTGTATCCATCCTAGCCAAGCTCATCAGTGATGTTACCTTAGCGACGCAGAAGAATTTTAGGAGCTGTAACTTTTTAACATAGCTATCGCAATACCCAAATTCAAACATAATTCTAAAAGCCGCCAACTAAATGTTCCATTTTAACAAGCAATTCTTGTAACTCTTTCATATTGTGTTCTAACTCCGGGAAGGGAATAATCAACTCGGCGCTCTCAACCAGCTCAATGCGAAACTAAAACGACCCTTTTTGGGTCGCATCGTGACGTGCAATAAGAATTAGATCCTATAGGATAACCGGAGACTTCGGGACAGTAGTTGGACGCCGAATAGTATCCCAGGTACTTCCCAAAAGGCGAAGTTACGGTAAAGGCGAAGTTACCAAAATAAAAATAAAGTTTTGTGGAACCTGGCCAAATTATCACAACAGAGTCTTATTGTGAGGAAATCAACGAAACGTAACGAAAGTTGCGTCAGCAGCAGCCGGCTGGTCAACATAAGAGGTCCGATCCTGCTCGCCCGTCCCGTCGTTGCACAAATCTCCGTCCAAAAATTAAACGAATTGAACATCGAAGCTCTGCCTCACTCAACATACTCCCTAAACCTCTCGCCAACTGAATACCACCTTTCAAAGCACTTCGTTAACTTTCCCACCGAGAAAGAAGAAACTTCGTTAACCTGGACCAGGCCAAATCGGCTTTTGTCGATTTCATCGACTCCTGAGCATCACATTTTTATGCTGACGAAATCAATTGACTTGCACCATGTTGGCAAAAATGTGCTTATTCTGATAGCACTTATTTCGTTTGAATTAGGTATAACTAGATTGATTCAATTACCTATTACAACACTGAGAACTTTTTACCAGCGTAATATTTAGGCATTGTGACCTTATTGAAATGGTATTAGTGACTGTTGTATGTAATGACTCCATAAGGTGAATGATGCAATATAAATTTCAATACAGATACAACAGGTAACGTAATTACAGCGACAATTTCAGAGCCAATAATGACGCACTGTGAACACAAAGCTGAACATTTACTGATGCCAACTTGCCCTGGGTAACTTGCCGCCGGGTAAGCATTATCTCCAAGCTCGTCTAATCACTGTTCCACTATCGTTCATTTGCTGTTAATAGCTTTGTATGAAATACAGCTTTTGAAAATGTATTAGTTCCCCCATTCCACCTTATTTTATGAGAGTTTAAACAAATTTTACACTTTGAATTGTTTTTATTTACTATACCAAATTTAATTTAATTTTCCTGACAGAGGTCTTACAAATTTATTAATAATTCAAATTTGGGGTTTATTGGTTGTGTGTTTATCTTTTAGTGGTAGATTGCTAAATGTAAAGAAATTACTTATGTACAGGAAGATATTGAAAAGCGGATATAACTGTTTACAACCCTGTAAAATTAAGCGCACTTTGTTCATTGAGTGCCAGTATCTGGCATCTGGAAAACTTATTCAAAGCAAATTATTCCTTCTAATGATTTCTAAATAATAACTTATATTATTTGATTTATTCAAACAAATCATACAAAATAAGAATATAATAAGAAAAAGTTCATAAAATAACTAGCCCGAAAGATATTCATATGAATGTGATATATTTATATATATATATTTAGTGCCTGGCAAAAATAGGTTTTTATGAAAATATTCCCAAATTGTATTTAATATTATCTTTCTATATTTCTCTCTTTTAGAAATGAGCTTCCATATTTATAGAACGCGATATATGTTATGAAAAGTTTCAGAGTTTTAGGATTTCTAATAGGAGATACAGTTTATGTCAAAACGAGGAGAATTCTGAAACTCTTAATCTTAAATTTAATATTCGCGATATTTCAAATATGAATTGATAAGGCACTTACTCATTGCTAGGCTTCATGCTTTATTGGGTCAATTCCAAAAGATAGGAATAACAGTTTGAGGCATTGTTACTATCTGAAGTAGAATACACTCAGTATAAACTGCACAATTTTTAAAGTTTTGTTCCCTTAACTCTTCTTTAGGGGTCAACAATCCCCTTGTGGGATAAAAAATTATCATGAGGCATAACAAGGCCAGAGAGATTGGCTCCTCCAAGACATCAGATTTATTAGATTCGTCTGTTAAAGCAATTCCATATCACTAATGCTACATTACAGCGGACTGGTAGTGTGCCTTCTCGAATTAACCATTTACTTCTCTCAAAATACCGAAACAACAAACCAGAGTTGTGAAAACATTACCTGAGCTTAAGAAAATTTCATGATGCTATATCGCTTAAAACCAAGTAATTAATAGTGATTAATTTTAAATTTCCTACGTTATATTTATTTTTTGTTTTACTGTAGGTCACAAGTACTTATTGTTTTTAAGCACCATCAAATATTTTTTAATCGCCTAGCAGATATAACTAACTTTAAAACTTTCCACCATATACATCACAATGAATAGTTCAAAATGTTTATAAATATAATAATTTAGTCTTATTAAACATGTATACACCAGTATTTTTTAATTAAATTTTGTATTTTACTATATCTGGCAAAAAATAAACAATAATAATTGTAGATTAATTAATTATTTGCTTATTTGAAGAAGGAATGTATGTGCAATGATACTATCTGAATTTGTTTTTATTACTGAAGAGCGATTATTTTTCTCATTTGTAGAAAGTAAGGCTATTCAATACTTCTCCGCATACAATAAGTGGCAGTATTATTATTAAAAATCCCAAAAAATTGCTTTATTGGATAAATTGTTCTGTTTATGCCAATATAAATCAAATCCAATAATAATTTAGCGTACATTTGTCTTTGTGTAAATGTATTAAATGGAATTCGTTAAAGATTAACAGATGTTCACAGGTGGATATGTAAATGTAGTATTGTGTTTGTTAAAGGACTATTTGTTATATTAAACTACTAAGGGACTCTGTGCTCACTAATTCCCCATTTTAGCAAACCAAATTTATGTTTGTATTAAACGTTGGTAGAGATTTTCATTGTTTTAAAGTACATCTGAGAGAGTAGTACTAGATCAAAAGAGTCTTGTTTATTAGTTGGCAATTATATGATCAAACCCTAATATCCCATTTTTTTACTCCTACGTTTTATGATTATTACAAAGGAGGAGTGCGCCAATCTAAATTTTGGGTAACAGTTTCACCGAGGTTCAAAATTTCAATATATAGCTAACTTCATTAATAACAGAGAGTACGACAAACAAACAAGAAATTGCGTCAGCTAACTGAGTGACAGGCTTCAACGCTCAGCCCATAGTTGGACAAGCACCATAATCGAACTCAGTGTTTCCTGTATAGAAATTAAGCTTCATAAAAACTGTCAGAAATCAGACAAGCTTAGTTCAAGGCTTTCGAGTTAAAATAAGATGCCTTTTTGTCACGTCAGTTCGTTTTCGAGATTAAAGCAATGAAATGTCAATATTCTTGATCAACATTTTTATTACTAACAGTATATATGTAATAAATCTCAAACTCAATTTTTAAATTTAATGAGCGCACACCCTACGTCATAAGGTTGGATATATCAAATTTTGGAGTACTTTTAGAGGCTTGGGTACATAAACCATCACCTAAGTCAGTGTTCTTGATATAGAAATGAAGCTTTTTGTACAGTTTCAAGCCTTTAGGTCAGTTAGTTTTCGAGATAGCATGGGACAGACAGAAATGAAGTTTTTCCAGCCTCACGAGTAATAAATAGGCTTCGCTAACGCTCAACCAAATATCTTTTAATAACCTACTATTGGTTTCTTTGATAATAATGTGTATTTCATGTAATATTTCATTGTATTCATGATTGACAATATCTGATCACGAGATTTCAGGATACATTGAGTCATCAAAGAATAAAACAATGTGTATAAAACTAAGTTTTTTTTGTTATAAATTATATCAAAACTGTTTACACATTTCACATTTTTGCACGTTTTCAGAGTTGGCATATCAAGATATATATATATATATATATATATATATATATATATATATATATATATATATGTATATAAATTATATTTAAATTATATGCATAAGTGTGTTTTTCATACCACGTTGTGAGTGATTATGAATGTTTTTGTAAAAAAGGTCAGATGCAATCTTTTTTAGTTCTGTTTAGGTGGTATTGCTAACTTAAGCATATTCAATAGTTAGGTAACTTCTAGATGTATGGCATATCAGTTTTTGTCTTCCTTAATCAAGAAATAAAATATACAAGAACTATTTTGTCTAGTAAAATACTTGCAGAGTGGTATGCCAGGATTCTGGCAAAAGCTTAAACAACCAAACTTTTCTCAAACTTATTTAATTTCAAGTACAGACACTCTAATCTTCCTAATACAATTATTTAGCGCCATAGTTATTTAGTTTTAGAACCCTAACAAAAATTGTATTTAAAATACTTGCCGTGACAGCTATCAATAAACTATGTTAGTTACCAAACCAAATCACGTTTATCATTACAAAGATGCCTTACCCATTCTATAGTGATGAGAGGTCTTGTCTCATTAAAACTTCTCCATCCAATTCTGCACTATATACCATAATATGGCCGAGCTTATAATTAAACCCTACCGCATACCACACCGAATAACTTGTGCCTCTTTTTACACAGTATATGTACCTGATTCAATTAAGATTTAGAAACTAGAGCTTGTCAGAGATCAAATAGTTTTTGATAATTGAGAATTTAAAATGTGAGTCTTGCAAAATGTGTTAAACTGCATTGAATTGTTATAATTAATTAAAAATATTAACCAATATAGTACATTATAAAAATATGATAACTTGTGCCTTGAGTCTGGAATGCATACAAATGTTTCTTCACAATAACATCGACTACACTGGGATGACGAGTATAATATTGAACATTCAACAACTTTCATTACTTATTTATTTACCAAGAAAGCAAAATAATTTCCCTTTGTAGCTCTCCATTCAATTATGGTGCTTATATTTACAGTAAACACATTTCACGGTGTAAAAGGTTACTGGTTATGAGGATTACATTTTGTACTAAAACTATTTGTGCTAACGTGTTCATACATATTAATCGTGTAATAGTTATTCCTAAAAACAAATAATAAGAGAAGTTTGCATAGACAGGGAAAGAAAGCACCACCATTAACAGGACATTTCAAGCTACTCAACATTTCAAAGTAAAAACCAAACATAACGTATTATCATTCATGATTGTAAATCAAGGTTCTTTAATGTTGTGGCCAATGCCAAATGAGTTTCTTATCATATACCATCAACTAATTGTTATATACTTAAAATCATTTAATCATATAAACCTGTCAAATTTAACTCTCGGATAAGTATACAGCGTATATTTTGTACTTTACCGAGTCGTAGTGATTGGATATCGTTGAATTGAAAACTCCCTAATACAACACCATTAAAATATCCAAAGTACTCGCTATTTCCTGGTAAAACTTCATCGTCATAATTCTGAGATTGTTCATCTTATTACCAGTGGGCTTAAAGAATGTTAGGAACATAAAACAATTTTCTCAAATTTTTTATAAAGATACTATAAAGAAAATGAACGCCAAATGTGTCAAATGTAGAGTTGGGTTGATTTTGCTGTGTTGTATCTTCAATTTCGGTACTCAGCTCAAATTTTTCTCACTTGTGACTGCAATACTGAAACTAAAGGCTGGAATTCAGTTTTATAGTTACAATTGACGGTATATTAAAATCAAACTTGTATAAATTGAAGCATTTAACGATATTTTCTACAATATCTAAACTCAATTTTGTTAGATTAAAATACGCATAGTCTACTAGTTTCAAAATATTCCTGGAATAGTTGGGAAAAATTGTTCTTGAAAGGATAAGAAAGCTGAAACTGAATCTTCAGCAAAATGTATCTCTTAGAGAATTATCCAGCACGGTTTTACTACTTTATCGACTTATTCTGTTTGAATCAGTTGAACCTCTTCCATTTAAACTAACCCTTTATGTGCTATTTGTAGGTAAAACTTCGTGCACAAGTGTTCATTCTAGTATTAGTCATGACAATGTTACGCATTCGTATGTAATTTTCCAATATTTTAATATAATTAATTTGTATCCACTAAAATCTACACTTTAAATTATTGTTGTAATTATATGCTAATTACTGTTATTCTGAATCACAATTACAAAGCATGCGCTACTAGGCCTTTAGGGGTGGTAAGGTAAAATAGTTGTCTCGTCTTTTAGTCCTATATTTCTGCTCTGTAGTGAATAGATGGGAGAACATTAATCATTTAATCATTTGTAAATGGGTGCCTTCTATTTAATTTTTATTAAATTTACGTTATTAGTCTGTTAAATTTAAATGCAGAGGAAGAATTATTTCCTGTTTAATATGACTAGCCTATCTTACACAAGAGTGATAGTGTTGGTGGGAGATGAGGAGTACGGCTATAACGTTAGTATAATGTAGCATAACGTTAGCTATTCTTAGTGAAATGTTAGAAAAAGACAATTTATGACTTATTGAGGGCCATTACCGATTGAAAATAAAATATATGCTTAAACTGCAGTGTGGTGTAATTATTTCGCTGTGATTTGTGACGGTTAAAGTTCACTTAGAGATGATTAATGATTATTGTTATTAATCTCAAATTAAATAATGTATATAAACGGAATTATGACACAACCATCAGATTAGTTGATTAGTTTTCCAGATAGTACACTTAATCTTTAATAATATAAATATGTTTGCGTATATTAAAAAAAAGAAACCAGTCGGAGAGTAACTTTGATGTTCAACACATGTAAGAATAACGGTCGGAACATGTTTATTTATTTATAGGTTCATAAATAAATAAACCTAGCATACACTGAATATTGCGTTCACCGTCATTACACGATGAATACAACGCTAAAGCCTCGTTTTTATAACGATAGCACAGACCAGATTGTGGAACGATGTACGAGATCGTAGCTGGATAACGTCATGTGTCGCGTAGACAGACAGACACAGCGTTTTGTTATCACAATGTCACTCAGCTACTAGTCACATGTGTTTCAATCTAATCAAACCGACTGTGTTTTTAATACGAGTATGAACATATTAGTATACGCTGGCGCCTAAAAGTCTAAACATATGGTTGTATTTTTAATTTTTAACAATTTTAAGAAAATTACAGTAAACAGATACATGCAAAAAATGGCAATGATTATTAACAATGTAATATGATATGACTAATGTATAGTGTAACAACTGAGCATATATATATATATATATATATATATATATATATATATATATATATATATATATATATATATGGGTCTATCTATCCGTATCCGGTAAGTTCAATAAGCAATTCACACAAAACGGGGAATATGCGAGTAATTAATAATACTTGTTGAGTGCAAACATAAAAATTACAATAAATTAGATTATACATTTTCGAATACAATTAGAAACATGGTTATATAGCTTTAATAAACCTACTATTGTTTGTTTATTTTTTTACAGGAACCCATTACATCCTTGTAACAATATTAAACAACATTATTGTTCAGTTTTACGCTGTCATAATAGATGGCTAAAACGCTAGTAGTCATTTTTAATAACAACGTTTTACAAAAATACAACTATGTGCTTAAAATAGAACAGAATTTATTGCATAATAATTATACTGTAGTAAAATAACTGTAAATAATAGTACAATCGATAAATATAAGTACAATAAAATAATTTACTAAAAGTCATATAAGGATGGATAACAACAGTTTAGAAATACGCATCTAAATGTGCATTTAACACTAAAAGACTATAAAAGAATGGGAAATCCTACTCCAACAATATTTGTTCACAACAAATATAATCAATATAGAACAAATAAAAATAACAGTTCTAAAGTAATAATTAAACGTGTGTGAATTTCAACATGAATTTAAATGTATTTTTAGTTAAATAATTAAATATTGAAATATCTCTCACACAAACCTTTGTTTTCTTGTTTATACCCCTTTTATTTCTTGAAATATTCGCACTCGTCATGAAGAGCTATGTTTAGTCTGCATATGTTAAATCTAAAATGCAAATAATACCTATTTGCCTATACAGCTCAGTTGAAAGGTTCGTCAAATTCATATTTGCTTAAAGCTTAACTAACCAACATAATCATGACATATCATATATGGATATAATGTTTATTTATTAAATTACTACTTGTAAAAATTATTTTAAATTACTAAAATGTTCTATTTATGTTTTGAAAAGTAGTATTTATTATCCTCGCAGAATGTTTCAAACATTGTTCTGTCTTCACGAACGATATAGAGCCTGTAACTAATAATATTTGTTCTATTCAAAATATGTATAGCAAAACACCTATTGCATCACCTAATCTGGATGGTGAGATAGTCATTAATATAAAGTAGCAATTATGGTTTATTAAGAGAAATCTCTCTTACTATTCTTCCCCTATCTCGCTACACCAGACTCGTAGTTTCTTGGCTTTAAATAAGGATATCACTAGATAACAATGCATCATGGCAACCAAGTTGTTATTCTTTTTGAGACATCAACATCTCCTCCCTATCCCTAATCTTACATTCACTATACCTACAAACTCAAGGACTTAAACTTTAACGTTTCGTTCCCCTGTGAAAAAGTTCGCTGCAAATCAATTGGGCGTCGTCTTGGGGTAAATATATGCATACGTACTCTAAACTCGGTAGCTTAACTTCGAATGGCTCTCAAGATATAGAGACAAATAATTGGACAAACGCTACCTTTCCAACAAACCATGATTTATTGATCTATTTTACTACTACATAATTTACCCAACATTCATGAAAATTCATTTAGAATTGAAGTGCAGGTATTTTACAGTGGGACTATTCACTAGCTTCTACACAATATGAACCGAACATCTAAGATATTAATTGTAAAGTAATACCTAACAATGGCGTGGGTTAGTCAATTACGCTCATGATTACATCTTCAATGATGGCTCAATGTCAACACAAAGGTGAAATTTATTGATGCCAACTTCCTCTGGGTAACTTGCCGCTAGGTAAGCGTTATCTCCAAGCTCGCCTAATCACTGTTCCCGTATCATTCATTTGCAGTTGACATATCACAATATCTGTAAAGATCATGAATATACAATGACAATATTTGTAGCCAACCATCTGTTCCTAACAGAAAAATAAGTAGATACATCAACAACGATAACAGGGTAAAGTAATGACAGTGACTGTTACAGCGCAGATAATGACGGAATGTGAACACAAAGCTGTACATTTACTGATGGCAACTTGCTCTGAGTAACTTGCCGGTAGGTAAGCGTTATCTCCAAGCTCGCCTAATCACTGTTCCCGTATCATTCATTTGCAGTTGACATATCACAATATCTGTAAAGATCATGAATATACAATTACAATATTCGTAACCAACCGTCTGTTCCTAACAGAACAGCAAGTAGACACAGTAACAATGACGAGAAGGTAAAGTAATTACAGTGACTGTTACAGCGCAGATAATGACGCACTGTGAACACAAAGCTGTACATTTACTGATGGCAACTTGCTCTGAGTAACTTGATACCAGATAAGCATTAACTACAAGCTTGTCTAATCACTGTCCCGGTATCGTTCACTTGCTGTTGACAGATCACAATATCTGTAAAGATCATGAATATACAATGACAATATTCGTAGCCAACCATCTGTTCCTAACAGAACAATAAGTAGATGCATCAACAACAATAAGAGGGTAAGTAATGACAGTGACTGTTACAGCGTAGATAATGACGGCATGTGAACACAAAGCTGTACATTTACTAATGCCAACTTTCTCTGTGTAACTTGATACCAGATAACCATTAACTACAAGCTCATATAATCACTGTCCTGGTATCGTTCATTTGCTGTTGATGGATCCACTATCTGCAAACATAGTCATGAATGTACAATGACAATGTTCGTAACCAACCATCTGTTCGTAACATTAATTGTTATGTTAAGTAGATACAGTAACAAAAACGAGAAGATAAAGTAATTACAGTGACTATTATAGCGCAGATAATGACGCTCTGTGAACACAAAGCTGAACTTTTACTAATGCCAACTTTCTCTGTGTAACTTACTGCCGGGAAAGCATTATCTCAAAGCTTGTCTAATCACTGTCCCGATATCGCTCATTACTCCTGCAGATGCTTTTTTAGAGCGTATATTCAATTGATCATTTCAATCGGTTTCTTTATTGCGATTAATATGGTGACCATTTGGAAAGATAAGGTATTAACTCATTTTAATATACACAATTGCTATACATTACATTGGTATACTTAAATTGTAATGGTGGATATATTGTAAAGTTATACAGTACTTTAGAATTCTTGGAAGAAATAGATTGCTGAATGTCGCAGATTTACTTTCAGCCGGCTGGAGATTGAAAGGAGGGTAGAGATTTCTATAAGTCACTACACTTGAGCGCACTCTGTTGATTGAATACCAGTATCTGACAACAGTGGCGTGGTTTACTCAAGCAAATAGACAGTTCACTGCACAAAAATTGAGAGAATAGTATAAAGTACTGTGTATTAATATTTTGAATGAAGATGAAATTTGTTTTTATAATCTCTTGAAGTGGATTCCTACTACATTTATAAAATAATATAATGTTTGGCTTCAATATGAATTACGAAACACAAAGATATGGCACTGTAAATGTCTTTTTTAAAGTATTATAATGTTATATAAAAAGACCATACTCTGAGGTTTCATGCAATAGTGGTTAATTTCTATTTTTATGAAATATCCAAAAGGTTTTTCATGAATTAGGAGGAATTTCACATTTATAACTGTATTATATAAACCATATAAACCACATGCTTATCAAAACATGATTTCATATTAGTATTTTAGATATATCAAACCTAAAACGCGTTTGTATAAATAGGGGAATATAACAAAGCTTTGATAAATTGCATCCCTATTTTTGCGAATAGTTATTAGATGTGTTACTTCGTCCAAATAATTGTTTAATAAAGGAGATCAACTCAACCCTGAATAACGTCCTGGAAAATAGTTATTAATTTATAAACTAATTTTTGCACGTGTTGACAGTATTTATTACCAAAAGTGCCGTAATATAATTTTTGTAGTGTAACAGTCCTGTGTGGAGAATATAACCAGCTAAAGTGCTCCGTTACTATCATTTTCCTCTCTTAACCCATGTATTGAGGTATTACAGTTTATCGCGGAAATGTGGACACAATCAACAAGCCTTAACCAGGCCAGAAAAGTCCTCCCTCCACAATTCGCTGAGAGGTCAGACCTATTGGATTCGTCAGATGCAACATTTTCATATTCACCGACAACGCAATATGGCGAATAAGACCCGAGTTTGCGTATCAGCTGTTTATTAACTGTTGAAATAAGAAATGCGTTTCATAAAAAATGAACAGTATAAAAAAACACTAAAATTCAGATAGTACCATAATATGGTAATAATAATTCAAGGTTATTGTTTTACAATAGTGTATTTTCATAACTAAAATTAGCTTTTCATGTATATAGCAGTCCTTAAGCAACTAATTATTATTTATAAGTGAATGTTTATAGAATAACTGTTTATAATTCAATGGATGAGTTGTGATCAAAACTGAAAGTAGACAAAACTAATACATGTCAATTGAATATACTGTTCTTAACAAATGCATTGATAGTCAAAGTAAAACTTCTTTATTAATAAATTGTACATACATAAAATAAATAGCATCTAAATGCTACAAACTAAAATATCATGTCATTCGAATTTTAAATAGTTAAAATATTTAAATAGTTTTTGAGCATAGTACAATTCCTTAATTAAGTACAGAGAAAATTTTATTAACTATGCCTTAGACCTTACACTATTTTTTTTTATTAATCCCATATATATTTTTTACAATAATACAACTTGAAACTTGTTACCAGCCAACCCAGTCTCTTTTCAAATAAATATAACCCGTGATGGTTTACAACAATTTAATTTCTGTTACGGGCATTATAACTATTGATTACTTTTAATTAAGTATTCTTGATTATATTTTACAAACTTATAGTTTCATAAATGCACAAGCAATTAATAGATAGTAAAAATCTCTAGCCCTCCAAATTATCTTTCGACATATTCTGAATATATTAATTTAATATCACCTCTACGCTTTTTTTGAACTTAAAGAATATCATTCAGGTTTTCTTTTTTGTTGATATATAAGTGGAGACACCATGTGAAATATGTAAATGAACATGGTAAAAATATAATTTGTCATATAGCCTTTCTACACTACACAGTGGTTCCATCCTTCATATTTCAAATAATCATGAGTTAATTCTATCAATAATTATGAATTTAATATGTTCATCCTATGTCAAATTAATGTCCAGCACTAATCTAAGAAATTTTATTTGTTCACTTTTACTAATTTCAACATTGCTAATAAACATATTGAACTTTTTGTTTTTTTTTTTGTTTGAAAATTAAAATTTTTAGTTTTTTAAATTTAAAATTAAGTTTTTGTCTTTTAAAACATTATTTAGATTGGATAGGCTAATATCTGCATATTTTCCAACTTCCTCAAGTGTTTTCCCTGATATTTTTATATTTGTATTGCCTTCATATAAGCACACATTAGTGTTTGGTGAAACATTTGTCTTTACATTTTAGGTAGCATAGGAAGAGAGGTCCAATTTGAGCAGTGAGGCACTCCTATTTCAAAATTTTGTAATTTAGGTATAAGTTCTATGACGAAATTTAAATTGTTTATTTGCGATATTTCCACATAATGTTGCCAGTTTGACAAGTACGACTTAAATCAATTCAATGACTGACTTAATGATGATAGTGATATCTAATGATTTATATTGTCAAATGCATTTGATAAGTCCATGAATATTCAAATGATTTTTTCATTACTGTCAACTGAGGTAATGATAGATTTAATAAAGATTTGTAAGGCGGTAATGGTTCATGTACTTTTTCTAAATCCGTGTTTTATAGAGGCTAAAATATTATTACTTTTTAAATACGTGGACAATCAGTTGTAAACTACCTTCTCGTGTACGTTTGCGATTCCTGGAATCACAGAGACTTGTCTATCATTATTTTTGACTTTATGATCATTTTTTTATGTATAGTTATAAATTTACCATTCATGAAATAGGAATTAAGTAAATGAACCAGTATTGGGCATAATTCTGTTTTGGTGTGTTTAATTATAGCAACAGGAATTTAATCAAACCCACAATAGTATTTGTTATCAAAGGATTCAATCACCTCTTGGATTTCCTTTATGGTAGTTGGAACCAAATGAAAATTTGTATTATAACTACAGTTATTCTCCAATATAGAATAATATTTAAGACCAAATTATCATAATTATTAGCCTTTTCAGACAAATTCACAAAGTAATTATTAAAAATATTACTAACCAAACTGGGATCGGTTACAGTTTCAGTATTTTATAATAATATAATATTTTTCAAAGCTGTAGTCTTATTTCTAGTTCCTAGTTTTATTATTTATCATTTACTTTTAGCAATTTTACTAAACTTTTTACTTTTTTTCATCAAAAAATTTCTTTTTATATTTTAATCGATCTTTCGGATAAAGTACATTTTTCACGTGTGTATATTATTAGTTTTCAGTTTTTGTTGTTGCTTTTGCTTTTATTAAGATGTATTAGCTGGTTTTTTTTCAGATTTTAATTGCTCTTTTAGCCAAGTTTATTCTTGTTTCTTACTTTGAAACTTTTATATGAAAAAGAGCAATCAAATTAATATTTGAATATCCTATTAAAAATATACTTTTCTTCACAATCAAAATTGTACCGGTACGGGATGAATAAAAATGAATAAAACTTGTGAAAACCAGAGATCGCTATTTCTTTCCCATAAAAAATAATAGGTCATAGAAATTTTAATTTATTCTTGACACTTACGTTTATTGATGTTACGTTACGTTGTTGTAAAGTTACTGTCTGCGTGGAAACCGATTTAATGGTCGCTTGTGTTCTAAATCGGTTAGGAATGCAATGGACGAAGTCATACAGGCTGAAAGGAGGTTTAATGTTGCACATCATGATAGACTTGTGACAAGGAAATACTTAAGAATTTTAGTAAATAAGTTTCGAGTATTTTGATCCATCTCAGATGCTCCACGCTCAGGGCGGCCTCCTTTAGGCAAATACAAACAGTTTGAAAACATTGCACAATTTATTGAAGATCCACAGGGGTCCACCAGATCAGTAGCAAATCTTTTGGATGTTTCCCAAGGGTCTACAGTACACTTACTAAAGAAAAATCAATTTCACCCTTTGTAAAATTCAGCTTGTACATGAACATCCAGAGCGTCGTCTATAATTTTGTGAGGAAATGGGAGCACTAATTTCTGCTCATCCATTGTTTTTTCGAAATGTTTTTTTCAGTGATTAATGCAGTTTTTTTGTTAATTGGGCTGTAAACAAACACAACTGCAGGTACTTTGGACATAGAAAATCCCAATTTTTTCCGTGAATCTTGCACCAAATACCCAGAAAAAGTAATGTGTGGTCGGGATTTTTCGGGAGTCACATTTTAGGACCATTTTTTATTAATAGGAACCTTATAAGAGAACTGTATTTGCAAATGTTAAAAGAATCAGTTTTCTTCCAACTACTGTTATTAGGGAAACGAACATGAATTTTATGAAGACATCTTTTACTTCCTGCAGGATGGTGCACCAGCACATTTTTCACCGTGCTGTACAACACTTCCTGGGAACTCAACTACGTGGCCAGTGGATGGTAGGCGTGGTCTAATAGAATAGGCGCGGCCTGCAAATATTACAACCATGAACTTTTTCTATGGGGCACAATAAATCCATAGTTTACAAAAACACCAGTAGAAAACGTTGAAGATTTATGAAACAGAATTGTGAGGCCTGCAACCAAATACCTCTTCAGACTTTTAAAACCTGAGAGAGGAGTTTATCCTACGCTTATCCACTTCCAAATAGTGAGAAGACTTGAGATGGAACACTTGATATTACTTGGCAACGTGGTGAGTTATCAAAAATGGTGTTCTGTTAACTCTGTATATTATTGTGGATGAGAAAGAGATATTGATCTCTAATTTTCACAATTAATTATTTAAGTTTTTATGCTCTTTAAAATGAGGGTCACTTCAGAGGGGTTTAAATTTGAAATTTTTGAGTTACCCTAAAATCCCGGGCTTTTGGGAAAACAAGACATTTTCAAAATCACCAAATGAAACTTCCTTTCCTCATTGCATCAATAATAAAATTATTCACCTGAGTGGAATTCTTACATTCAATAGCTCCAATACCACCTCCTTTTCTTCTTCTCTTGTGAAATTATAAATATATTATAGACGGATATTAAATATATTATCCAAAAGCAGAAGTATAAAAATTATAAACCCTTAAACTCCCATCTAAATAAGTAAAATTGTGGCTTTTTGAAACGATTTTAAGTTTTAAAACTTACTATCTTTTAAAATATTAATGTTTACTTCTCCTGCTAAAACTATATTTGATGCTATTTTACATGCCCCTTAAATTAAAATGCTAGGTCTATCCAAAAACAAATATTTATATCAGAAGTAGGAGATCGGTATAATCCTTCTATAATAAATTTAATGTTATTTACGATAACATAGCAGTGCAAAACTCTTCTTCTCACATAGCTCCCTTAATTCATTCATTACTAAAGGTTTAACTTCTAAATATTTTGAGCTCAGAATAATGACTCCTCCTTTCACTGACTTTTATATTGAAAAGTAGGTGTTTACCACGTAACCAGTGATGTCTAGTCTGTCTATATATGCAGATTCTATATTATGTTCTGTTAGAACAACAATGTTTGGTAGTAATATAGAAACTTCGAGGGTTTATATTCGATTAGATAAATTTTGAATGTTGAATATGTTGATAATGTTGAATGGTGAAATATTTTAATGATTTGTCTATATAATTTAGATGCTTTTGAATAATCAATCTGTTGAATATTACTCATATTAAATCAATTTGAGTAGCGTCTCAATTTTGCAAGGAACATTGCGAAGGGAAGACAGGCCTTGCATTAAAAAATTAGTGTCTAAGAAACTTTTGTTATTTTTAAAATTATAATTGGAAATAATTTATTTATTTATAAATTGGATAGAAACACTATTATACCAATAATTACACCCAATGATTTTAAAACGTATCTAACCCTGACGTATCCAAACTCTTTGATTTTTCCTTTGCTTGAAGTTTTTTAATGTTTTCAATAACTCGAATACCCTGGCTATTCGAGCAGAGATTGACCTTTATGGAGTGACCCTACTTTGATGAATTGAATTTCTTATGTACTTGTTGTCCCCGAATAAATGTGTGATTTTAGGTGAAGTTGAAAGATCGCCTTTAGCAGTAACTGAAGAATATAACTTTCTCGGAGAAAGATGATCCCTTACTTCAGAGCCAGGTTGTGAAAAGAAACGCAATGTATCCTTGGCAGGATGCAAACTAATCAGAGATATTAGATTTAGTACCATTTAGGGTCTCAAGTTCTTCATAATATTCTGTGACAGAGAACAGTTCTTCAAATAGTTTACTTCCCAATCACGGTTCTTGTTTATTAATCAATAAGTAGAAAGCTTTTACATTATAATAACATGTACTCCACACTCAACATTCTTTGGTTGTTGTACACATTTGACTTCTACAACACTAGGTGTATTTTGGTCTCTGCAGTACAATGATTGTTTGTCTGCCAACCACTTGGCAAGTTGAGAATTGTATCTGGATAAGTAGTTATAATGGTATGCAGTGTTGGTGTCAGTATGGTAGACAAGTAAATTCCAGTGGCTTCCCCCATCTTGGTTTTCCTGCATTCTGTCATTGACCACAGCCAGCACATACTCCCTCTGTCGCAGCTGGTACTCCTCACATATCTATGATACCGATTGGTCATGTTTCTCAATTTTTAAGAAGTAATTTATGATTGGATTAATCAAGATCACATTTATAAGAATGTTGAGTTGATGATCACGCCACTCTGCAATATCTTCATGGATAATGAGAAACCAGAAAAAAGATTTATTAGTTTTATTTTTGACGTGACAACGTCTTAAATTAGGTTGCGGCTCGGAGTCACTCATGAAAAAGTGTAACGCCCGGTAACGTTACGATGCCCGTCCCGTGGGTCCGCCGCACGGGATAAAGCAGATAACTGTGGGTCCGCCGCACGGGATAAAGCACATAACTATGTTTATTCGTGAAAATGTGGAGTGCTTAGATTCGTCATTTACAACAACTACAACAATAAATGTAAATAATTGTACACTGATATTTCATTATCGTAAACTATGATTGATTGATTAATTGTTAGATTGACACAAAAGTTGAGAAACTGAGTTTATAGGTTATGTCATACTATTGACAAATGTTGATAGTGTTAAGTAAATTATTAGTTTAAATCACTCTGCAATCAATCGTAATTCAGTCGATTGAGAAGAAACAGCGCGTATTGCTAGTCACACATTTAAAATAACAAATTATAACCTCTAACCTGTCATAACAGTGCGACCAAACAAACGAACTAAACCGACCAATCACCACGCGCGGAGTTAGAATTTAACTGTGTTTAGCAAGAATTTCAAATTCCAATTTTAGTAAATGTTTTATTCAACTTTACCATTTACAATAACAAATTTTAATTAATTTCAAATTATATACAATGTTTTAGTAAACAAAATATATTTCTATAGTTAAAATTTGTGCAATTCTTATTTTCATTCAATTCCTTGTTCCTATTGTGCAATTTAATAATATTCATATCAATAAATATTCTACCGAGAAAAAGACGTTGTCACGTAAAATCTTCGCCCGTAAAACCGACTTTACAGGCAACCATAATTTTTTTATCATTTATTTATAGCAGAATATTTTGTCTTGTATTCTGTAAATTCGTCTTTTACTTTTTCCAATTAACAATTCTAGGGATCTGATGATGGATAACATTTTTTTTTAGTTTAAGCTTCATAAGTTTTACATTTATTGCATAAAACGTTTAATTTACTTATTTCGTAGGGTCAATTTTGTTTATCCTGCTCTCTATGCAATGGTAGGTTCTCATTTATTATTTTCTGAGTTGTTAACTTATCTTCTAAGTCTTTTATTTCTAACCCCACATATTCTCATTCATCTTCTGACTGATCAGTGATCTTTTAAAGTTCTTCTTCTTACGGTAACAGTTTATCCTCAAATTATAGTTCAGTCATTGCTTTTTAAAGTCTAACTTTATAGAGTTCTTGTTTCATTATCATCGAGGAAAGATTCTTCATTTTCATCCACCAGTGTTAGGGAAGATTCCATATACGTACAAGTCAGAATCCAATAAACTAACTTGATGGTCCCTTAAGCTGACATCTAAACCTTGAAGAGTGGGGCAATCTGGACATGTCCATAAAGCAAGTTCTTCTGCGGATGATTTATTTACAGAGGCATATTGCAGCCAACATTTGCAATTTCCATTACAAAATATTTTTTATTTAGGGGTTTGCCTGTCTCCTCTGTGTTAAAAGTTGTAAGAAGTTGTTCAAATTGTACGTTGACTATAAGTCGTAGTCTAGGAGGTGTCAGTATTTTCTATTCTTTTTTTAACTTGCTTGAGTGATTGATTCATGCATCTTAATAGTTATATCAAACTTACGTGTTTTAATATATGATAATGGTGGGTAGTTAGTTGGTTTGTATTTATCACTAAAAACTTCACTTTATATGGAGACACTGTCATAGTGGTGTTTCATTTCAGCCATGTTGTCAATGCTGTTGTATTTGTATCGTGTATTCAGTTCGAAAGCTGTCTTGTTTATAAGGCATAATTTAATTATATTTTACAAGGGGTAACAAATCATAAACAGAACCATAATTAGTTAAATAAGTTTCCTGCTATATTAAGCAGTGGGGGTTCTAATATATTTTGTTAGATTATTACAATATTTTTCTCTTATTATTTCAATTATTTTTTATGTAACAATTGTATTTACGAGGTGAACAATGTGACTTAAAATATTAAAAATTGTACTCATTAACACATAAAGTTACTGAACTTTTACTATAAAATAACTTAAACTCATAACTGAGTTAAGAATAAGGCTGTAAATCGTCAATATAGTTGTAAGAATAAAATGAACTTATCATTACATCCGGATTATTACTCTAGTGAAAGTCAATGACACAAAAAGTGTAAATATTATTTCGGCCGGATATGAAAAGTTGAAAAATATTTACCACCAATATTTATTATTAAAACTCTGTCACGTTGGACCGATCAAAAGCAATTATCTGAGATAGTTAAAGCAGAGAAAGGAACAGAAAGGTGAGAACGGAGAAAGAAAAAGACGAAGACAAGCTAATAGAGAAACAAGCTGAAACAACCTTA
This sequence comes from Homalodisca vitripennis, assembly GCF_021130785.1. NCBI lineage: Eukaryota > Metazoa > Arthropoda > Insecta > Hemiptera > Cicadellidae > Homalodisca > Homalodisca vitripennis. Next base: position 91,427,545 of record NC_060209.1, on the reverse strand, counting down.
TACTAAATAAAACACCTGTAAATGTATACATGACCGGTAAAATACAATGTTGATGAGCTTTGGTAACAGGCGTTAGCACCTCCGAAATTGATTGAAGGCAGGCGCATTCTCACTAAATCGCTTATGTAACGATACAGTCTAGCGGTCTAAACATATCATATCATTATCCATGTTAACATTTTTTTCTTTATCATTGCCATATATCAATTTTACGTGTTTAATTTTAACTAACAATATATTTTTTTACTTATAAAAAGGGTTAACATCCTCTAAAAGCAAACCAATGTAAGGAATGGATTAAATATTTGGCAAATAAGAAAGTAACGTTCAAGCTATTTGAACATCACATCAATTGCAACTTTAATTCACAATCGTGGTTGTACAATATGATTGTACTCTTACAGAGTTTGATATCCTTCAGACATATTAATGAAACTAATTTTCATCCTCAGTATTATCAAGTTGATATTTCAACTTCCATTGTGCGAAATGAAATTAAATATTTTAATCCAATAGAGTTGTTTGTTTACACTAAACAAATATAAACATAAGAAGACATTTACATAATACATTTCAGTCTATTATTTTTATTTAAAACACGAGTCACGTATGGTTTCCCTTACAGATTTTAACTTCGTATTGATATTTGTCTAATTAAGATTTTCAATTTAAGACTTAATAAAATATCATACGTTACAAAACTGTAAATATTTAAATGTAATATTGGCAAATTTGACCAAAACACAATTTTAACATATTAAACTTAGATTCTTACTATTACAGTACAGGAAGATTTTTAAAGGTAGCAGAAGTGTTACAGAGCGTACAGTACTACCCCATACTAACGTAATCGTATTCCAATAAATAAAGGTGTATATTATTTCTTTGTTAGAAGGTTTATAAGTGTTGTTAAAGATTTTCGAAAAAAAAACACAATATGTGTAAAGATCATGAATGTACAATGACAATACCCGTAACCAACCATTTGTTCCTAACAGAACAGTAAGTAGACACAGTAACAATGACGAGAAGGTAAAGTAATTACAGTGACTATTACAGCGCAGATAATGACGCACTGTGAACACAAAGCTGAACATTTACTGATGACAACTTGCTCTGAGTAACTTGACACCAGATAAGCATTCTCTACAAGCTCGTTTAATCACTGTCCCAGTATCGTTCATTTGCTGTTGATGGAACACAGTATCTGTAAATATCATCAATGTACAATAACAATGTTCGTAACCAACCATCTGTTCCTAACAGAACAATAAGTAGACACAGTAACAATGACGACAGGGTAAAGTAATTACAGTGACTATTACAGCACAGATAATGACGCACTGTGAACACAAAGCTGAACATTTACTGATGCCAACTTGCACTGGGTAACTTGCCGCCGGGTAAGCGTTATCTACAAGCTCGTCTAAGCACTGTCCCAGTATCTTTCATTTGCTGTTGATGGATTTATAGAAAATACAATTAATTTATCATGTCAATTGGTTTCTTTGCTGTACTGAGTATAGTGTCAATTTCGAAAGGTAGTTAATGAAATTGAAGTACAAACGAACCGCATCAATCCGAACCTACAGTAATCCAACCTGCTGCGTTACTCAGAACTCACAGTAATCTGACTCAATGCACGTGTTTCTAATATTTTATTATTATTTCTACAGTAATCCAACCTGCTGCGTTACTCAGAACTCACAGTAATCTGACTCAATGCACGTGTTTCTGATATTTTATTATTATTTCTACAGTAATCCAACCTGCTGCGTTACTCAGAACTCACAGTAATCTGACTCAATGGACGTGTTTCTGATATTTTATTATTATTTCTACAGTAATCCAACCTGCTGCGTTACTCAGAACTCACAGTAATCTGACTCAATGGACGTGTTTCTGATATTTTATTATTATTTCTACAGTAATCCAACCTGCTGCGTTACTCAGAACTCACAGTAATCTGACTCAATGCACGTGTTTCTGATATTTTATTATTATTTCTACAGTAATCCAACCTGCTGCGTTACTCAGAACTCACAGTAATCTGACTCAATGGACGTGTTTCTGATATTTTATTATTATTTCTACAGTAATCCAACCTGCTGCGTTACTCAGAACTCACAGTAATCTGACTCAATGGACGTGTTTCTGATATTTTATTATTATTTCTACAGTAATCCAACCTGCTGCGTTACTCAGAACTCACAGTAATCTGACTCAATGGACGTGTTTCTGATATTTTATTATTATTTCTATGGTAATCCAACCTGCTGCGTTACTCAGAACTCACAGTAATCTGACTCAATGCACGTGTTTCTGATATTTTATTATTATTTCTACAGTAATCCAACCTGCTGCGTTACTCAGAACTCACAGTAATCTGACTCAATGCACGTGTTTCTGATATTTTATTATTATTTCTACAGTAATCCAACCTGCTGCGTTACTCAGAACTCACAGTAATCTGACTCAATGGACGTGTTTCTGATATTTTATTATTATTTCTATGGTAATCCGAACATTACATCAATATATACGTCTGAAGCAAACGGATTCAAACAAGATAAAGTGGCCCTCCTGTATCAAAAAATGCTATATTTAATTGGTATACTTTAATTGTGTTCATATTTTAAATTTGTTGACACAGTAACAATGACAAGGAGGTAAAGTAATTACAGTGCACATAATGACGCACTGTGAACACAAAGCTGAACATTTACTGGTGCCAACTTGCTCTGGGTAACTTGCCGCCGGGTAAGCATTATCTACAAGCTCGTCTAATCACTGTCCCAGTATCGTTCATTTGCTGCTAATGGTTTCTAGCGAATACAATTAACTGAAAATTATAATCGATTTCTTTGTTGTGATAAATATGATACCAGGTTAGAAACGTAAGTTATGCAGTTATTTACTTTAATGTACATAATTATTGCTATCGATTAAATTGATATACTTTAATTGTAATGGTGGATATATTGTAAAGTTATACAGTACGTTATTATTCTGGGAGAAATAAATTGCTGAATGTCGCAGATTTACTGTCAGCCAGTATGAGATTGAAAGGAGGGTAGAGATTTCTTTAAGTCACTACACTTGAGCGCACTCTGTTGATTGAATACCAGTATCTGGCAACGGTAGCACACTTTCATCTAATATCAACAAATAAAAAGAATCACTCTTTGTCTTATGAACACACTCTACTTCTTTTTAACCATTTTTTAAAAACTAAACTTTGAGATAGTAATATAAAACGTGCAATCCATGATATATTACACTTTGATTATTTTGAATATAGTTTATATTTAAATATAACTAATATAAGTATATAACCAATCGTTGGGTGAGAATGTTATCTTTAGTATTTTTTCCCTAGAAGTGATCTTTACTAATATGTCACTGCTCGAAATGAATTAAAAAAATAAACGCGCTACTAAATAAAGAATTCACGACTTTTTGCCAAATACGTATTTTTGAGCGTAGCGACCAACTATAATACTAGTAAGTATTATTTAAATCGTATTAGTAAATACGATTAAAATTTGTTTTAAATCTACCCACGGCGTTAAAAGCTAGAATATCGCCTTTGATATGATACTGGTGGATCATAGTTTATCAACATATACCTATAGCCTAGAGTCGTATCATAGTTTTATCAACATATAATATTATAGCCTAGAATCTTATTCTAATCAACATATACTATAGCCTAGACTCGTATTTATAGTTTATCAACATATACTATAGCCTAGATTCGTATCATAGTTTATCAACATACACTATAGCTAGATTCGTATCATAGTTTATCAACATATACTATAGCCTAGAGTCGTATCATAGTTTATCAACATTATGACTGTAGCCTAGATTCATATCATAGTTTATCAACATATACTATAGCCTAGATTCCGTATCATAGGTGTTATCAACATAAACTGTAGCCTAGTTCGTATCATAGTTTTATCAACATATACTATAGCCTAAATTCGTATCATTGTTTATCAAACATATACTATAGCCTAGAGTCGTATCATAGTTTATCAACATATACTATAGCCTAGAATCGTAATTCTAATCCAACACATACTATAGCCTAGAGTCGTATCATAGTTTATCAACATATACTATAGCCTAGATTCGTAATCATAGTTTATCAACATATACTATAGCCTAGATTCGTATCATAGTTTATCAACATATACTATAGCCATAGAGTCGTATCATAGTTTAATCAAACATATATTGTAGCCGAACTCCTAAGTGTCGTATCATAGTTTATCAACATATACTATAGCCTAGATTCGTATCATAGTTTTATCAACATATACTATAGCCTAGAGTGTATCATAGTTTATCAACATATACTGTAGCCTTAGAGTTCGATATCATAGTTTATCAACATATACTATAGCCTAGATTCGTATCATAGTTTATCAACATATACTATAGCCTAGAGTCGTATCAATAGTTTATCAACATATACTATAGCCTAAATTCGTATCATAGTTTATCAACTCATATACTATAAGCCTAGAGTCGTATCATAGTTTATCAACATATATTATAGCCTAGAAATCGTATTCTAATCAACACATACTATAGCCTAGAGTCGTATCATAGTTTATCAACATATACTGTAGCCTAGATTCGTATCATAGTTTATCAACATATACTATAGCCTAGATTCGTATCATAGTTTAATCAACATATACTATAGCCTAGAGTCGTATCCATAGCTTTATCAACATATACTATAGCCTAGATTCGTATCATAGTTTATCAACATATACTATAGCCTAGATTCGTATCATAGTTTATCAACATATACTATAGCCTAGATTCGTCATCATAGTTTATCAAAATTATACTATAGCCTAGATTCGTATCATAGTTTAATCAACATATACTATAGCCTAGATTCGTTATCATAGTTTATCAACATATATTATATGCCTAGAATCGTATCATAGTTTATCATCATATACTATAGCCTAGATTCGTATCATAGTTTATGAACATAAGACTATAGCCTAGATTCGTATCATAGGTTTATCAACATATACTATAGCCTAGAGTCGTATCATTAAGTTTATCAACATATACTGTAGCCTAGATTCGTATCATAGTTTATCAACATATACTATAGCCTAGATTCGTATCATAGTTTATCAACATATACTGTAGCCTAGATTCGTATCATAGTTTATCAACATATACTATAGCCTAGATTCGTATCATAGTTTATCAACATATATTATAGCCTAGAATCGTATCATAGTTTATCAAACATATATATAGCCTAGATTCGTATCATAGTTTATTCAACATTATACTATAGCTAGATTCTGTATCATAGTTTATCAACATATACTATAGCCTAGATTCGTATCATAGTTTATCAAACAATATATTATAGCCTAGAATCGTATCATGTTTATCAACATATACTATAGCCTAGATTCGTATCATAGTTTATCAACATATATTATAGCCTAGAATCGTATCATAGTTTATTCAACATATACTATAGCCTAGATTCGTATCATAGTTTATCAACATATAGTATAGCCTAGAATCGTATCATAGTTTATCAACATATACTATAGCCTAGATTCGGTATCATAGTTTATCAACATATACTATTAGCCTAGACCCCGTTCGTTCGTATCATAGTTTATCAACATATACTATTAGCCTAGATTTCCGTATCATAGTTTTTATCAACATATATTATAGCCTAGAATCGTATCATAGTTTATCAACATATACTATAGCCTAGATTTCGTATCATAGTTTATCAACATATACTATATGCCTAGATTCGTATCATAGTTTTATCAACATATACTATAGCCTAGATTCGTATCATAGTTTATCAACATATACTATAGCCTAGAGTCGTATCTTAGTTTATCAACATATACTGTAGCCTAGATTCTCGTATCATAGTTTATCAACATATACTATAGCCTAGATTTCGTATCATAGTTTATCAACATATATCTGTATAGCTAGATTCGTATCATAGTTTATCAACATATACTATAGCCTAGATTCGTATCATAGTTTATCAACATATACTGTAGCCTAGATTCGTATCATAGTTTATCAACATATACTATAGCCTAGATTCGTATCATAGTTTATCAAACATTATACTATAGCCTAGATTCGTATCATAGTTTATCAACATATACTATAGCCCAGAGTCGTTCATAGTTTTTATCAGGCATATACTATAGCCTAGATTCGTATCAAAGTTTATCAACATATACTATAGCCTAGATTCGTATCGTAGTTTATCAACATATACTATAGCCTAGAGTCGTATCATAGTTTACCAACTTATATTATAGCCTAGAATCGTATTCTAGTTTATCAAAACATATACTATAGCCTAGAGTCGTATCATAGTTTAACACATTGACTGCGGTAGACGCACATTGATACTGTTCCGACGCGTCCTAAAGTCGACACACGACTTGTGTTGCAGAGAAGGTGTTATCAACATGTACTATAGCTAGAGACGTATCATAGTTTACCAACATATATTATAGCCTAGAATCGTATTCTAGTTTATCAACATATACTATAACCTAGATTCGTATCATAGTTTATCAACATATACTATAGCCTAGAGTCGTATCATAGTTTACCAACATATATTATAGCCTAGAATCGTATTCTAGTTTATCAACATATACTATAGCCTAGAGTCGTATCATAGTTTAACACATTGACTGCGGTGGACGCACATTGAAACTGTTCCGACGCGTCCTAAAGTCGACACACGACTTGTGTTGCAGAGAAGGTGTTATCAACATATACTAGAGCTAAGACCAATCAGTTTATCCACTAATACTATAACTAGAGATGTATCATAGTTTAACATATTGACAGCGGTGTACGCATACTGATTTTGTCCCGGCGCGTCCTAAATTTGGCACACGCCTTGTGTCAAAATGGAGGAGATATTAACATTTACTATTGTTATAGACGTTTCATAGGTGGTCTTAATTAGAGGTGTTAACTACACCTTTAAAATGAGTCAAAATCTTTTCACTATTCATAACTCATTCATTAACAACGCACTGTAAATACGTGTATGAGATACTTTTTATGTGGTATCTTTTATTTAACATGGCAGTTAAAGGGATAATTTATTTTTTTATTTTGGTTAAAAATGTCAATTTTAATAAGCACAACATACTATAATAAGGAATCGTGTTATGTTTTTTATCATTGAATACATTAATACCCCCATGTTACCGACAGATAATAATGTAGAACTGATTTTATTTCTAAAGCAACTAAGAAAATAATTTTATTCTTAGCATACCAGTAAATTTAATGCAATAAATAAATATCGTTGATTACTCGTCACTTTATTTGAAGGCTTGTTATGTAATAAAAAATACTGTACAAGTTGCTATATCCATTAATAAGTTTATAAAATTTGTATTGTTTATTTAAACTTACCAGTCTAAATTAGGGCATTGTACACATGTTTGAGTAGGTAGGAGGGAAACAAAACCCTATATTCGCTTGAATCCTCGAGATGTGTATATATATATATATATATATATATATATATATATCATTGTTCTACTTTTTTTAATGTTTTGAAATTGCGAAAGAAATAATGAAGTCAATAAGTAAAATTATACAGGACTATAAGGTGCCACGTATTGTATTCACAGTAAGAGATTGTGTGCTACTGTACAAGTCAATAAATCAATATTGCTTTAGTAAGGTAAATTAGATCAATGCTTACCAAGCAGTTACTATACAATAGATAACGAGAAATCAATGAAGAGCGATGACCTCCCTTTATTTCTTCCTTATCTATATCTCTATATACACAAACATACCTTATCTCCTGCAAAACACGTTTCGGAAAATTGAACCAGAGCCCAGTCTTAAATAATATAATAAATCCATTATCAAACAAGGGTCTATATTTTAAACTCCATATATTTACTATATTATAGGTGAGGTTACTATCTTATAGTATCATCATTAATCATATTGTCTCAATACCATCTAGGAGACATCACAGTCCACTGAATGGGTCAAAATGCTTTGCTGTCTTTTTTATGTTTTTGGCATAGCACATTTTTTTAAACACTTCATTCAGATAATTAGGTAACTACGAGTAAATAGCATTTTTACATATTTTAAATATCTTGAACAAATAAAATAGAAAGTTATTATAATAAGATTATTGATTATAAAATAAACAACTATAACTATATAAATAAATGCATTCTTTAAATGTATCTAGCAATTTAAAAACTGTAAACAATGATAAATCATTGATTGTTGGGGCATCTAATACATATCTAGTTGATTTCACTACTATAAAGAAAGCAGCTGCTTCATATTTATTAAGTGACTTAATATAAATTTGGCATAATTCCACTATTATGACTAAGGTCATTACAACTCCAGAAAGTTGTTGGTACCTAGTAAAGTACTCTAGATCTTTTGTTTGCCTGGATCATACTTATTTCCCTTAATTTTCTTATTTGAAACATACTTTTTTTATTTAACCTTTTCACATTCATAGAATAACTTGTGAATGTTATATTTGCAATACCTTTTCCTTCATGAAATCCAAAGAGTCAGGTATTACAATTTGACAATAGAGCAATCATGTCTTGAGAAAACGGCCGCTTCAATGTTATCACTTCCCCCTTAACCCTTGTATTGGGGTATTACAGGATATGGCCGAGTTGTGAAGACACAATCAACAAGAGCCTTAACCAGGTTAGAGAGGTAGGCTCCTCTGAGAGGTCAGGCTTATTGGATTCGTCTGTTGTAGCAGTTTCATTTTCACTGTCACCCCAATATGTCGGACCGGTGCCGGTTCTCGGAACTTATACACATATCACATACCTTGTATTGGAGTATTACAGGATATGGCCGAGTTGTGAAGACACAATCAACAAGAGCCTTAACCAGGTTAGAGAGGTAGGCTCCCCTGAGAGGTTAGGCTTATTGGATTCGTCTGTTGTAGCAGTTTCATTTTCACTGTGTCCCCAATATGTCGGACCGATGCCGGTTCTCGGAACTTATACACATATCACATACCTTGTATTGGAGTATTACAGGATATGGCCGAGTTGTGAAGACACAATCAACAAGAGCCTTAACCAGGTTAGAGAGGTAGGCTCCCCTGAGAGGTTAGGCTTATTGGATTCGTCTGTTGTAGCAGTTTCATTTTCACTGTGTCCCCAATATGTCGGACCGATGCCGGTTCTCGGAACTTATACACATATCACATACCTTGTATATAGTTGCCGAAGTATCAAAGCAGTTTTGTATCCAACCAGATCGTGTTTTTTACCACCGACTTTCCTTTCAATATTTTTCACAGAAGTATTTACTTATTAAATGCAAATTTTTCAGTCTGGATCCTCTCTAACTCTTTATAAATGAATTTAGACATCCCAATTCTTTTTTCGAAAGTATTATTTTTATTATTTTTTTTATTGTTTATCTCAAGAAAGTGTAGTAACATTTTAGTAGTTCGTTTAAAGGTGTTTTTAGACGAAGTATCCAGAAGTTCATAATAATGCTATTACGAAATTAAAATGTCTATATACAGTATTATATGACAACAACAGAACTATACGTCTTGCTCAAGAATAGTTTTATAGAAAACTTATTGGAATCTTAATTTATCATAATATAATGCCAGTACCCTTTATAGCCTTATTTGTATTTCGACATCATGTCCCATTGGTTGTGTGAGATTTTTATCACACGGAAAATCGGGAGAGTCGGTACAGTATTAGATTCATTCCTTCGATTCGTGTGGTAAATCAAATTCTATTTTGAATAAGAATAGATTGCTAGTTTTATAAAACCCACCGAACAAAAAGTAAAAGCTGGATACATTGACAGGGAGTAGATCACGTAACATTTAAGTATTTAAAATCGAAGATGTTGGAGACAAATCTATGTAACGGGCACTCAGAAATTATGTGTCGATGTTTCGTCTTTACCCTGCACTCGCAGGTAGACGAGTCGATCCCGCCCCACTTATTATGCAACAGAAAGCTGCATCTTCCATGACCTATCGTGACACAGATCAGTCTACTCTACAAATGTCGTAAATCAAAAGCAGCAGGTGGACCAGGGATAATAACAAGGAGACACTAGTTCCTGGAAAGGTTGGTCCAATCCTACGGCCTGCAGAATTCAAGATTAAAATTTGAGAGTTAAATATTAATGCGTGGTCTTCTGCAGCGTAACCTATGTCCCGATTTAGGAATACCAGTTAATAGACAGGGATTCTCTTCCTGCCAGCCTAAGCTGACAATTACACACTTATATGGTGAAATCGTACAATCCGCAGAGATGACGTGGGGATATTCCGGAGAGCGCTGGCAACCACTATGACGGAGTATATGTTAAAGCTCCATCTAGTCCTTATGACGTTGTTCAATTTCACATCTACCTTTGAGCGTGTGTGGTATTTTCAGACAGGGACTACATACTCTGCATCGGCGTAAACTAGGGTTAGTTCAGATGCTTCTAAACTGAGGCAGCAGAAGTTCCCCATGAGAACCCAGCTAGTCTGCAAGTAATATTATTTCTGGTCTTGGCTTTTGCAGCACACATGAGTAGATGACTTTATAACTGAGTGCTCTGTTCAGTTTTTTACCAAGGTATGTTGATGTTGGATTGAAACTAAGGCTAAATTTCTCAGAAAGTGTCGTAGAGGCCATCCTATTGTTCAACTAAAATATGTACACTTTAGCTTTTTTATGTTGGTGTAACCTTAAAAAAACAAGTAATTGTGCAATATCTTTAAACATGACGTTAAGTTATCACTCGTCCATTGCAGTAAAGTTTCCTAGCATGTCTAAGCAATGTCGTTTGCATCGATGAACCTGAAAGATACGGTTTCTGATTAGTTGGCAGAGTAGAGATTGAAAAGGATGGGCGATAACACAGAGTCCTGAGGAATTCCATTAATTATTTTTGCCATTTACAAGTTTTCACTCAAAAAACACTGGTTTAGATTTTTTAAAGAGGAGCTTGGCAAAAATTTAATGAGCTTGCATATAAACATTTCCTTCCAGATAGTGTAGTACACTGATGTAAGGTCCATAATCTTTACTGACTTGTGAATTCTTAAATCAACATATACATTTAACTTGTGTGGCCAGTACCTGATTTGTGGATGACCGGCCTGATCTGAATCCAATTGACCGGCTTGATCAATAGCCTCGTCAGTAACAATTTCAGTCGTGTTCAACAACAATCATTCCAGGAGCTTAAAGGCGGCGTTCAACAATGCAATAGGGCGATGGCTCTCGGAGTTGTCTGCGGGCTTACCTCGCTTCTGTATATCAACAACTTTGCACTTATTAAATATAAATGCCCTATTTGAAGTTGGTCTGAGAATAAATTTGAGGACAAACGCTTAGTGCTCCTGCAATAGTACTTGGGAAATGTTGTCTATACCAGCAGCTTTTTGTTAATTAAATTGAAGAGCCTATTTAGAGGTGAAGAGTTAGGCTTGTTTAATTTCTGTTTATTAGCGCCTTGTCAATCACGCACTCTGACAGTGAGTGAGTCCCAGCCACTTGGTTGCTTGGGGGTTGATCCGTGCGTTGTCTCACTAAATAACCAAGTTTTACCGTTCGAGTGAATGAAGTCCACATTTCTGATCGTAGACATCCAGCGTTTTCCTCGAATCTCAAGAGCCAAATTAAGTATTTTGATCCCAATTGTGTTCACATATTTAGCTCCTAAGACTTTTGGCTCCATCCTATTATGTACTTTTTTGTAAACTCCGTGGGATGCATTTCTTTGCGTCAATACGCAATCTTTTGTATCGTACCTCTCCAGGAAAGAAGAAAATATATTGATATTTTATTCCTGTACAGGCTGGTGAACGGCTTCCTCGACTGCCCTCATCTAGTGTCGGATATAGACTTCTCTATACCAAGAGGTACCCGCTCTAAGACACTTTTCTGCAGAAGATTTAGGCCCACATATTATGCATCAAACCATGGAATATGCAGACTTCTAAAACTGGGTAGCGAGGCAGCGCACATCGACTTTTTTCACGATTCAAAAATACACCCTGAAAAAACAAATTATTAAATGTAAACACCTAACACATGCTTAAACAGATCCACTTACAGTAACTAACAGCTACGATTGTATTAATTATTGATAGTATATTGTTGAGTTTCTAAATTTTATTAATGTTATAGCATTGGTCAACTATTTATTTATCGTTGCTGTTACTGTATTGTTATTATTCCTTGTTATTTATTGTTGTTTTTGTTATTTATATTTATAGTATATCACTCTGTTATTGCCTATGTTGTTCAAGTTAGAGCTTACATAAGACTGTGTATATTGATTATGATTTGTCATCTTGATTGCTAAGTACTTGATTTGTTGAATTACTTTTGTAAAAATGGTGGAACCGTTGAAATAAATAAATAAATAAATAAATATTACCATACTAGATAATAAAGTATTAGAGTAACAGTATACTATTGATTAAAACTGCTACCTACAGACATGATTTCACTTAACTCGGCGACTTATATCTTCCAGCGATCTCTCCTTCGGCATTATGAACATAACAAGGGCTATTCAAGCAGTATTTTAATAAAATTATCAAAATTACATTTACTTTCAAAGACTAATTTAAGTCCTAAGAAAAGAATATGTCTTATGAGTTCCGAAATCCTTTAAGAGAATAATATAACACAAGCCGGGAGGAAAATGTTAACTTGCATTTTATAAGTTTCTAAATTTTAACAGAATTTATTATTTACTCTTAGTTTCTGAATAAAATAAATAAGGAAAACGGTTCAGTGAAAACAGGAAGTTAATGAATTCCACTGCAATTAACCGACTTGACGAAGATGATGACTTTAAAATTGGACTTCCAGCAAAGTTTCTCAGTTTACGCTATTCCCAAGAATGACAATACCACTCCACGGCTTTCCGCCCAATTATTAGTAATGTAAATTGATTAAAAGGTTACTTCTAGCTGGTTTTTTAATAATCTATAATTAATCAATTATATTAATAGGTACTATTTTAAATTAAAATATTAGAAACTACTCCTTAACAAATATAACTGAGTACGCAGGTAATAAAAATATTTTGTTGCTATTATATTTTGTACATAACCTGTATTCGATAGAATAAATCTTAATACACAATACTAATAATTAATCTTCTGAAAAGACGTGTATTTGATAAACAAATCACAAATCAATGTTACAAATACCTGTCATTAACTAATAAATTATTACAATAGTACATTAACTAGTACAAATAACTTTAACAATCATAAAGATTGTTTTTTATCAAATCAAAATCGATTGTTGTGAGTCGATTGAATTGTATGTTTGACAAATTCAAAGTTCTGTAATATAATTTGCAATGTAAAACCACATGCTTATTATTAACTTAAAGTTGACTATTTTTTAATAAAATGTAACTTTTTCTCGAGTTTATGCAAAGCTATCGTCAGTTGAGTTAAAACTAAAAACTGTCAAATGTATCTCTCGGAGAAATATCCAGCGTGGTTTTTGTACTTTACCGAGTCGTGCTGATTGAATATCGGTGAAGTGGAAACTGGCTGAACCACTTCCATTGAAATCTCGAAATTATCTGCTATTTCCAAGTAAAACTCCATCCTGATAATTCTTGAATGCCATCTTATTTCCACTGATTTAAAAACAGATGTATTTAAATAAGGTACAACATTATTAGAAATTTATTTTTCCCAATGTTAACATAACGTAACTTTTACCATCATACACGTACACTTATGACAACTAGAATTTTTAAAATAAAATACGATTGGAAAATAATTAGGATTTCACCAACTATTTTTAAAAATTAAGAAACGGAATTCAGGAATTTGTATACTTGTATATACTTTTTATCTACGTTTTATCACTTATAAAAGCACATCTGAGCTTTTCTTATGTGCTGAAATTGTAACTGATATATAATTATGACGTGGAAAACTAAAACTAACAATTTTCATGTATACATTATGTGGAAATGTGATCAACCTACTATTTATCTGTCTTAGTACTGCCAAAGCAGGATATAAGTATCGTTACTTATATTTCTAAGTGCCCTTAAAAGCTTTAGCAAGACTGGCAATGGAGCAGTTTACATTCCTACAATCAGTCTTGCCAACCGATATACTTATAAACCTGATTATACAGTGTATTGGTTTAGTAATTAGAGACTTCATAGACTGACAAAGAGGGTTGGTTCAGATTTCCTTACCAGTTTGTTCTCAAAGACTTTTCTGTCGGTCCATACAAATTTTAATCCGGATACACTCTCTCAGGATATCCGTATCATTTTACTTGCTGATTCTCTCCAAACTTATTGCTGCGTGATTCTCTTCATGTTCCTGATGGACTTAACTGCTACAGAGCGTTTGATATTCGCCCGTAAACGCAGTAATTCACTCAATAACATTATATACGGCTATGGACTCGGAGGCGTTTCATGACGTATCTTATTGAAACCACTCTGGATTGAACTCTTGACAAATAGGATAGCATCAAAATATCAAAACACTGATCAAGCCATATTGATCACAGTTTGGACATCTTAGTCGTTGACTGGGTTTTCAGCCAACGAGGCAGTTATATCCTCTCCAACTCACATGTAGCCTATGAGCAGAGATGTTTACTAGCAGTATTGGTTTATAATCTGTAGACTGAAAATGAATTTCTGTGGCGTGGTCGTAACAGTGTAATATTTTAATTGTATTAAAAATATTTCGACACGACTTGAACCTGAAAACATGAGAAAATAATAAAGACGCTGACTGCGAAAGGGCTGACTATACGTGTATTCATTCAGCACAGTATTTGCGTGTGGAATATAACGTTGTATTAACAACTTTTTCAAAAACACAATATAAGGTTTTAGCACTTTATAAATAATAAACAAAGAAAAGAAGACACATGTAATAACATAAATTCAAAAAGTTAAATGAAAGTTTTGACAAATTTTAAAAACATTTGCCATGTTTTGTGTTTAGAAATAAAAATAATATAACAAACTTTTATATTTTGGTACATTTTCTAGATAAGTATCTTAAGATTCATGTGGAATACAATAATTTGACGAATATTAAGTCAATATTAGTATAACCTGATATGGCAATTCGTAATTAATTCCTTCGATTTAAATCATTTCTTGAACTATTATTACAACATTTTGTTTCTACCTTTCAGTTCATAGCAACCATCAAACCTTTGGTTATGGTAAATAGTGTATAACGCTACTGGCATTTTTGTCTTTATGATTTATTGAAAAACTGTAACCGGTCATTTTGACCCGCAGGACAAATTTGATTTTGATTGATGTAGTGCTTGGGACACAACCTACCTAACTTTGTGGATACAATTTAAATTTACCATCTATTGGACAACTTTCTTTAGAGATAATTCTTTTAAATTGATCGGTCTGACTAATAATCTTTTAATAAACACCAGAACGTGGGTTATTACACTGTTATAGCCAAAAAAACAATATTCAAAACAAATTTTCCAATATGAATTTTAAACCTTACAAGCATATTCTTCAATTTTTAGGTTTCTTAATCACTTTTCTGGACAATAATTTGCCAATTAAGGGTGATTTTATTATCCTACACACTTATTGTCACTATTTAACTCGCAATAATATTCTTAACAATTTACTATCAGGATTTCGAACAGGACATAGTAAGGAAACTGTTTTACGATATAAAAGTAAGAACTATACCAATATGCTTTACTTTTTACAGGCATTTGACTGTGTAAACAAAATTTGACTACTTGTGCCAAAACTGAGAATCATTGATTTTTCATGAAATATCCTGCAATGGCTAGTGTGTTATTTGTCTGGCAGAAGGCAGTGTGAGCGGATAGGTTACGTATCATTCGACTGGCTGTGGTGATAGTGGTGTTCCTCAGGGTTTCATACTTGGTCCTTTGTTGTTTTTGTTATACGTTAATCGCAAACTCGATACTGATCCACTGTACGTCCCACATATATACTGATGACCTCCAGATATATGTCCCACACGTCCCTTAACACACACTGACCGATGATGTCATTACCCTCATCAACATTGACAATGTGCTGAACTGAATTAGTAATTATGGACATAAACTACACCGATCGTGGTATCTCACTATCACTCTCAATCGTTGATAGATTTTACATATATGCGACTTCTCAGAAGGTTTTTGTGTCAATGCACTCACTGAAAACACTGGAAAAAAAGAGGTTTTTGCCGTTTCACATAAATCTGTTATCTACCTTTTTCTTTTTACTTTAACAGTGCGATAAACGAAAAGATAGTGGCTTTAGGCGAAAAAATTCAGAGAACGCAAAAGTATTGTATGAGATATGCATTTTATCCCACGATAAATTAGCATATAACACATGATTATATTAATTTAAAAACAATTTGAAGTTGTATGACCTAAGTAAGATCAATAAAAGTTCGTACATTGGTCCATTCAATTTTAAATTCCGGTTTCCCAAATTATTTCTTGAACAATTTCCAATTTGTCTCTCATAGTAGTGTGGATAGCACTCGCTCTGGTTCACCTATGATCCACATGCCGTACCACAGAGCTGCTGTGTATGACAAGTCTTTTGTGCCAAAGGCATGTCGTTTATAGAATTCCCATCTTCGTAGCATAACAGCCTTAGAGAGCCGTCCTCGTTCCATGACGTCACTTAAGGAACACGTCCTGGGGTGAATGGTAGTGACGCGATCGGGAGTGATCTCTTCGCTACAGTTGCACTGGCATTAGTAGAAAGTGTGAGGAGTATTTTTCTAATAATATGACATTATATACGAGTACATTATTATTCTTTTTGTGTATTTGTGAGTACGTCCATAAGTGTATTATATCGTTTTATTATAATAGGATTTGTTTAGTTTATATCCCTCATTAAAGTTGTATTTTTAGATGTTAATTTTAAAATATTTCAGTAGAATATTTAATACTAATATTATTTAAAAATAAGACGGTTTTGTTTTAGTCTTTATATAAGATTAAATATAAGAAAGGACCATAATGCTCTCATTTCACTACAAATTAAGTACTATTTTATACATTCGATCATATATTTAAAATGTTTACAATTTGTGCAAATTAGGGTAAATTTTCTTTAAAAATTAGGCCTATTTTGGAAATGATTTGCAATATTTTTTTTAAATTAGTGTGTCTTAGCTGCATTAATGAAACATGAGTCAGTAATGTAGATAACAGCAGCCAATATTTTATATTACCTCCATCATAATATCTACAGTTGAAAATCTAAAATTAGTAATGTAGTTTTATCTGAGGTCCAGATATAGCAGTCTGGCACAAGAGAGCCAAAGGTGTTGGACTCACAAAGACTCAATCAGCGAGGGGAGATGTAACCTGGATATTGAGAGGGCGGACTGGATAAATTCTTCTTATTGGAACTATCAATAGACAGGGAATGCTTCTTGTAAAGCTTCTTATATTGTAGCTGTATTCAAGACCCACATATAGCAGACGCACAAGAGAGTGTGGACTCACAAAGACTCAATCAGCCAGAGAAGATGACACCGGGATATTGAGAGGGCAGACTGGATAAATTCTTCTTATTGGAACTATCAATAGACAGGGAATGCTTCTTGTAAAGCTTCTTATATTGTAGCTGTATTCAAGACCCACATATAGCAGACTTGCACAAGAGAGTGTGGACTCACAAAGGCTCATTCAGCGAGGGGAGATGTAACCTGTATATTGAGAGAGCAGACTGGATAAATTCTTCTTATTGGAACTATCAATAGACAGGAAATGCTTCTTGTAAAGCTTCTTATATACTAGTTATGTAGTCCCACATATAGCAGTCTTGCACAAGAGAGTGTGGACTCACAAAGGCTCAACCAGCGGGGGAGATGTAACCTGGATATTGAGAGAGCAGACTGGATAAATTCTTCTTATTGAAACCGTCAATAGACTCGGATTGCTTCTTTTAAAGCTCATATTGTAAAAGTATATTTATTTTATTATCTACTGTTCGTACTTTACCTGACTTACTATCGTTTCCTGTAAGGTAATATAATTGAAAGGATGCACAAACCATATTTAAAGCTAATCAGTGCTTTATATTTAAGTGTCGTGAATATATTGTTTCTAAAATTTACTACTACGATAGGTCTATCATTTAAACATAAAACTTTTATCACAGGCTATGAAGTGTAGTGGAAGTACCTCCTGTGGGTAGTATTCGCCACAAGTGTAGCTTGTTGTTTGTAAAAGGATACAGACAGAATATGGTCGATGGCCGTACAGGGGGAGACGGATTACGATATTATTATAGCACGAACGTGACTGAAAGCTGCTTGGGAATGAGTTATAAAGTTTTAGTTGCTGTGGTTCAACCAAACGTTTAAACTGTAGCAGTATTTTATGTATGTCTGATTGCGATGGAGTCTCGGTGGTTTTTATTCTGGAAAGTTTACCAAGACAGTTTTTACAATATATAATTTTTAACTGTAAAATTTTTGTCATTGACTAATTGTAATCGAAGGCTATCACTAGTGGAGCTAAAAGTTCATTCCTGTCTGTGTTGTCGGTCTGCCTGTTTGTCGTCCATAGTCTTTTTGTCTGTCTGTCTGGCTATCCACACGTTATCTCAAAAACGAACTGACCTATAGATTTTAAGTATGGCATGACGCTTCAATTATAAATCAGCAACACCGAGTTCGATAAAAGTGTGTGTCACTCCACGGGATTTGGCTGTGCGTTAATAAATATTTATACATTGATCTTATGGGTACGAAAAAATAGCAGAATTAGAAAATTACTAAACTACCTGATTAGAAGCATATGAGATTTTAATATGTGACATATTATCACATTTTATTATTCATACATTTAAAAAAATAAAAGAGCGAAAGTCAGTATTAAAAGATGGCGAAAAGATTTGGTTTCAGCGCACTCTTGTATTCTGTATCCTCCTTACATTATCGGTTCTTTTATTATTTAAACACTGCTATGAAATCTAACTCAATGAAAAACTCTGTAGGTTGATGTCTGTATATTTGACCGCAGGACATATTGAGAATGAAATGAGCTAAAGGCTTAAAACTTTGCATACATCTTAGCACTGTCTGTTATGTAACACGTGGTGTTGCGAATTCCTACCTTGGTTACTCTATGACATGTGTAATATTTAGTTTGTCTCGATTTGATAAATTTACTTACTTTTATTTAATGTGTATTTTCGTATTAAAAGTACAAAAGTGCGTTTATGTACTGAAAACATGAACTTAAATTATATTGCAATTATATTATAGTATATTGCAATACGTTACTAATAATTAATATAACAAAGATAAATATGGCAACAGTGGAAGAGACCTCAACACCAAATAAAGAGCGGTGAACTCATACTGTCCATAATTACGTATTGGTCTACCCTTTACCGCACCTGACATGGACGTTCTCCTTCACGGACATATCACTAGACATACTGTATTCCAAAATTTGCTAAGTGTGCTATAGAGCTTTAGAAAGGGATATATTTAGAAATGTATTACCTTTTTTAACAATTAGTATTAATAACTAAACCTAGTGCTTACATTAACATATTGTCTTAATAGTTTTCTCTCTTGCTTCTTTTTCTTTAATCGATAAATTTCTTAGACCATTATCTCTTACGATAGTATAATTTAAAAATTATTGTTGTTGGTAAGTTTACTGTTGAACTGATTTTGTTGAATTTACGTCATTGCTTATGTTGTGCTATATTACCATGCCCTATGATTAAAATTCTTAAAATGATTCAGTTTGATACGAATGACGAAAAATGTTATGTTTCATGATTTACTGTTTTTGTAATGATTTTAGATTGAATTATCTAAAAATGATAATAAAAAAAATTATTTTTATTTTTGTTAATGATGGTTGTTGACTTTTTATAGTTATTGTTAGTATTTATTGCCACTGTTGGGTTTGCTTAGTCTATGATTGTTATTATCCTGTGTCTGTTAATCTCACGCCACCATTGATCCATATTGTAGGAATTGCGTGTAAAATACCACAATATTTTTTTTTCTTGCATATTACTTTGTGTTCACCTTTAAAATTTATTTTAAGCATTTGTCATGTAATTCAATCACCGTATATTGCCGTTAATATTTTAGAAAGAAAATTGTGTTTTTTGTGATAATGAGACGAAAAAACGGCGGCTGGCAATGAGAATGGTTTTAGGCAAAAATGTTCAACAGTGGCTAGATAGCGTGCATACCCTTTTAAGAGAGATTTATAAACTATAACTTTAGATGTGAAGTTTACTGCTAAGTTTATGTGAACTCCCTAACAGAAATTAAAAAATTTAATTCAATAAAAAAATTATACGACTTGTAAAATGCCTGTATTTTTCCAAATCATTATTTGAAGTGAACAAGTACAAAATATTGGTAGTATGAAGTCCATTACAGAGTGTATTAACAAGTAATTAACATGTTTATACAAACAGCCGGGAGTTAATCACACCAATAATTTACTACCATATTTGTGTCCTCTGCCTCACAAACACTCGCTCACATTCGATAAAAGTCGAATGCAACTTAAATTAATTAATCGCATTATTAAATAATTTAAGGATGAATTTATATTTGTAATAAGAACCACATTTACTGGTTAGAAATCTTAATTTTTTAGTGTTTTTCATTAGACTTGTCTCGATTGTCTGACTTTCCTGATTTCAATTGCTGGCCAACACTTTTCCATAAATAGTTAAACTTTTATGGAAATTAATTAGAAACATTTAATTGATACGATACAAATGAATTAAGCCCGTTATAAGTCTTATCACCGATATCTTGCGAGCGATCGTTGTAGGAGGTAAATACACGAGACGAGTACGTGTATTCACAACTCGTAGGCCGCCCCGCACACATGCGCGGCCGGGATTTACAACCGACATAAGCGTCTCGTGTTCTTCAATTTTTCAAAACGTAAAACGGCCAATAAATTAAACAAGGCTTTTAAACGTATGACAGGCCAAGCAAATATTTCCAGACTCGCAGTCGGGGTCCGGGCAATGATTAGGCGGCTGGTCTGCTGGCGGGTCTGACAAACCAATTGTAGCAGAGCTGTGCCTCGCAGCTCTCCACAGTCTCAATGCCCCCTCAGTTTCTGTGGTACATGCTGCGTGTCTGCCTGCACTGTATCTCGAGAACCGGGTTAACTGGCAGTCTTATGGAAAGGCTACTACAGTTTTCAATTTCTTCGCCGCAGATTAATGGAAATTGCGTGAAAATTTTAAATATACTCACAGCTTAAGTTGGCAACTCAAGTTAATTAGGCTCTACTAAAAATAATTATTTACCATGACAGGATAACATGATGGAAACACTAATAGACTAGCTGAATTGTTTTCTTTTTTTTTCAACGTGAGCCTAGTCATACATGTTAATAAAGGTAAAGCAACTGTTTTCGGTTTCATTACACTTATTTCAAATTAACTGACGTTATCGAAGCCAAAAGCCGAAGTACGGAGTATGTACACTAATAATTAAAATTATAGTCTTTCGGGCCATATAATAATAATTTGTCATGCTATAATATTACGGAATTGCCGACTGAGTTAATCATTCTTTCGTTCTTCAAAGATAATCATAATCTTATTTCGAACTCTGAAAACGTCCATTGTAATTTACAGATTTCTATTAGTTTCAAAATAATAACGGTTCTCTTTAACTAAATAATGTTAATACTTGCCCCAGATCACTAGATGTCCTATAGTGTGACTCACCCTCCAGCAGAATATACTAAAGATAAGAGTTTGAAACTGTTTTTGTCAGCGAACTCAGTTTTGACACCATAACTCAATCTAACTCAGTCACGTTTTATGAGGCGTTTATTATTATTGTTTTATCGTAACATCGCATAACATAATTTACACTATTACTCTCGGTATAATCACCTGCGATATAATTATTACAAAAAAACTGCTAACACGAGAATAATAGACAAATATTTAGTACGCCATATGGGTGAATTAAACATTATTTTAATTAATCTACCTTTTAATGACTACTCTAACCCAAATATTTATTATGATTCCCCTTGCGTAATAGTCCAGGAGCCAAAAGTAAATTTGCATTTTATAAGCATTCAAACTTTTGTTTTCTTTTATTTTGTATTTTTTAAGAAAAGGCGGTTAGTTTTGGTGGAGTCAAATTGAAGAATTTCGAAAGAGTTAAATATATAACAGATTTTTTCTCCGTATATATTTTTCTAGTTTTATAAGTTTAAAATTGACCATTTGATACTTAAATTATACTTATATCATCGTCAGACAACTACATTAAGACTGGAAGTCACAACTTTAAGGGCCTATACGGTTGGATAAAACGAATATATTATTCGTTAGCGTGCATGACAATTGTTTTTAAGTGTGTCAAATAAAACTTTTGATCTGAGAAAAAATGAGCATTACACATTTAACCAATTTGATGAACCTCGTATTTCGACCTTTAATAAAACCAGCGCCGTTGATGATCGATTACTTTCTTAGCAGAAGTGTTTCCTTAGATTTCGAGAAAAGTCAGGTTCTTTCCTTATGAAATGTAAATTGGGTCTTGGCTTTTTATTTCATCTAATCATAAATTATTAATTTGTTTCGATTTTATATAAATTTATATGCTAAAATTCACGCTATTGAGTAGCATAGATTTAAAATAATTTTTTAAGGACTTTTATATTTTTATAATTTTTTTATATTATTTACTTTTATATTATTGATTTTTTTTATTATTTGTTGTCGAATGGAAATTTTATACAGCAAACCAACCAATTAAGACATCAACCTCCGAGTCATAAAAATTAGTATGCTCACTACTGTCGCCGTTTCTCCATTCAAAATACAGTTAATTAGAAGGATGAAGAGTGACTTCACTGTGGAATAATGGAAAACCTGTTGAAGTTTTGATTAATTCTGTGAATTTCTTCCGGCTTGCAGAGTTTCGTCAATGGAAATTAATGTTCATTTCCAACTTAGTTGGTCTTGTTTCAGTGAGACTAAGGCTGCTGTTGATAATAATACAAAAGCAGACGAACCTTCTCTTAATGTTTATCTAACCAATTATTTGTCTGATCTTTGTGAGTTGCTTTCTTAGTAATGTGTTGTAGATATTTAGTTACCGTTAAATTTGTCTTCTAAACTACGTCTTTTCCCTTACACTGTGAAAGTTTCAAAGACAGTGTCGCGATAATAAAAAAAACAATACTACGTTTTACGGGCTGGTGTAATGTTTAGCTTTACATGACCATTTCACCTGAGATGGAGCTTTAAGGCTGCAATCCGGACTTTCAATAACGTAACACAAATTATGGGATTACCCTATTGATTTATTTTGAAATGAAATTTTTAATCACAAGTCTAGTTGAAGCTTTAAATAGGCTTTCTCACTTTAACAGCAACAAAAAAATCGCGAGTATGTTTTCACAAAAGTCAAATGTTTTACAGGAAAATACCCATCGATATTATAATCTTTTCATGACTAACTCTTACGAGCTAATAAATGAACCAACTTTTTGAGGTTAACATACCTCGGATTCCTTTTTTGGGATCCATTCTTGGTGGAGTATTTTTATTTATTAATAATAGTATATGTTAAATTGGGCTATTGCTAGGTATACATCCACAGTGTAAATGATCGTCAAATCTATTTCATTCATATGCAATCAGAAATTTCACGATTACAGCCGGACATAAAATGTATCTATCTTCCGACTAAATCGGACAGGATATTTGGTATACTCAGAGGTGTGAATATTTTCGCACTATATGAGTAAAATGTTTCTAAAAAATTATCTAGTATATCCTGTAAAAAAATACCCAAAGTGTAACAGCTAAAGTACTAGAGTGTAAAAGTACTCATTTTTGTACAGCCCCATTTCTAAGATTTTTGAAGATTTGGCATTGCTGAACAGACAACCTGGCTATGTGCGCCCTTTCATATCTGGTTATTTCATTCCACTTACTAATTCCATGGAAAATCCTTTTATTCGACAGCCAACCAAGATGTTGGAGACAACTTACGACAACTCAAGATGTGAGACATCTTACGTGATTGAGCAAAACAAGAAAACAATGCTAAATAGACTACTGACATCTCAACTAGACACTCACGTCAGTTAAGTTAGACAAGTCTCTATCTCTTTTCTAGCCAACAACTGGCCAACTTCACAACAGTGTTGATGACACACACTTCCCCCTCAGTACACGTATAAAGGATATGGTGGCCACTATCAAACGACATCACAGACCGATTGGCTTCGGAAAAAATCGCCATGCCATATACATCACCGTGTCGTTGCATCATGTAGTTCATCCAATGAGCTACTGAAGGCGTGTACTGAAGCTTGTAACCAGCATTTAGATTGGTCCATTTGGATGCACATGGTTGGAAGTGTGCGGTTTGGGTGCATCGGAATATAGGCTGTGTGAGGTACTCCAAAGGTGATGAAGGGGTTAAATCTGCCATTGAGCACAGGATTTCCACGGTCGACATATTCATACAAGAACAGATAGTCTGTACTCGTCATCGGTATTGGCATAAAACTCTCCTTGAATAGACTGTTTGCCGATCCTTTATTTAGGCCGAATCTGCCTGTCCACATGGGCCATTATCCTGTGCGAGGATCTTGTGAAATCATAATAACGGGAAGTGTCCGTAAAGTGACGTCTGTAACTCTGATCCAGAGTCTTACGCTTTAGACCGTGCATCCATCTGTTTCCCCACAATAACTTATAGATGGGTAATTCATAATAAATAGTTAAAATGCTACCATACTATTCCCCACCTCAATTGTCTATTATACTCATTCCCTGCACCTTTAAATATACACATGTCTTTGATACAAATTAATACTTATTATATATTGTACCCATCGAACTACTTCGGTCTTCGCTTTAGTTATTGTTTCAGTACTGTTATTCTACTTACGGTGACAGTACTTTGAGAGAAGGAACATTGTTTACAATGCGTTGGTTCATTGTTTTCTCATAAGCATTATGCAATATGTTGTTCTATACAGATGAAGTAGAGTGTTATGCATGGAAACAGCTCGCGGTAACTATAACGTACACATACCCTTTGTATGAATTTGTTTGTTAATACTGTTATTTTATTAATTTCCAAGTATAAGTTATTATTGGCTGAACGTTAGCGAACTCTCGTGGAGCAGAAAACATTTTATCTCTGTATTTGTCAATAAAAATATGACATCGTTTTGACATATTTGTCAATATGTCCTCTCGATATCTCGAAAACGAACTGACCTATATATTTGAAATTTAGCATGAAAATTTATTTTTATATAAGCAACACTGATTTCGATAATGGTTCATATCACTCCATTGGATTAGGTTAAGCGTTAGCGAATACTTTTTCATTGGTTCTATCAGAAACCACGATTGTAACTAGAATTAGAACGATTTTATCTATTGGCATTCAATTTTGAATGTAAATTTATTTAGAAACTTCATTTCTACTTAAAAGAGTTCTATGATTGTGCATGTCCAACCATGCAGTTTGTCACTCAATAGGCTAACACGATTCATCTTTTTTTATTCAAATCGTAAAAATTTCATTTCTCTAGGATTTTACGCAGAACAAATAAAGAAGTAATGTAATAAGGTTTGAACTTTTACATGAAACCTCAGTGAAGCATTGATTTGTGCAAAATTTAATTTTTACAAGTGCAATGTTCTAGAGATGTCCTGCAACATGATAAATTCAATTTTTTTTTTTCATTAATTTAGGTTTTCATAACTGAGTGTTTAAATAATAAAAGCTTGGAAGTTACTACAACGAAAAAGTGCAATGAAATCAAAGCTGTTCGACTTTTGTAACTTTCCACTCATAATTGTTTCTTTTACAGTATGAATAAAAGTCACGTGTTGAAATCTCGTATAACTGGACTCAGTTTGTTTAGAATTGATTTACTTTGCTATGTTATCTATTTGTAATCATTCCTTAACGCTTAGCCAAACCCTATGGAATGACATACACCATCATAAAAGTCATTCGTTTCAATGTAAACAAGGGGTATCATCCGAAATTTGAGGTTTATAAATTAAATCTTTCTCGAGATATCTTACCACATGATGCATTCACATTTCCTTCATTAATTTATCTTCATGATTTCATAGTAGTGTTCAAATCATAACAGTTTCTATTAACTAAGAAGGCCCCTAAAAAGCAAGAGTCCGCTGGAATAGAAAAAATGTCTCCAACTCTTGACATTGTCTTTCCCTCCTAGTACTTTTTTACTCTAAGAATAGAAATGCCACAAGTTAGAATCATATGATTGTACTAAGACTGTTTACAAGTGTATTTATTCTGTTATTTCCTCGTTGCTGTCATGGTTACCATACCAATATAAATATATTTCCTAATGCTCAGCTAAATCACGGAGTACATGTACCATAATAAGGCTGATTGTTGCTTATATAGACATGAAGTTTCATGTAATATACTTCAGGAAGATAGCCAGACATAAATGAATTACACTTTCAATTAACAATAATATATGGTGTCGCAAGTAGTTATTTCAAAGGTTAGTTATATTTATTGCTTTACCTACTACAATGTCTCTTTAATTATGATTTATATTAACTTTTACCTGTTCAGGAGCATTCTACTAGTGTAGGCATTTTGTTTTCGTTTCGATCCATAAAGCCGATAAAATATGATGTAATAACATATTTTGTATACATAATTATACAGAAAAATTATAAGGTTTTGACTCCAATTCCTAAGGGCCTACAAATTTGATTTTCAATATCGATGAACTTCTTGTGCCTTCCTGGTTAATTTGTACAATCTGTGCCTATGCTACGCACTAGCATAAATTCGGCTGTAACTACAGCGAGAGCACTCTAGGCGGTGGTAAGTCTGCAGGTGGGCACACCTGCTAATATACGAGAGGGCTTTCCGTTGTGCGTGTAGGCTCTCAACGCTATTCACCTAGAAACAGGAGTAAGCACTTCCAAATAATTGCAAAGCACACATGAGGGCCCAACCATCGTTTAAGGCGAGCCTGTGCGTTTTATTCAACTTAACCCGAGGGGAAAAACGAGAATAATTACGAAACTCACAACATGATGGTCCACTCATCGTTTAAGGATAGTCTGCGCGTTTTATTCAACTGAAGCCGATTGGACACTCGCAAATAATTACAAAACTCACAACACGAGAGCCCACTCATCATTTGAGGCTATTCTGTGCGTGTTATTCAACTGAAGCCGAGTGCTCAATTTCAAAATTTGGGAATTGCACTCACCTTTATTTAATCCACCAAGTTATTATGTCACTTGTTTTAATGCCATAGTATGACGCCTAGCAAACCAATGCCTTAAAGGTATTTTGAGTTTCAAGTTACAACATTTTGAGTTACAAAACTACCACCTACCCTCGGCGAACCGCTTGCAAGGACAGGATGGCTCACCGGTGAACCGTCTTGCAATAACCGCTGCACCCGGTAAAAAAAAGCCATTGCCCAAATGTTATCTACCCTTCAGCCATCCAACTCCATCTACTTCTAAAGGCATTCCTCTTCAACGCGTTTACTCCAGCAGCCTCACACTCTACCATCCTCTCCCTGGTCCTCAATCCCTTTTACTCTTCAAATATAAAATAAATACCAATGGAGGTATTGTTATTATAATTTTTAAAGATCTTTTGTTATGGCTAAAACATAGTTTCATTCACTCGGATAGCTTCAAAGCTGTTTTATTCTTTATTGAAGTGTGCTTGTCTTACATGCCTTATTGCGGTACATTATCAATTATATATAATTTAGTTATGAATAATACATTTTGTTCATTTAGCATTCGTACAGACAGCTATGTAGTTGCAATGAATTAAACCATTGACCATTGGGATCACATATGGTTTTTAATGATTTAGTTTATTGTACTCAATTATTTAAGTCATTACATATGCTGAAACTGTGCAAAAATTTAACAATATTCTTTAAACGAGAGGTTCCAAGTCTCCCAATACCGACCACACAATGACGTCAGAGATGTAAGAATGTTGCAGTCGGTGCAGAAGGGTGCTCAGTGTTGATTGAATTCCTGTCAGCCGGAAACAGGTTGACTCAATACGGTATAGGAACCGGAAGTTTTAACGATTTATAGTTGTATCTTAGTATCCGGAACACGGGGATTTATCAACATGTTTGCGCAACATGTCTATAGAACTAATAAATGTAACATTTTATTGTTCAACGATACAAGCGTAAAAATATCCCTATCATTTAGATACCTAATAAAGGATTCGATGGACATTTCAACGATTTATTTGTAAACTAGTTATAAATACAACGTTCTGATAATATCTTTTTAGATTAAATGTTAACATTTTCCAATTGATAATTATTTAACACGTGTGCTAGGGAATTCGTGAGGGACTGTTTATGCATTAGCTGGTGTAATATATATATATATATATATATATATATATATATATATATATACTCATCAGATTATATGACAATTTGAGGACCTTTCATACATGTTTCATAATTCATTATAGGAATGTTCATAACCCGATTTAAATTTCGAGACCCAGTAAAAAGTTGTTTCTAAAAAGCAAAACCAATATAAAGATACGTATATTAATAATTTAAATTTTACCCGTATGCTTCTTGATACGATGAAAGGTGGTTTGTAAACCAGAGGAAACAGCAGAGATATGTTCATAAACAATTACACATAGTTTATTTGCCTCGATAATTGATAGAGAGTTATTTATAAATCTAACATTGCCTAGATACATAACACATGCGTTTAGAGTCTCTATGATGAGCTGTTTGTAATCAAAAGATATGGTGTGTTTAAACAGAGGCATGAAAAATAATATGATGTCATGCATATGCTCTTGATTCAATGAGGGTCTATTTAAAGATCACAGATTTTGAGATGCAACTTTAACTGCAAATAGAATACGGGAACACATACATGGTGTCCAATTCTTTCTTAGAAGTTTGTTTTTGACGGTGGAAGGATTGTGAAGGAAACAGGGGTTTTCCCGACATTTGTCATCGTACAATGATACAATGTATTTAGTAACAGTACGTTTCGAGATCTTCAACTCATCTCTTCTTCAGGTAAAAGACTAAATTAATGCCTGACTATAACCTAGGTTAAAGTGCACAAAATTTGTGTGCAGGTTTTACTCATTTTATTGTATCACTGAACAAATAGCAAATGTCCTAAAAAATCCTGTTCTCCAGAAAACATGGTGTGTTTTCAAAAACCCTAATCATTTTTTTTTATAATGGTAACAAATACGTATAACATTGAAAATTTAAATTAAACAACGCTGAAAACTAAAGCGTTCTTAGTATAAATGTTAATTCTTACACGATGAATTTGTTTCTTCTTGCAAAAATGTATCGCGATTTCAAGAATTAAATCTTTCTTTTTTTAATACTTTTCAACTCAATGTGTAAGAAAACGGAGTTCTAACCATCATTATGCATTAATGTGAGACAATAAAACGATTTGTCAAAATCGGTGCAGTCAATTTTAATATTTTTGTGAAAATCGTGGTTCTTATTAAACCTTTAAAAACAGAAACTTATAAAATAAAAAAGTAGTCTCCTCATAGCCACAGTAATTTTGAATAAAATCCATGAAGAACGAAAACATACATTTACCAAAAAGATATTGTACCCTTTTTTAGATGTATATAAATACTAGTAATTTTCATAAAAACCATGTGGTACCTCGACAGAACTTCTTCCCATCTTGCAAAAATGTAAGAATAAAATAAAGAAAGAAAATTGTTCACAGTCCAAAACATTTGTAATACAAGTCGCGCTTGTCCGATACTACATGTTTACATTTAGCCGCACTTACATCGCGTGTTCTAGATGCTCTTTGTGAAGCGACTGCGACTGTATCCATTCCGATGCTTACGCTCTAGTAGTTCTATTGTATCAAAGCGATACGCAATCTCTTTGAATAGATCATGTCAGTGCATGTTGAAACAGAGTATTTCAGATGGAGCATTGATTTGAATTCAGGACTTAAACATAAAAGTCCTCTGTACAAAAATATTACAGTAATAAGCTTTCGGTTCCATTTAAAACTGGTTCAATATGGAATCTCTTTCCTTACAAATTATTATACATCTATGCAAATTTTACGTAGAATTTGTTGTTAATTATAAATGTCACGAGATGGTATTAAAGTCGTGTTGTACGTCAGACACGCTTCACAGCAAGGACCTAGTAACTGAACACTTGGTACATAAGTTCCTATTGATGCAAGAAGGAACTCCTTTGATTTTAGAGTTAAAGGCAAAATTAAAAGTAAACAAATTTCTAACATTAATACATTGGTTTTATGTATAGCTATGATGGCAACTAGAAAACTGTAGAATAACTCATTTAGAAACAAACTTCGTGGACCACATGTCAATAAACATTATGTGGCGTAGTACACACACGTGATGAAGCTACTTGTTGGGCTGGTTGGTAAGAGTGTTGTTACTCTCTGCCGCTTCATCTCCTTTTTATTGGTTAATTATAGCACGAGACATATCAATGTAAGGCCAATCGATAGTACATACGTGATGGGATAATCGATTGAATTGAACAATCGAGTGATCTTAATCGCTCAATTTTACTTCTCTTCTATCATCCTGAATCCTTTACCTACGCCATTTAAATAACACGTATTTACACTATGACAGATAACATAAAAAAAATAATAATAATAAAAAAACATGCAGACAACTCGAACGCCCACAACAAATCGGACAGTAACAAATCGGATGTAAACAACCGGAACGAAGGAAGCCATCATCGCGTCGCCTCATACTGCGAATCATGTGATAGGACAATGTGGCAACGTCGCGCCATCTGGTTTGGAGAAGTGAACTACTTAAGGTAACTGCCCATACGGCCAGGCTTGCAATGATATGTCTCGTACTATAGTTATCAAAATACTTAATTAGTTCAGTTTGTTCAAATACAGAACATATAATTTCTAATAATACAACCGTTATACTTAAAAAAATAATTAAGAGTCCATCATAAATCAACTCAGAAATAAATCTCTTCCATAAACATAGTTTATTAAATTGGAGTCCATAACGAGTGTGTATATCATCTATGGATCTCCAACATACTCTTAAAGATTTAAATTTTACATTAAATAGGACTGTTATAAATATAGTTAAGGATGTAAGATTGTTTTAGTAACTTTATCCAGGTTTTTATACCAGACATAACAAGCACAAAGAAACCAAACCAAGAAGAAGAATCAAGTGATACGAACCAAAATATAATGAATTTGTATTAAATGTAAATTGAGAGTTACTTGGAGAGTTTTGAAAATAAGATGTAAATAAGAAAAGTAGTGAACATATTTTCTACGAAGAAACTAAGTAGAATAAGAAGGAAAAAAGTAACTGGGTAAAGTAACGTTCGAGTAATCACCAACAAGTAACTTACGGGAGTAAAAAGTATTCAAACAAATCTGTTGCTCATGTTTTGCCAAACGAAATTTTTGTTCTCTTAAAATAAAAAGAAACGTACAAGTCAACCCTGGAGAAGAATGTCAAGGGAGCTTTTATCTCGAAGGCAAATTATGTAAATGAAGAAACTTTCAAACTTTAATGCAAAAGCATTTCGTCTCAGCACTCTGATAATAACAAATTAGTATTTATATTCAGGTCTTATGAATATTTTCCTCGTTAATACAGTTATCTTTTGAATATTAATCTCCTGATGCGGAGGAAATGACAGCCACAACAACAGATATTTATATTTTGTTTTCCAGTCTTTCACTGATGCATACAAATAACAGAATCACCTTCCAAAAAATGGTTTCATATAACACCAAAAACTTCATATTTTAATCCAATTCAATTTTTACATTCTTTCTAAACTTATTTTGCTAACCTGAGTAAAAAGACATATAACATTACTATTGATTTTACTCAGTATAATTTATCATATTTGCCCCTTAAAACCAATACTGACAAAATGTTTTTCATCATATTTCCATCTGATTTAAATATTTAGTAACATAGTAGATTGGTTTCATCACTCTTGAAGCTAGTGCAGTAGTATGAAAAACTACATTATATAACATATACCGCCAACAACATAATATTCGCTCACAAAGTTGAGTTGGAGGCGAAGTTAACCCAATTGACTGCAGTTAACCCAATCAACGAGAAATATGACAAAGCAGCGACAGATATGGTTTCTTATAATAGGCTGTCAGCTGTTCAATAATGTGATACTATCTTCATTAAATCTATTTCTTATCCTGATTATTTCCCTTATTACCATTGGACAATATTGTGGAATTTTTAGCCCAGTCCTTTATTTTCCGAATTTGATAACATGATTGGTTTTGCAATAGTAATTCACCATAACAATATTTTCCTTATTCTGTATTATTTTGTGTTTTATTTGTTTGATAACTTCAGTATATATTAAACGTGTTGTTTACTCAATGAAGATTGAGCCAGAACAACATGGAGTTTCGTAAACTCCAGCTCGTACACAGTGGATTAGTTTACTTTACTGGACTCAAGCAGTTCTTCAATGTTCTTAATAAGTTTGTATGTAGTGTGTACTCAGCTCTATATTGATTGGCCGAAGCTTAACCAATCAACGGCAAATACGACAATTAAGCGTTTAATTATCACAGGCTGCCAGGTGTTTGATAATTAGACACCATCTTCTTCGTTAAAGCCATATTTTATCTTCATACCATTTGAGGTTCTTATTATCTTTGATAATATTAAGTAAGGTTTATTAGTAAAAACGTGTGAACTAAAAGTTTGTAATGTAAATTCTATTTAACTATGGTTTTTACAGTGCTTGTTTATTTATTTATGCAGGAATTATTTAACAAAAATAATGTGTATATATATATATATATATATATATATATATATATATATATATATACAATATATTTGTATATTTGCATTGCTTAGAATGTTTACGATATCATTAACCATGTAATACAACCGTTAAAAGCTTATATTAACGCTATTTACAACCCGATCCTTATAATTTATGTGTAAAATGTATGTTCTTAGATAGAACAACTTTTATTATTCTTTTAAAATTTCCATAATGTTATTAGTTTTTACATTATTAAGTTTTTAAAAACTTCAACCGACCGCTATCTTGAAGTATGATATGGTAATTCAGTAATAATTTTTCTCTTGATTGGAGACTGCAAGAAAAATAATTGTATCGAGTTTAAACTTTATATCTTCACTGGTTTCTGAAATCAAAAATATAAACAAAACACACACACACACACACACAATTGGCAAATGAAAAGAGATACAATTTGTTATAATATATAGTTTTAGCAGCCCTTTGTCAATAGAACAATAGCCTAAAATTTGTGTACAGTTTTGACACACTCTGTAGAATATTTTATTGTAAGTATTAGTACAATAAAACAATAGCAATGAACACTTATATACGTAGTATTTGTACGTGGTTGAGTTGAAGACCCACATTCGGAATAAGTGAGGTTAATCCGGTAGACTCTAAATTGACCTGTCTCAACCACAAGCTAAATCTCGCGAGCTATCTAAATGAATCAAGCCGAGAACTCGATGTAAATAATTCATTAAATAGTCAATATTTATTTATTCATTCCCACGGGAATGCAATTTTCTATATTGAGATAAAACTAAATACCTATCAAACAACTTTTAACATTCATTAAATTAGTATAAACGGCAATAGCCTAATTTAATTTCAATTAAGATTGAATCACAAAAAGTACTTGCTCCGCCGGTACTAGAACTCGGATCTCTCACTTACCGGGTGAGTGTGCTCCCACTACATTACAGAGTCTTTACTTATACGATTCAAATATTTGGTATTTGATTGTTTCTGCCACATATGCGTTAAAATAATCAAACTAACATATGATCGGCACGTGCTTAATCCTGCTGGTCAAGCAGTTCCTCTTTAATTTAATTTTAATTAATATCTCCGCATATATTCAATTAGTCTGGGATTTGTTCTAGGAGAATTCCTGGTATCACTCTGTTCGTCATTGCAACATTTTTAGTATCTTTCACTCTTGCCTTTCTCCGTCTTATAGTATCTTCAAATTTTTCATTGCCTGAGTACGATGTAATCAATTCCGTATAACCAAAACCATATTCAGCGAAGAGACGGAAATCTCCGATTGGAGAAGTTAACTTTTTCAACATTAGTGTGGAATATTGCCAGAGTTTTGGAGAGAGAAGGTCTCTGGCTAGAATTAAAACAAATCAGAACCATTCGTCGGGGAAAATGTATAGAAAACCGTTTTGATGTGATAAAGTACAGGGGTTCCGAAAAATAATGCAGAAATTTTGAACGGCCGTTACTTAAACACTGTCCAAGATTACTAAACGTCAAATTGAAGAGAAAAGAACAAATTAATTTTCATATATTACAGTAATCCACATCATACAGTTCACTTTCGGCGAATCGCGCACATGTTCCTACACAATGTTAGGCTGTTAAGAACCTATACATTTGAATATCCAACAATTGTGACGATTAACAACGCCACTTGTGTGAATTAAAGCTTCTTCTGAGAACACCAATCTTTCAGTAAAATTGGGATTGTTATCAAATCTCAGTTGATATTTTCAATTTTAATTTTAGTTTAAATCGTTTAGTTACCTTGAATATTTTTATGTAACGTCCGTTCATAGCCCGGTATTCTTTTTCGGAAACCCTGTATAATCATAAGTATTAGTTCTTACTTTATTACAAGTATAGAATCTCCCACTTATATTACAAGATATACCCAATCTTAAGTCCTTTTCCCTACAGTTGTTATATCTTTTCCCATATTACCTTTTTCCTTTATGTTACTGAAAATGTAAAATTAACTCATAAACTCCTCCTAAAATAAACTCTTGCGTGGTTGAACTCAGATTACTATTAGTTGGACAGATTTATAAAAAGTGTTGTCCAATGAATTAACGTGTTAACCGTTAGGTCTACCACGTACAGATTATGCAGGGCGGTTAAAGCTACATCCATATAAATCAGCAAGTTACCACAAGTAAACGGAATCCATTAAATGTACTCCAGGACTTCAAAGCTCAGATAATCAGTTGGAAAGTTTCATTAAAAGCTCTGTCTTTGCGGCGGGGTTGAACTCGAAACTCTCTAAATTACAGGACTGTGTTGATAAACGAATTACAAAGCTTTCTCCTCTTTGAGTGAACCATAAGTAGTTTTATGTACACAACTGGCTTTTCTTAATTTTTCATTTAATAAGTTTTCGAATTAGTTTTATATAAAAAAGATTTCGTAACTTATTTTGTTTACTAAGCTACATGTCGTGATGTGTTCAAGAGGACTTCGTAATTTACATGTTTGAATGATTGAAATATAATGTTCCTGATTTCCAAAAAAGCAAAAATATTATATTAAACTGCACAGCCACGGCTGTTTCACCACGAATATATTGTAAGTAATCTGTTTATTGTTTTGCTAGCTTTCGTCATCTATGTTTTCTCCAAAAAATGTATAAAGATCATTGTAAAGGACGTAGTTTTGTAGACGATAAGATATTGCACTATTCCTCACGTGCATAATTGTTATACCGTTAGAAATAAATTAAATGAAATCAGAGCTTTAATTATGTAACTATGTATGAGCAGATATTTCATCCAGTTTCAAATTATGTTGCCATTTGATACGTGGTAACGCGTTATCTGCTGGGAAACGAAAGAAACCGTGATTAAAAATATATTACATAAAAGTATCTAACATGTCTTATTACATAAACTCTAACAATAATAAAACATGAAAGCATTTTATATTTTATTCTTCACGAAAATGTTATTAGTAGACCTTCGGCTTCAAATTGATTACAACCCTGATCAACAGATGTAGCACGGTTATACGCAAATAGCACCACGCAACTAGCTCTATTGCACAAAACTCTAGCTCAAAATCTTCACATGGATCTAAGGTTTATTCACGTTTAAAGCCAATGTCAGAGCTGACGAAAATTACTTTGTTTCTGGGTTTATAGATATAACTGCACATTTGTCTGTAGCCTAACTAAGTACGAATAATATAAATCTTTACTTTAAGCGTAAACATTATCCTGAAAAGTGCGCAATAGTTCTTTAAATTCAGAAGCATTACAATCTCTAAACTGTTGGAAGGATGAAGATTAAACTGGCCTGCTGGCCTATTATTTGTCATGATGCCTCGTTTAATTTGGCAAGGTTAATCATACACTTAACAACATTGCCTATAAGATGATACCGACTTAATTTGCTTCGAACTGGTACTAAAAACGATCCAAACCCTCACTGTGGTTAGTGACTAAGACCGGTAAGTAGAATCCGCTGGTGCTGCGCTTTACCCAATGAAAAATAGTTTCAAGGATTACGCACACTGGCGACGGGGATCGGGGCAGTCGACAACGCCACTCAGTGGCTTATACGAAAAAAGTGGTCAACCACTTCTTAGCGCAGATTCAGGATATTGAGAATGAGCTTTTCCTCGTTGTTCTAGTTTGGGACGTTCAAGTACTGGTGGCCCATCTTCATGCCGACCTGTCGGATAAATCTGCTTGGGATGATTACAGACTCTCACACGACGCCGCCGTTTGAAGCGGGCACCTTACTGTTGAACAATATTATAGTTTCTGCCGGACGACAACGAAACTGATGGGGTTTCAATACTAAAAGAGTGTGATTGTTGAGCTTAGCTCCAGTTCACCTTCCTCTTAGTGCAGCGTCTGAAATATGAACTGGTTCTAAACTCAACAATCACATTGAATCAATCCTTACATCACAGCTACACAGTTTTATGTGTATACAACTCGATTGCTCCAGCGTGCTTAGAGGTCATATCTAAAACATCGTAGGGCACTCTATTTTGCACCTTTAGTACACTATATTTTGTACTCTAGGTGTATGTGATGTCTAAACGATATAAAGAGCTCATTTAGAGCTTCTTTGTCGCCGACTTTTTTTAGATCTCTTTTTAGAGGAACACGATTCCAGATTCCAGGAGTCAAGTATGATACAGCGTTAGATTCCAGACGTTGCATTTAAGAGGAAGGTGACTGGAACTAAACCCAACATTCATATAGAATCAACCCTTCCTACCATAGCTACATTAAGTGGAAATATTTATTATTTTGCTCATGTTGTCTCGCGTGCGTTTAATATCCAAACTAACTCGTGATTGGAAGACGATCATCTGAAAATCTATTTTGAATATTCAGTAAATCTCCTCATGCTATATCTCTCTTTGATGTATGATAGTTATAGCTAACTAAAAATTATTTTGTAGACAAAAAATGAGGAACTCTAGAATAATGGGATTCGGCTCCCAATCCTTACAGAACAAGTACTTTTTGTTTATAAAACTTGAGATTGAAATAAAAATAAAAAATGAAATTTTTTACAGGGTGCCTTTAACTTAATTTTTCCAACTACAAACTCGATGACAATTTCGTTTTCGAGATATCGTGCGGACAGACAGATAGATAGACAGATATGCAGACAGATAGAAATGAAATTTATCCAGCCCCTCGAGTAGTAGTACAAGTGGCTTTCTTGAAATTTAGTTTTTAAACCTTACAAATGTATAAATGGTACTCGTGTATTTAAAAAGCATAAGTCTGGGTTTAATTCCTAACGTTAAAAATAATATTTTGAGTAATACCAAAGTAAACAAAATGTGAGTAGTGCGCTAACATGTTGAAGGTACAATTTATTCATGTAGTTCCGACATAAATATTGGACACAGGTGGTGTGGAAAACCTGCGGCCTGGGTTAGGAGACCAATCGCGTCCCACACCATAAACATCCATAAAACCGCATTCACCATAAACCATCAACTGTGGCTTGAGCTCTGTATTTTGTGGCGGTTTGGAAATTGGGAACAGTGCTTCATTGTTTGTGACGTTGACCGCTAAATTAGGTTTATTTTCAGCTCACAGAACTTTGTTACAAACAAACGCCAGATTTATAGTTCGTGTTTTTCGCAAAATTTGAAAACTAAAACTATTATTGAGGGCAACAAATGCATAAATATTTATTTCAATGTTTGCTTGGTTTGGACGTTATTCTTCTATTAGTATGTTTCTCTCGCATTCACACATTACAGCAAACTTTCTTACTCCCAAGTAAACATACATTTCAAAAACGGTTGATAACTTGGCGTTTTCAAATCACCACAAATTGTATTAAACAACCACGTTACTTTAAACCTAAGTGTTATAATTCTTTATCAAACTGTTTTACAATCACTCAAATTCTTTGAACATACGTTGTACAAACAATAATATCGTTGATAAAAGCTTATGCTCGTTGAGGGAAATTAATAACATGTAAATGACAGGCTAAATCATTCGTTTTTAAACATTAACTACTTCTCATTTAAGGTTGATTAAAACAGAACTGGTGTATAATTTTTCTAAACTATACATACATATAAGAGTGTTTAATAATTCATATCGAAGTTCATACCGGATGGACACGATGATTAAAAAGTACTATGCCTTAATAAACAAATATCCACGAGGGACAGGACACTCACTAATGGCGGAGCTGTAATTGTGGCCACCAGGGAGGGCGATTGCTAGCTGACTGGAGGCAGAAAGTTTCCGAGTATTGGAATGTCGGAGTAAATTGAATTTGAGCGGGACATTGACATGGAAATTGCGAGGCTGCTTCATCTGCCGCGAGTGCGATACGACGCGACACGATGCCGTGCCCGTGCTGGGTACACTCACTGTGCAGTTAGCATTACAAGTTCTTCGCTTAAAGTCTGTTCTGGCCATGGGAGGCTTGCGAAGGTAACAGGGGGTTTTGGATATTTGCCATCGTTAAGCGAATCAAAATCAATAACATTATAGATCTGCTATTCGATCTCTACATTACGTGGATAACTCACCTAACACTATTAATTATTATCTAAAGTAGACTAGCCTTAATAATGCGTTATGACAAGAAGGCAGCAGACATGTTGTGTATCAACTCCGCGCTCACCATCTCTAAAGCATAATCTTAATTAAACTAACACTTATTATTATAACATGGTAGGAGTGCGCCACACCGCGTTTCGCATGACAGGCCTCGCTGAGGTTGCATTCAAAATTTCTAGCTTATGACTCATTTGATTTTCGTCTCACGAGCAGATAGACAGAAAATAATTGTGTGACTACTTTTGGGGTGACTTCAATTACGCTCAACCAAATTCCATGGTTGGGCGTGCATCGCCATAAAACTGATTCTTATATATGTAGAAATATAAGTTTTCATGCTAAATTTAAAGTCAGCAAACGAAATCTTTCGTGAGATATCTTGGCACAGTCAAATTTTTATTCAACAAGTTAGGTTTAACAGCATTGTTCAAATAATAAAAGTTCCGGCGAGATATGGAAAGTACTATAACGCAAGAATACAATGAAATCTTGATCAGTGCTGTATTTTGTATTTGTTGTAAAAAATGTGTTCTCAAGAAATAAAATCATTCTTCTTCTTCTTCTTCATATCTCTTTACGGACATTCTCATCATCGAACTCGAATGTTCGTAATTCTAAAGAAACTAAATGTTTCAGACCCTCGATTGATGGGCTTCGCTAATTCTCAGCCAATAGTGTTAAAGTGGCAGAATTATAAAGAAAATATAAAAATCAAATGGACATAACTCAAATAAAACCATAACAATTATTGTTTGGTATAATCTAGTCTTTTAGGTCAGATTTCAAGGACAGTGTAAGAATATGATTCGAGATTTCTGCCACCTTACTCGGTGGTTTCCTACACTGGGGAAGCTTCCAAATCATGTCAGTTCCTTGTTTTTTTTCTTGTTTGCTTTTTAAGGTTCGATGATGAACAAGACCGAGGTAATGGTCCCAAAATTTCGTGAAATATTTAACCATTGATCGCGTATTACAGTTATCAAATCCTACCTATTTACCATACATTAGAAATAATAGAAAGGGCAAAGAAATTAAAAACTGCTGTGGTTTCACACACAATTTCTTTTTTATATAGTCAGGCACTAAAAACTGTAATTAACGGTGAAAAAATATTCTAATCGCAAGATTAATTTCACAATAGTTGGATTTTAGTCCTATGATATTTTTGAAACGGAAATAGGCATATATCATGTACATATTTTTCACTGTTAAGAGTATCAGAGGATAAGGGAAATTGCGACTGACTCTTATTTATGGGTATGCGCTAGTAGGTGCATTTCTGCAAAATTCAAATTTGATTTCCAACATAAATTTAGAGTTTGTTTTTCCCGATAAACAATATTTGCAAATACATATATACTTATGCAGCGAGGTTGAATTGAAACAAAATAGAAAAGTCTGTTACAATGTTTATATTTCGAGTTTCCAAAACCCACTTTTAGAACATCACTAAATGGAACTCAACAGAAGTCAAACTCAACAAATTAATTAACCAATAATAATAATAAACGAATGGACATGAAAAATTAATTTTCCATCAGATTTTATGTAGAATATTTGTAGGTTTCAACAAAAAAATAAATTTTTAAAGGAAGAATATAGATGTAACTTATATTTAAACCGTTAGCAACCTATAGGTTGTCTAAATTTTAATATTAGCTGATGTTCGATTTCAACATTTTTTGTTTAAGATTTAAACTAGGTTCTAGATCTTTGTCTAAATGATACAAAAACATTCCTCTAGACAGTTCATATTAGGTAACAAAAAATCTAGGAGATCTGACCACAAATATCATTTGTAATTGTAATTTGCATGAATGTATTTGTACACAAAAAGTTGCAGACCTGCTTCCCGCAAGTCGTTATCTGTGAGACGTAAGCGCTGATAACTCCGTAAAACTGATTCTTTGTAGTCGTCAACAATTGAATTGTTTTAATGCTATAGTTGTATGTATTGTAATAGTTGTATAGACTAAGGTAAGATTTAATTACGTAATAGACTAACGTAATTTAATCCACAATTATATTTTTCTGTGGAACGCCTACTTTCAAAGTTAAATATATTCTTAATTTATAATATACTATAGCGTATTAATTTAGCCATGCACTATATTCATTAACTCTCACTCCGACATGCTAGACATAAGACGTCACTGGCCATAATGCAAGAGTATACTCTGACTCTTTAGTAACACCGAGACGACAATAGAATGCAGGTCACTCACTAATGGAAGACGGAAAAAAGGAATCTGGCAATAGCAATTAAATCCAACAGCCATTGTCTGAAATCTCTTTGGTTCGGAATCCACTTAAAGCTGTTAAGAATGTTTAAACTAACACTACTCAATTAATCGTTGGCCTGCTAATCACACTATGAAACAGTCCATTTTAAATAAGACATGTGTTTTCTAAAAATATGTGGTACTACGATATATTAAAATCTTTAAATTGGAGGATAACAGAATTATGGAAGTTTGCCATCATTGTGTTACAATAGAAACAACTTTTTGAGGACTGAAATCTGTCCCTTCTTCCAAGTTCGGTATTGAAATATAGGATTGAACAATAAACATGCAATAAGGTAAACAACTACAGACATGGCAATGAATAGACCCAAGTCAAAGTTAACAACACACGTGTCAAAATTAACAAGACCAGACTGCTGTGGGGCGTGTATCGTGTTTCAACAGTAGAACTGTGTTGTGTTTTATTTTAGTTTGTGCTACTTCTGACGAGGTGTTAGGTTCAGTTTTCTTTGTTTTCATCGTCATGTGGCGAAATGTTTAGTTTTTGCATGCTTAAACTTTATTTCAATCATTAATTATCATTTGATTATTCCTTCAAATCAACAGCTGCAAATTAGGGTAATGAGACATCAAGGGGCCAAAACGTAAAATAAGTAAAATATTTTTTTGGCGAAAAATAATTCGGCCACTTCAATTGGCCGAATACCCTTCTGTAAGCCGTCATTAATGAACTGTAAATTTTGTCTCTAGTCGATTAAGTAATTTAACCATTCACGTTCTTGAAGATCAAAGTGGTCAAGGAGAGAGAAACACTCACTTACAAAAGAAATCATAGACATATATTTACACTGACATTAAACATTATTACAAATTAGCTATTTACAATAGGATACAGATAATGAAGCTCTTACATGTACTTGTATACATAACTTTCTACAGACAGCAATGAGACTCAGTCTTGGGTCATGACTAGGAGGACGAGAATCTCCAAAATCGAGATACACCTAATTACTTTACATTACTTAATTATGTTACACTCTGAGTTCCATATTTTCATATTTTGGGTATAACAAAAGGAGACTCAAAATAAAAGTACATTTCAAGTATTTAAATATTTACACCTAACACTTAAAATAAGTAAATTAATGGTTGTTTTCTTTTAATTCAAACATAATTTTGCGATTTTTATTCACTAAACATTTCTTTATAATTAAACATATAATTTTATTACAGAATCACAAGTTTTAATATAAAACATAATTGACTGATGAGTAATTTTATGTCATTAATGGCTCAGATATATTATTCATAGGACTAATTTTTTTACTAATAAACAAGTCAATAGGAACATGTATAGAGCTATGTATAACTAATGTGTATGTATATCCAATTCCTAAATGGTTTGAAAAGTATGGTCTCTATACTTGTGGGTTCGATACAAAATAGTAGTGGAAGTTTAAACTGAATTCTGAGCCAATAATGTGACTTCAAACTCAATATTATTTTGTAATCTGTATAAATAGTACTTAAGATATTGTTTTTTAATAGATAACATTTACTTACTTATATAAAACACATAAACTGTAAAGTATAATAATACGATAAAAGATCCATCAGGGAAACATTAAAACTGCATTAATGCGAACAAACATTTTAGACAAAAATGTAGTAAGTTATATGACATTTCACACTCTGAATCATTGAACAATGAATAATTATATCATACAGAATCCGGCCATTTACATCAAGTCCACATATTTATTGCATGTATATTCAGTTTGTACATATGCTTGCATAGTCAGGTAGTTCCAAGAATTTGCATATCATACTGAAGGCGATTAAGGAATGAGTAGTTAACATTTAAGAAGCTAAATGAAATATTATTATTCGTACATAAAACAGCTAAACTGTGTACGACCGCGAGTCGCAGGTGAAGTAATGTACATTGCAGTAGGAACTATGTGGTATGTACAGCTGACATTGTGGCGGTCTAACATCACGAGGTGTGCCCGCAAACTGAGGGGATGGGCTCGGTGGAAGGCTTCAATGGCGAGTCTAGCCTCACTGCAGGAGGGTATACTGCAACATCATACAAAAGAATATTATTATAGTTCGAAAATAAATATCTGCTACAAATACATTGTCATATATATATATATATATATATATATATATATATATATATATATATATACAGATAAACACAGTAAAAAGAGAAACCTAACTGATAACCGGCTCAAGCAATGTCGAGCGTTAGTGCTGTATGGATAGGTGTCCGCTGAGCGACCCGTCCTCGCAACGGTCCGCCTACCCGGTCATTGGTGATGGTTTGGAAGTCACCTCTAAGCCGTTGGTTCCCAAGTGTTACAGAGGGCTTATTAGCCGCAACTTCGTCGGGTAAAATAAGCCATTCCTTGACTTTGACGGCGTATTAGAAAGTCTTCTACCTCGCGCCACCTGTCCATCCGCCATCTCCTCTCACAAAATTGGCTTCTCTTCCGAAAACGAGTTTAATAGTGTTCCTAGATGTGCCGTTTCTGGCTGGTTGCCACTCACTTACAAATTGGTGGAGATTTGACCTGAAGGCCAATAGCATGTACCCAACCGACCCCCTCCCCATCACCACGCAAACACCCTGAATCAAATGCTTGGGAATGCCACCCCGCCCTCTCGAAAGAAGTAAAGTAGAGTGTTGATAACATCCTCCCAAAGCAACCCTTTTTGGATCTGTCGTAAGTACGTACAGATGGAACGATAAAGGATCCTTTATAGTCTCAGAACAGAAAGAGCTTTATAAAAAATAAATGAAGAAAAATAACAAGAATTGTACAGGAGAAAAAAAAACAAAATAGCTGCAGTTTTAAGATTTTTGACATTAGATTGTTTTAAAAGTATTGCCACTTTAATTGGGAAATAAGTAGTGCCCCATTTTTATTTTTTGAAGTCAGTATTTTTTACAGATTCCCGGGTCATATTATTAAAATGTTTTTTAAACGTAATTTTTACTTACACCGAACACTCAGTTTTAATTTTGTGTTTAATTCATTCGTTCTGATATTTTCGTTGAAATCAAATGGATGTGTTAAATCGCGTCTTTTATCCTTGTGTCATAAAACGCGATAGTATTAGCCAAGCAGGTAACAGTCTATCATCCATAACTTTGGACGAACTTTAACAATCACAAAAAAGAACAGTTGATTATGATACTTAGGCATCTCTATGGAAGAGGATTTTT
Organism: Homalodisca vitripennis; assembly: GCF_021130785.1. Classification (NCBI taxonomy): domain Eukaryota; kingdom Metazoa; phylum Arthropoda; class Insecta; order Hemiptera; family Cicadellidae; genus Homalodisca; species Homalodisca vitripennis. The sequence continues at coordinate 91,383,016 of NC_060209.1, read as the reverse complement.
GTCACTGTACCATATAATTGTAACCTAGCACAGGGTGGACACGTACCGGAAAAGCGTCTCCTACCGTACAGTTGGAGATACTGCACAGGTTAACATACCATAGAAATTTATCTTACATCAAAGGTGTAAATGTATTGCAGAGGTGATGTTACAATAAAGGGCAATCTCTATTTGTTAGCATTTTAGAAATTATTTAAACTAAACTTTCGGCAATACATGGGATTTGTTATTGTTTACTGGCAAGAAGGATGGTTAATTTTATCTCGTGGTTCTTTATACGTTGTCAAGGGACAGATTTATGGAAGATCCCTCTAATTTTCATGTATCTAAAAAGCAATATGTGACTTGTTTTTGTACATGAACATGAGCAAAACTTGTACTATAAAAGGTTATTTTAGGAAAAATATTAAACTAGCATCAATGAGTTTATAATGATTCTTTAACAAACACAATCCGAAACTACAACTAAAATTATAGAATAAAATAAGTGTTTGAAACCTAAAACTTGCTTCAAAATCCCTAAAATACCAACAATATTTTTTAAAGAAATTTGCTGTTTGTAGTGTTTTAATTGCGCAATATTTCTTCATATCTAGCTAAAATGTCTAAACAGATTACCTACGGACTATAACCTAAAACAGCGAGACTGGTAGAACGTGTCGTTAGAACGTAAGCTATGATAGCCATTATTGACTGAATGCATTGCAACACGTTCCCTTCAAGAACTGATATGTAGCGAATGCCTAATCCAAAACGCAACTACACTGTTGACGCGGGGTATTATTATAAATTGCGGAATCGCTAAACTTTCACAGTTAAAACTAAATAAATAAACAGGGATATAAAACTTTACGTTACAAATTGTCTTTTTCCAGGGATTTGTTAAATACTTGAAGCGACGTTGTGAAATTAAAATCCAGAGATATTTTGTAATCTAATACTTCGCTGAGGAGTTTTGTCAGAATTCACTCCCTCTTTTTCAACCAAAGCTTTTATTCCGCTATTGATTAAATCGCGCTTTATCTTTTATTAAAACAGAAACTCGGTACAAATAGATAGTTGTGTGATCGGTGCATGTTATTTTGTGACCTAATGACTGACATTCTCAAAGCTATATTGCACAGACTAGTTTCTGAGATATTTAGAGGTCCTTTTAATAACGTATTTTTACAATGTAAAATTATTAAAACAAACCGCCTAAAAGTATTCAAAGATAACGCTACATAAAAGATATAATAAATATACAAAAATAAAATAATAATATAGAATCATTAAAATGTGTATGTACCATATTTTAAATAAATTCTAAAATCAAGGATTCGAAGCAAATAGCTTTTTGAATGGTGAGGAACAATATCTTAATATTGAAATATAATATTTTTTAACTATATGATAAATTAATTCACAATACATTCCAAGTGCAGAACTGTATAAATGGTGAATAACGCAAATGCGAAAAGTAAAGAAATAAGTTTAATACTGCACGGTAGTTACTCTATTATTTCTGACAAGGAATAGATGTATCAAAAATGTAATATACGTCGTAATTGAAAATAAATAAGGTTAGGATAAAATAACTTTTAACATGAACTAATACATAATCAAATATTTGAAACTCTTCCATAACATTTTTATTTAAGATATTAGCAAATAGAAATTATGAGTTCACATCAGAAAAGAATCCACAATTAAATGTTTCTGGGTAATTTATTTGTTTAGACACAAGTTTAAATATAATACTCGTAGTTTTTTATACGTCCTTCCCTGTGTGTCCCAGTAAATACAGCCCAAAAATTATACCCTGTCTGGAGACCGGTGGCTATGAAGTATTATAGCCCACACTACACACGCATACTACATGTACCTGCCCTAACCTATATGTCTACCTTTAATTTATATGTATAATAAACATAAATTTAATAATAACATAGACATATTATATATGAGTTAAAATACGATATGCTAATGAAGTTATATATAACTAATGCACATAGTGCTAAATTTCACATTTTTTTCTTCAGAAGTTTTTATATGGGCTTGTTTAAAGAATAGCTACATTTCATAGTTTAAATCCCTATACTTATACAGTTAATGAAGAAAAATTTTGACTTATTCAGAGAATTCTAAAGAGCTCTAAATTTGAAATATAAATATATTTTTACAACCTAAAATCGTTTGCACCACCTAAATAGTGGTTTATGGTTTCATTACATCTATTAGTATTATATTAGTGCATCGTTTTTGGACTAATTCTCTTAGTTTATTATGCCCATTACATGGGACGGCGAGAGACAGAGTTTATACAATGAGCAGATAACAGCTGAGGATGTACCAGTAACTAACCTCTGTATATGTGTGAGGGCTCGACAGTGGCTGTGGGCAGGTCGAGATGTTTGGCGGGAGGACCGCAGCCCCACCATCGCCACGCGAACAGCGCGAGGACCAGGAGAAAAGTCACCAGGGAGGCAGTGACGCCCGCTAGCACGGTGAGGTGAGGATGAGGGACAGGCGACGCTGGAGGACGGATAGCCACGGTAGAGTCGGTCTGCAGGAGAGGCTCGTGGGACCGGACCGTGTGTGTGTCCAGCACCAGCTCCTCACTCTGTCCACTCGCGCCGTGCTTCCAGTCGTGTCTCACAACCTCCACCTGCAACAAGGAATCTGTCTATGAAGACGGAGAGAGGAGATTTCTGTTGATGAGTATTAAAAACTGCGGCGGGGTATAGCCTTCGATAGTTTCCCTTTCCTTGACTTTATCGGCGCTGATGGATAGACTATAAGATTAGATGATTATATATGATGCATACGCCAATACGTGGCATACCGCATAAGTGAATTGCCTCGATATGAATACAATTTCATATGTCTATAAATTATACTAGACATATAAAAGCACTCTGACTACAAACCTTAACATTGTCTATAACTGGCTCTCTACAAGAAGGTTAATAATACTTATCTGAAGAAATGCAGCCTGTCATACCTAGAGGTTATTGCTGTTGTCAATAAATACCTTGCATAAGAAGTTGGACGCTTATTGCTTTAACTTATTGTGACTGCCTGTAGAGTATTGCTACAATGATGACTAAAAGCAATATACCACACCGATATATCCTATATAGCTACCAGTAGGGTTAATTTTCTTATTCTATAATTAGGTAAAATTAAGGATGGGATTCCAACACCTAATATAAAAAATAATACAAGATTGTGTATTGTGAATTTTAATTTATGAACTTAGATCATTAGAAAATGAAAAATCTGAGCTAGAAAATAGGTTTCACAACACAATTTCGTCAATAAGACAACTTTCCAGAAATTTATTATCCTGATTTTTCGTCTCGAGAATCCCAAAATACTTCCTTATGAATATAGCAAAGTAGACAGAAAACTTATGCACATGATGCCATTAGATCGACATCAACAATAAGAGACTTAACTAAGGATCAGACAATAGACGCAAATATAATGGGCAACTTTTGTACTCGTTTTAAACAGTTGATAGACGATCTACAGGAAACGTCAAGCATGCCGAGATGTTTGGTTATAGCATATCGGAACTACGGCCATCAGATTTTGGATTTTCAACGACCTCATCAGGAAATAAGGATCCACATCCTCGGCACAGGCTGAAATGGCAGGACCCGAAATAGTAATTTATTAGGGTTAGTGACGCAAACTAGTCACATATCCCACTAATTCGGTCTTGAATTTGAAATCAAACATACGACATAAGATTAGTTAGACATTATTATTACACCAGGAGTATATTATAGATATGTGAGTATAGATGCTTTAATTTACAAATAATAGAATTGGTACTTTACTTTCTAAATCAAGCAATATGTGTTTACTTATTCAAGTATTATACTAAACCCATATTTCAGTAAAAATGGATTTATAAAAGATGAACTCCAATTAAAAGAGATATTCAAAACGGAGATGGCGTAAAAGACTAATGTAATGAAACTGGAAGGAGACGTCAACTGAAAACAGAGAAGTAAATACAAAAAGAGTTCGATTCAATACGGTCGCAGTACTCAATGATTACATTTAACGTTATAAAAGTATACACTTTACAAGAGGGATAAGGGAGTCGAGGGAAGAGGGGATTTGTTGAACCAATAGAGTACTTTGGTAGGTCCCTTGTTGTTGTTTATCGAGCTGTTTCAAATTGGCTACAATTTGATTTGTATTGACAAGACGCCTGTATCTCAACTTAATCTTCCTCCACTCTCGAAATGCTCAAGAACCTAACTTGATTTCCCTTCACTTCTGGTGATTTTATTATTTCAGAGATAATTTTGTTTGTGAAGTGGAATTTGTTATATTTTCAAAACGCTTTGCTTTAATCAATCCGTGTATTTAACAACCCCTTTCTTTATATCTATTGTTTGTGAATCGTCCTTTGTTTTGCAAGAGTTTACTATAGTGTGTTTAATACACCAAGAGGGTTGAGTAAGGTCCAGTTTTAATGGCTCATCGCCTGTGTGAAAATTTATTTTTGATTCAATTACAACCATGGACATGGTTCGATTTTCTTCAAAATTGTCATTCACGTACAATACAGTTGTTAGAAACAACGTTTAATGATTTTTTTGGTTTCAGCTAGGCTATAATAAATACATTGCTTTAAAATACATTATACTATATGTAATCTGTTGCAGGTAACATTTAAGTTTGACGAATAATAGACATATGGTTTATACAGTATGCTTTGTACTTTTATATGTAATGCTTAAATCTAATTATAAACGACAAGCATAGGCTTGAAAGAATGTTATATAAGGATGTTAAGGCAAAAGGCCAGAGAGTAATAGAGGGTTCTGTCTTCTTCATAAGTTGTGTGTGCAAAGCACAGATCACAGTCACGCTACAAAATTAGTCTAGGAGGTGAGAGTCAATTTAAACTGTATAAGCTCACAACCAGGTTTTTTTTAAATCGATAGAGGATTTTTTTAAAGACAATCTATCGTCAGCCGCACTAGTTTAGGTGGAAGTCAGAATAGCAATGTATCGAAAGGGTTAAAAATGAGAAACGATATTATTTTCTCAGATAATATTGTTTTATACCTTGATATGCTTACTACTGACCGTCAGAGCCATACAATTGTTATATCACTATCAGACAATTAGATAAAGTTGCCACTTTAAGACTACGTACATAATTTGTCTCAGACTGCTGGTGTTAAATTTGTGAAGCTAAGGAAAAAACGATCTGATAAAAAATATAATTTCATACGGCTAACCCTTTTGGGACTCTCCCATTACGACCTTCACCAAAAACTAGCACGGCTGACATTGAACTCCTTTCTTAGGAGAGATTTCTCCATTGATTAAAAAAACAGCTTGTGTATTTATAAAATGCATATTGGCACTAGCTTCTGGACTATATTTCTTTGTTAGAAACTGCAAAACAGTCGTGTTGTAGTTTTAGATTGTTCATTTTTTTTTTCAAAGTCTCTTTTGTGTCTATGGCTGACAATAATTTTTCAGGTTCTACTTCTCCATGTTTAATAATTTGTCTTTTAACGTACATTTATCACTAACACTTTTATATGACAATTGTATAACACCTAACACCCAAGGTTGCAAAGCACACATAGGTGACAAGGCTCCTCGTTTTATTCACATCATATTTTTAACATGGTATTCACAGTTCACAGACTGACTAGTTTATTCAAACAAACCAATCGATCAATATTGAATATCAGTTCTCTTGCTCTGTTAGGTTTTCAATATACTATTCATTCCTTTAATAACAGCCATACTAATGCCCATCGTTTAGCTAATTTGACAACACATCAAACACAGTTTTGCAGTTGAAATTTAATTACAACACTTCATCAGTAATGTCGATAGTTCACGTATTCCACGTTCATTACCATTTATTGGAATGAACAGTTAGAGTGCAGTTGAACTAATTATATTGGTTATTACTTTGTCCCGAGCATTCCGTGTGCAGAATGCTGTACCAATTTCAACACCGTAATATCGTAATTGGGTTTCCATGCTTCTCTTGCGCCATAAATGATATTCCGTCCGCCCCGGTTACAGGTTACATAGCATAATCTAGTATTTTAAATTTCAAGTTCCAATTAATTTTACTTTCAAACCGAATCACGTTGTTATAAGTCTCCTACAATAGAAGGTGGATTTTAAGTCCATCTACCTTTATTTACTTTAGCATTAATTTTAGTTTTGGAGATCCCTCTAATCAATATCTATAAACTGCATTAAATGGTAAACTGAAGTTCTGGTATTTATAAATTAACCTTCTCTCTTCATAAAGAGTTACTTCCAAGTGTTTTAAGTAAAACGTGAAGTTGACACCAATTAAATAATTCAAAAATGTTTATTTACAAGAATTAAACACTGCGAGGTATTTTGGCGTTATCTCGCCACAATATTGATATTACGTGATAAGCATGCCAATTAAAAAGATTAAAGTAAACTTTTATATTTTTCTGTAAAGGGGAAAAATAGTGGTGCGATAGTAGCGTAGATTCGTTCTATCGTTTGGATTGACTTTTATTTTAAGGGGTCAATCGATACACGTCTGATGTTTCTCTCTCTCACACCATGCTTCTTGTACCGCTTTGAGAAATAGAAAGATGATTATGATAACCACTAATAATAACTACATTTTACTTCATAACCGACCCTTAAGAGTCGGCTGTAGTAAAATGAACTTGAAATTTTTAAGAACAATGTTAGACCAAGAACATATTCTTATTTTCGGTTGGAGAATAAACTAAGATGTATCATTTTTATAATCTGACTAATGTACGTAGTATATAAATTGAAATCCCCCTGTACGGTGTTTTCTTTTTTTTTAAGTAGAAGTTGTTTTATATTTTTGAATAACAACAATATAAAAATATCCCTTCCAGTTTACTAGGAAAAGGGTGGTTTCTATGTGTCTCTGTCAACTTAAAATGGGAAACTAGATGCATTATCACTTAACACATTTCATTTGCACAACACTGACGCGACAATACCTCTCAATAATGTGTAGTAGCTTATTTTTTATTGGACTTTATTACTTAGTTTAAAAACAAAAACTCAATTTTATATTCAATTTTATTCGTTTTCAATACAAATAACAATTTTTAACAAAATTATTCAAAGAAATCCAAAATAAAATTCCTTTGTTGCTTAAGAAACGATATTTACCAAAATTATTTAGTAAATAATGAACTGGGCCTTTCCAAAAGTCACCATTATTGTTTTAATCTAATTAAACCTTTATTTTATTTTTCATATATACAATAGACATACTTCCTAATTTTTAAAACTTTAACTCCTTACCGAGAAGTACTATTGTTTGTTCAAACGTCAGACAACAGTACTGTCAATAGACATTTCCACTGATTTTAATGACATTTTTATCTAAGTAGAAATATTTTTATATTATTACTTCAACCAATTTTATTTCAGTTAAGTGGTCTGACGATGTTTTTTGTTCAAAACAAAAAGCCTCACACAATTAAATTCAATTATTATTGGAGTATTTGTTTTTAAATTAAGTAATAACTTCATAACAATTTCAAACATTTGGAAACTCCATCATTCTGGAACATTACTTACTCTTTTAATTCACTACCATCCCATTTTATCCCCATTCCGTTTACTCATTACTAATGTTGTTTTAATTATATTGTTAGCCACTATGACTTGGAAAAACACAATGAAATAGGTAAACTTCTCTATAAACAAAACATATTTTGACATGATAATAAACTTTGTTATTCTTTTCTTTTCGGCATTGGCAGTAAGCTTTAAAAACTTCAACCGTTCCGTTCCACATCTTGAAACGTGGTATGGCAATGTAATATTAATTTGTATCTTGATCTTAAACTGCAAGAAACCAATTGTGATATATTTATATATATATATATATATATGTATATATATGTATATATACTGGTTTCTAAAATTAAAACTAAAAAAGACATACAGGACAGATAGTAAACGAAAAGAGGTAGACAATTGGTTGCATTTCATTTGCAGCTCCTCTTGATCCATGGAACAATATACTACTAAGGTTTGTGTTTGTGTCGAAATTTTTGTTACATCCTGTATACGTATGAAACCAATGCATTTATCAATATTAACAACCCATACAATAATACAAGGAAAAAACTGTTTCATTTCTCTTACAGCAATGGTACTGACCTGGATGTGGTAGATGGTATCAGGCCAGAGAGACAGAGTGACAGAAGTAGAGTCCGTGAACAAGTTACCCCTCAGGCCGCCCCCGTCCACTTCCCAGGTGACGAAGTACACGGCCGGTGTTTTCACAGTAGGTTGGGGGTTCCATGCGATCTCCGCGATCACCAGCACCTTCTGGTGTATCAGAGACAGTTGACGCAAATTCCAACCCTGCTCGACATCCTTCTGGAAACCAACACGACCGTAAAGAATTACGTTGCATGTAATAGTTTCAAAGAGTATAAAAAGAGTCTAAAAATGTTTTTAAATCCGTATAACTAACAAACATAACAACTTACCAACATGTCCAGAGGGTTCTGTGAAGGCTCAGAAAAGAGCTGGGTGTTGATTCTGTTGCTGCCAGGACTGGGGAGACGCAGAGCCAGAAGCGCCTCTTTGCTGACCTGCCTCAGCACCTCCTCAGCAGCAGAGAGAGTGGAGGTAGGGCTGTAGATGGTCACTAGACCCTCGCGACCCACCACAAGCACCCGCAGACTGCCCGAGGTGACCTCGGGTACTCTAGCGGTCAGCTCCATTGTCTGCAGCAGCTGACGCCACGGCTGTCCCGCTGCCTGACGCATCAGCACGTATATGAAGGGCGCACCGTGCTGCGCGGGCCGCGGCCAACTGACCTGGGGGCCGGTCTGCGAGATGACCTGCTGCCCTTGGGTCACCAGCACAGGCACCCGCTGTGGCGAACCTTCTCGGTGGAATTGACAGGCGAGCTGGCACCCGCTGGACTAGGGTCACAAAAACACATATAACCATAATTCACCTGAGTAGAATTTTACTAAAGTAATTAATTTTTCATTTCTAATAGAGAGCAGATAAACATGGCCATATTTTATATACGAGTACTTCAAAAACGTTCCAGAATATATTCTGATAGGAAACTGTAATACGTGTTTTATTGAGTGTTCATTTTACTACCAACGAATAATTAAATTTAAAGAGACTAACTAATATACAAATTTAAGACATAACTACACTATTTCTCGTTAAAATGTTACAAATTTGACAAAATAGGTTATTGCCTAGACCCTTTGGAATTCATTTTATTTCGATAAGGAGGGTGTGATTTTAAGTACGAGTTTGCATTAAAAATCCATAGAATCGTAATAGTAAAAATAATTAAATACATATGCATTTCGCTGTGCAGATCACGATACATTATGTCTTATATTATTTATATACTCTATTAGAGATATAGCCTATGTATTTCAATGCATAATAATACATTAAGAGCGGGCTGGTAAACTTTTAACTGCAATGTTAAACTTTTAAGACCTTACTTTTAGTCGTAGAATTGTGGTAGGTGTGTCGTTTTAAGACATGCATCCAAGCGCTGTTTAATATTTTCTATATTTTAATTGGTTTTCAGAGGAAAATCTTTTTGCACATAATCATTTTAATTTTAAATTCACAAAAGGAGCTAGACTCATGGTTCTTAAAGGGGAAACGTCAAAGCCGTTTCAATACAGCCGGCTCTTAGACAACATTTAAAGATACATCTTTATCAAGAGCAGATAAAAAACCAAACTGATTTAAAACGTCTAAATAAAATAGCCAATGTGCTATAAACACGTATTGAAATGATATAGTTATAAATATTGAACCAATAATAATAAAAGATAAAGTCATACATTATTAGTAGAACATAATAGGTGTAAGTAGTGAAATTGTTACATAGACAAACTTCAACAATCGAGGAGTTCCCAAGATATCAATTCTAGTAATGTTATTGTTTTGTCCAAATTAGTCTATACATGCAATGAAGGAGGAGGAGCTCTTCTTATTGGAATATAAATTTCCTATTATTTTACTACAGAAAAACTCACAATTTTCCAATAATTTGATAAATTATTGGATAATTGTGAGTTTTTCTTTAGTAAAATAATAGAAAAAATAGTCTATACATATTTCATTATAGAAAAAGTACGATTAATTTCATATACAGATTATTACAACCTATTTGTCAGTTTTAGCTCAATAAAAATATTGTAATTGAATACATGAATTGGAATGATTTAATAGTATTATGATAAAATAAAACGAGATCGTAAATTTTATATAGTTTCATTTGATTTTCATTATTATTAAAAAATATCCTACTATAACCCTCTTTGTTGTAAACTAACACAATCTGATACGAATTTCACAACATATTAACAAATCCAAATGTCCTACGAATTAGCAAAATAATTGTAGATCAAAGCTGCAGTATACTTACACACAGAGCGGATTTTGAGCAGACGGCGCCCCACACGACGAAATTGGACTCAAGCAGTTGGCACTTCTCCCAACACTGTCAACAAAATACACGTAATTACCACGTGTCACTGGAGACATGACGTTATTTATAGAGGGACTTTGTCTTTATTAGTGGCTCTGAAGTGTCAACCCGTCCCAGCAGCAACGTTGACAGACTAGAGCAGACTGATGAGCCATCGTACCTACCACAGTCACCGGCCAGATACAAGAGTCGTTCGTCTTCTTGGTCACTGATTGCATTTACTTCTGTGAAGTCCATGACGGTCAGCTGCAATCTCTGTGTGTACTAGAGATAGTACATCGTTATCAGATCGCATTGGCGTTCCTGGCCTTCTGCAATGCATTATTTTGTTGTCGTTGCCAAAACTAAATCACTTCGTAAGTACTCTGTATCTGCTGGCGACATCGTCAAAATACAGTGTGAATTAAAAGTATGGATACACTCTATTCAGTTTTTTATGGATAAAGATGGAGGGATGAAAGTCATGACACCATTCTAGGAAATAGAAGTGAGCTTTTTAATCATGGTTACAACTTTGCCCATTTCCCCAAATGGGATTTGGGGGTGGCTCAAAGGTTTTAAATGTAAGGACCCAATAAAGTTGCCATTTTTTACTGAGTTGAGATAGAACGCTCTAGTTCAACTGTCCTTCTTCTTTTATCCAGACCTATCAAATGAGGTTTCACTTAATGGATCATTACACTGACGCCCCATACCAAGTCAAATCCCATTTTGGTGAAATATTCACAGTTGTAACAGCGATGAAAAAGTTGACTTCTATTTCCTATAATGGTGTCCCGAGTTCCATCCCTCCATCTTTATCCATCAAAAACTGTACAGAGTGTAACCATACTTTTAACTCACCCTGTATGTAGAATGTGTAACACCATCGTCTCTATCATATAACTACTTTATGTCCAACAACCCTAAAGTATTTTTCTGTCTGTGTCTGTAACTGAACAACTCTGGAAGGTTATTCAATCTCCTTAACTACAAATGGATATATCCATTATAAATCATATAATAATATATTGTCCACTATATTTTAGCATTTTTAAACGGTAATGTAATTTAATTGGCTAAGCGTTAGCGAAGCCTATCACTCAAGAAGCTGGAACAATTTATGTCCGTCTGTCTGCACAACAAACTGACCTATAGACTTAAAAAATTGCATAAAGCTTCATTTTTATATCAGGAACATTGATTTACATTATAGTACATGTCATCCATGGGATTTGGCTGAGCGTTAGCGAAGCCTATCACTCAAGAAGCTGGAACAATTTATGTCCGTCTGTCTGCACAACAAACTGACCATTGCATAAAGCTTCATTTTTATATCAGGAACATTGATTAACATTATAGTACATGTCATACATGGGATTTGGCTGGGCGTTAGCGAATATGTATGTGACCATGATCGCAACGAGAAAATAGCAGAATATTTATATTTGTTAACAAATTGAGTACAATCACATGAGGGTTCAGGGATAAAAGTAAAATGATAGATTAGAATGTCAATGTTATAAATTGGTGACAAGATGTTATTTCAGTGCTCTCTCGCGTTGCCTTAATCTCCATAGCTCACAGAATTTTTTACTATTTTAACACTGCTATGAAACCTTACTTAATTAACAAAAATGTGATTGAATCATGTGGTGAGTTATCAAGAAAACATTTCATCAATGAACTTTACATTTAGCATGAAAATTTTCTACGAGGAATGATTTTAATGATGGTTCATGTCTAACTATGGAATTTGCCTTGCATTATTGAAGATTATCACTCAGGAAGTTGGCAGAATTTCTCTTTGGTCTTGGGGATATAAAAATGTATCTTCTGTATGACCTTCGCTATGTCCGCAGGAGATCTGAAGAATGAAATGTATAGATTGTAGCAATTTTGCAAGCAACTTTACCGACGCCTGTTCCGCTACGTGGTATGGCGAAATCCTATCTTGTAATATGTTTAAGCTTATAGATTTATTTATTTATATATTATCTGTATGCATAATTATTGTTCATCGTACTTTATATTTTATTACTACATACTGAATATTTTATTTAGGAAAAATAATTTTACATATTGTTATGAAAAGTATGATTAGTATTTATTATTTTGTTACGAAAACAAATATTGTGTATGAAAAAAATTTATTAGTATTAGAACTATTAATCACTAATAGTTAAAAATAATATTAGAGCTGATTTATGCATGGCATAACCGAGCACTACAATTATTATTAGATTTGGCGTAGAAATTATTATACATTTTGAATGTTGATTTTGTAATCATCATGAAACGGAAACATCCATTAGATATTAAGTGAATGATCCCAGATGTATTATGTAAACAGCAAAAGGGTTTTTACTGCTAGATGTTCATGCAAAGCACAGGCTACCTCAAGATAAACTGGAACTTAAAACAAAAGAGCCCAAACGGGTAGACGATCAGAAACAGTCCCTGGTGAACCTGGACTGTCAGTCTGCTAGAACAGTAGTGTCGCTGACAGGTCAAGCACTGGGCGAGGTGCCCCACGTGTGTACATAGCAAACCCGGAGTGCAAACAGATGGAAAGCAAAACCGTTGAGTCTGCGCTCGGTGGTACTGGCAAACGTGCATATTCAAATACACAAAGTAAAGAACTACCTGGAATCCAAATGAAATAACATCAAAGACAAACAAACATCGGAGAAGGGCAAAATATTATCGGATGGAGTTATTTCTTTTGACCTTTCTGGTTTATCCAAACAAGTTCAAATAAAGCTGCATGGGTTTGGACCTCTGAGATGTATTTTCAGTTGTGTATTCCTGGGACGGGCAGTATGTAGTATTTTAATTCCAGCACAAAAAATGTTACTCGCTGACGTTATAATAAAAACTCTTTCAAATTTATTTGGACATCAGCAAAACTTTTTCTAGTTTTCTCCACTCGTTTTACGTACATACACAAAGTTCTGTTAATATTTGTTTTAATTGTACACTTTACATTGCAACTTCAGTTTATATGTAGTTAATCCTCAGTAGTGTAATTAGTAACTTTTAATCCCTTACAAATAGTAGTAGCTAAAATTCAACTGAAGCAGAACACCTACGAACGCGACTAAAAATATTGACCGGCTCGGAAAGTTAGCTAAAACACCGACCACGTGAGGGCGCCACAAAAGCCCGATCGAAGTTCGGTGCAGGAAAACCAACTTGTCCGGACTCGAACTCCCCGGAGAGATCTGGGGCTTAGTAAGTGTCAAACAGTAATAATCCAGAACTAAGTCCGGCGAGCAGCTCACAAGTTGGTTCCAACTGGATAACATTGTTTGCTGCCGCCGCTGCTGCTGCTGCTGCTGGCCGGCCCGGCCTGTCAATACAGGGACACCCAGGGGCGCGCAGTCCTGTCTGTGTTTACTTACTACCCCGGTTTTAGTTTCTCTAAGGGAAAAGTCTCCATTCGGCGTTCCTTATTTACAGAATACCTTTCGGGAATTACATAAAACGTAGGTACATTACGATGGAATAAATTATTTAGATACAAACCTAATTTTTAAAGGAAGTGAATGATGATAAAAGATAGGCCAAGTAAGTAAATTTCATTTAAAGTCGAGGATTTAAATTATGTCAAACATTTTATTTTATTTTTGGACGTCGCTAGAGAGCGATAACTGCCAACAATTGAGTGGGAAAGACAAATACAATATCGCATAAACAAACATAAGAATCGATTGTTGCATTGTTTCATTTTCTTACTCACGTGATTTATTCAGTAACAGTTTGTTGATGACAAGAGTTGACGATTTTTTAAACTCTATTATAATTTAATGGACATAATATTTTTTATAAAGGAGAACACAAATAATAAAAAAACAAAATATGCTTTTTTTAAGAACAGTAATCTATAATTGTTATTTGATTAGCCTCCCTACAGTGCTTCAAAGGTCAAATTATAAAACTTTAAATGCCTTCAACTTCTAAACGAGGAAATTTATGAAAAAAACGTTTTAAAATTGTATTTTAAATCAAAATTGATCATGAGTGTTCCATTACAAAGAAGTTGGCCGCTATATTGGAAAATATCAGCAATTTTCGCAGTTTTCAAACTTTTTTGATAATTTCCTAACTTATATACTTAACGAATGGTGAAACTATGTATAAAATAAAGTAAATTTATATACCAACACAGCGATTAAACGTTGCTAACACAATTATTATTTTCAGATAGTTCTTCAAATCAACTGAGACTGAAACAGGTTGAACAAGTGAAATGTGTTGACGCGGTGTGAATAAAACTTATTTGTGGATATTCCGGTCTCGTGCGCCCATTTATGAACTAAAATTACGTTCATAACATATACTATAAAATATGAAAAAATAAGTTCATGTTTATGCCAAACTGGTATTAAAATATATAGCTGCAATGAAAACCACCTGCACTCTCAACACCATTAAAAGTCCCGAAAGATGATTTCAGACTCCGAGGCTAAAGGTATCAAATTGCAAATCGGTTTGCCTACTTTGGGATTTAAAAGGTCTATAATCCCTATTTTCCCGTGAATAGAACCCAGAAAAGAAATTTGAACTCTGCGATTTGCTAAGCGAAATCTGATATCGTTCCAAAAAAAAAAGGACCAGAGCAACAAAGAGAGACTGAAAAACAGTTGTAAAATCGTTTGTGTCTAAAAACATAAATATTACTGAAAAGTATTTTTTTGTTGCAACTACAACACATATCAAGTGATAGATGCACCTAATCTATCCATCAGCTACTACACAACTGGGGTACAATTTGTTACCACCACCCCTCCCCCCAAACGCAGCAAACACTTATATACAAAGCCATCAAACTCTAAATGCCGCTATGATGTTTTTGTATAATAATGTGCTGCATCTTTAGCGACGAAAGAGAAATATTCCTCACGTAATGCCTAATGTAACAGAATCACATTCAAGAGGATCTGATCAAACATGCTTGAGAGAGCAATCAAACCCATAGAAGAGTTTGAGTGGCTTGGCGCGGGCTAAAAAAAGAGCCCAAAACAGCAACGCTGACAATTTCGTAAAAGGATCGTAAAAGGACACACGGTATGGCTTGCGACACAATCGCACCCTTTATGTTGACATCTAACTTGTCGAGTCCACTTTCCCATGAAGAACAACAACAGTGTAGTGGAGTGTGAAGGTCATTTCTGCAATCCTTGCAAAAAGTTTCGCCTTTCCTTTCCTCAACGTGCCCTACCCTTGCCCAGTCAGCCGCCGCCGAAGTGCCGTTACGGGACCTGATTTCTCCCCACGCAGTAAAACACCTTCCCTTATAAAAAGGCTCCCCCTGATCACGTTATCGTCTTGATTGGACGGCAAGTAAACGTAGTGTCCCCCTAGGGTCTACTGTCCGGATACCGGCTGGTCTTCTATGTACTGAAAGCGAACTCTCTTTCTTTGATGTGAAAATTATGCAACGGATTATTTTATAGTTTAACTTATTCTTTCTTGAATAGATTATTATAATTTTCCTTGTATTAGTACTTCCTGTAAATGTTCACATTTCCTTTCAAACCACACCTCGGGCTTAAAACTACTCTTCGATTTATACACGATTGTGACTATATGTTATGACAAACTATTATAATTGGATGAGCGTAGCCGAAACAACTATTTAAATTAAACAAAAAAATTTTGACTGTATTCTTAGAGAGTCGTTAGAGGAAGACGTCTCTTCACCACGCAAAAATCCTTCAATTCTCAACAGTATTTTTACACTTCATACATTGTTTAATGTATGTAGATTTATATTAAAATTTACTTTTTTAATACATTAATACTAAAAAAATTAATAATAAAATGTAGATGATATTAAAAATTACTTTTTAAAATAGTACATATTTCACTTCCTATCCCTCTTTATGAATATTGAAATTTATAATCCTATAAATAAAGAAGCACCAAAACATATAAAATAATGTTTATACTATAAACTGATGCCTACAAGACATATTCTAGAGTATGTCGATTTCGAAATAAACTGTACTCAAAGATGATCAAATATCTCATAAAGATCGAACACTAAATCCCGACACTTGGCTGAATGATTGTACACGATAGTGAGCTTAGAAGTCAATTGAGTCAATCGTCTCTTGAGCTCCCATTTAAACTGTAATGGGCCATTAATTAACTGTAAGTACCGAGAGAACAATCCAACGACATCTCGAATCGGAGAGCCATTCACAGAGGAGCCGTTGGAGGCCATCAACGTTACAGTCCAACTTCTCGGTAGGCAACTTCCAAAAGTAAATACACATTGCAAAAATGTGTTACAAACTTTTCTACACCCACTGCACATTGTACGTCGCAGTTTATTCACTCAAGAGAGACTTTGATTTGAATGCCATTTGTTGTCCATGGTTAGGGTCATGTGGCCCTAATTTTGCCTCTTTACTTTTGTACAAATAAAAAATTATTCATTCGTTTATTAAATCATGGTTTAAATTAGAATGTTATTCTAAACTGAAGCTATGAATTGTTCCACAGAAATGTGATTTGTGACAATCTTTACCATTTAAATACATATACATGGTGAAAATATAATCAACATGACTAGATCTTCTACACTTGTTTAGAGTAAAAGCATAAAACCATGGCTTAAATTAAAATTTTACTTGAAATCTGACCTAAAGCTTGCTAAGAAAAGTTCACATGGAAATGTGACATAGTAATTTTTACCCTTCAGTGGAACATAAATGGTGAAATGCTGCAGCTATCAAAATTCTTTAGAATAAATTTGCAGTGAATTTTATGTAAAACCGTTTCTTAAACACCTGAAAATAAAATAAGCCTCCCAAAATTACCTATTAGACCTGCATGACAAATTGCTTAATCACTAAATGACCCTTATGGGCTCTATAACTGCCTCCATTTTCAAGTTTACAATAAAATTAAAATTCAATCTTTTTCGACATTTTAAACGGCGTAGTGTGTACCGTTTTATCAGGACTATTTTACCAACAATTTTAATCACAATTAATTGTAAATTCTTTTTTAAACGTATTCACAACTACAGCAAAATTCCGGATTCCGTAAAATCGACCAGTCAAAATTTGGTTCACTTGCTCACAGCTGATGCGCAGGCGCGTTTTTTTTAACTGAACATGAATATTTTGACTTAAATTAAAATGTTATTTTGTTACTCATCACTTTCCCTTGAACTACATGTGGAATAAAAGATAAAAATGTATTAATATTTGTTTTAATTGTACACTTTACATTGCAACTTCAGTTTATATGCAGTTAATCCTCAGTAGTAAGTTTAAAAGAATCTCGAAAAGTATATTTTAAAATACTTACCATTCACGGTAAAATTACACTTCACGATTAGGTTAAATATAATCCTGCATAGGTGAATTCAGTCACATAATATTGCCATAGTGTAGATTTTGGGTAATCAAAACGAACAATTCTCTAAGAAACTATGTGAATTAGGTATGTATAGGTGGCATTTGCATGTACTCATCATTCGTTTAGGAATATTGTTAAATGATTCCCAAGCATTAGGAAAAATATGATTGGATGTAATAAGCTGAGTTTGTTTTTTTATAGTACATCCAAGATGGTATCTAAGTTGAGTACTAGATTTTACTACCCTGCAAGAAATTCAATTACCCATTGCAATTGTAATCCTTTCAATTGTGGGGATATAACGTGAGTAAAAGCCTTGAAAGCCATCTCGTATCTATTTGAAACCCAGTTTAAAGTAGTTTTGTCCAGTAAATCCGGCAGCCAACTGGAATTGGGTTTTATTTTAGGAAAATACAAAAGGTTAAACATCACAGCAACTTACATTCGAGAATTGTCAGTGCGCCAACTAGCTCTAAGCCAACGAAATCCTATTTGTGCCAAATGAACTTAGATCCATTCTAATAGTTCCGGGGATAAAGTGAGAAGTTATTCAACACAATACTAATGCACACTAGGACGTAGCCAATGAAATGCCGGTATAAATTATCTCTCAGCAATACCAAAATTTGAATGGCATTTTCGACTTCTTTTTGTTACTATGTAAGGAAATCCAATAATTAACTAAAAGGAGCACCTTTGTTAATATCTATTGTTTTTTATGTATTAAATATAAGTTTTTATTCAAAAAATATAATAATAATGGGATAATAAGCAAGTATATTAGTATGAAAATGAGTAGAATATGGTGTAAATTTGAAAACAATCTAAAGACCACGTTTTAAAATAAACTCCTAATGGAGCAATGAAATCTGAAATCAATGCTTTGCGTAAATAAAACTAGGTATTTCAAAAATTAACCTGAGCTATAAAATTAATATATGTTAGATCCAGTCGAAAAGAAACATGGGAAATGTTACTAGTAAATAACACATTGCAGTATTTATTTGTAATTATATTTTCTGAAAACTTTTACTTCAAGTTCCTTTCTCCAAACCCTAAGAAACAGGGGTTTCTTAACATAAACATTAGAAATATAGGACTTATCGGTTATTTTTAAACCCTTAATTTAAATGTATAATGCTGAATATGATAGTGAACTGTACTGATAGAATAAGGCTTCTCGCTTCTCGCTAGACACCACCTCCTGAATCTGACTGCTAATTGTACACAGGGAGCAAGAGCTGCTAGCGAAATGTAAGCTATTTTCTAGATTATCCACCTCTAGGAGAGCAATACAACTCCCTATAAAGGCTCAGGGTAAAGGACCGTTTTAATGGCAGTTGCCCCGTCTGAGAAGCGCTTCTCCTGTCATTTATTCGGTTATCTTGCAACAGCCCATAATAAATGCAGAGCAGCTTCGAGTTTAGTCAAATAACGTTACTTAACGTCGCGCTGCCAGAGCGATTATATCATGTAAGATAACAGTAATCATATTAGCATAGCTCAGCTCCGGCTCACGTTACTAGTAATTACCTGTTTATTTACTTTCACGCCCGAACAAATTTAATGCATTAAATCTATTGTGTAACCCGTGTGTGTATATATTGTAATGTGTTTTTTAAATAACAGCCAATATTGCGGACATCTTTATTGTAGGTAAATAAGAACAGTGTTACATCTCATGCACTTTTACGACTTTATTTAAAATCGTAAAATAATAGGATGTGTCTCATTTTAAATATATCATTATTGCTCATTCACACGCTTGTCAGTTTTTCATTATTCTTAAACGTTATAGGAAAACCAGAGGAAATTTTTTCAAATTTTTTGTACTTTTCTATATTAAAAAAATATACTTAAAAAGCTATAAAGCGTATTTATTAAGTGTATTTTTTTAAATTAGATATCTCCCAAAACACTAAAATATTAAGTGCACGAAGTTTTGTAAAGTACATGAGATTTAACACTGTTGTTATGGAGAAAACTCAAGGTCGTTTCGCATCGTTTCAGCTGCCTCTTATTAGTGGGAGAGAGAATTCGTAGGCTTGCTATTCAGAATTTTGATTTTCTAATTTCCCGCCTATCTCGTAAATCAGAACGTCCAACCTATCGCATTTTTCGCTCCCATTCTTGTCCGTATGCGCGTCCCTAATCGCCCACTAAGTCCTGGGCGTCGCTTTCATCACCCGGTCGGACCGCACGGTCCTGAATGGACATCACGGTCACGTCCGACTGAAGCCGGCGACCCTCTTTTCTGTAGCAAGTTTGACACCATTCATCCACACAAAGGCGGAGTTTGCAGAGAAATTAGAGCCCGTTTTGTGTCCAAAGCTTTGTATCCAGTTCGGAGACCAGGTGTTCGCGAACCTCCGAGCAGCGGCTTCGGATACATAAATAACCGCCTCACCTGGTCTCTAGACGCGGGATTTGTCGAGGTGACAGATTACTCATGGAAGGGGTCGGAGAAGGAAGGCAAAAAGTGACTTTTCCTCGCTACCCCTAATTATACGCGCGCTACCACGACCGGCTAAAAGAGGGGCGGTTTTTATTATCCATGTACGGCAGTGCCTTATATTAGGCTATTGTTATGATATCTCCATTTGCACAAGGAAGACCCAGTGACAATTTATGTCAAGGAATGAGCCAAAAATGTCGAGGAACAAAACGAATCCTCTTATACACCAGAGCTCTGAAACAGTTGCTAACAGGAGAAACATGGCAACGTGGCGGTATAGTGAATTGTAATGGGAGAAGGAATAGGGAAGTATCGTTAAATTATCGCGTTCTCAGTAAATGACTCGTAACAATACACATAACGTTACTATTCAATCGTAGGATGGGTTGATTCAATACGAATGTTGAGTTTAGCTCCATTTCACCTTCCGCTTAGTGCGGCGTCTGAAGAGTTCGACACTCACATACTCGACTGGTGGAGCTGTCTCTGCAAGTGTGTACTTTATGAGATAATGTGAACACCCCTTCATCTACATTGCAATGGGTGGTTACTGGGAAACCAGATAGAGATCTTTTTTGGTCTAGGTGTCTATGATATCGAAACGATGCAGAGTTTGTTTTGAACGTCTTCATCACCGTCTTTTTGGATCTTTTCAGAAAGACCCAGACTCTGGATTCCAGAGGTCAAGTCTCAGACAGTATCAGATTTCAGAGGCTAGATTTAAGAACAGGCAGGCATACGTTTGTAACTGTTCTCCACTTTACACTTTACGCAGTTTAAAACCAGTTAGAAATATCAGCAGTAATATTTATGATGGACAACTTACGGTTGCTTAAACCGGTAATCAGTTTCGATCCAGTTTTATCGTTCGTCTCTACAAACATCATATAATATTTTAACCTCGTGTTTTCATGCAAATTTATGTAATGTTCCGTATACTTCAGCCTGCTTGCCAGGTCGGCGCATTAGCATAATTGCAATAAAACTCGTTAAAGCCGATTTAGAAACTTGACTTTATTTTCGTACGTTACACGTATTACGACGGATTTCCTCATAACATCGTCATTTGCATACCAAATGTATGTAAATTCCCGCTCTAGTTCCAGCGTTAACAACAGAGTTTGGCAATTAAAACATTCATACTCGTTCGAGTGCTCTCGATACGTATGATGATCAGCTTTATACTGTGCTGATCTTGAAACTTTATTTAAAACACTGAGAAATCAAGATTATTAAATCCCATGGGAGAGCGGGATTTAAACTGGCACTGGGCCAAAAAGTTAACAATAAATAATTTCTAATATATCCAGGGAAGTCCTGAAGGGCAGAAAGTGATAAGGTTTATACGACCTGAATAACTGGCCAATTCCTTAGACCCCCCAACTACAATCCCGTCCTCCACCTGGCTTTTATCCTGGAATTTGTCACTGTGACAGATTACCCCGGCCGAGTGTCTGGGAGGGGGGGGGACAAAAACCACCCGGCCAGGCACCTCCGACCCCCAATTTCACAGCTGAACGGCCCGCTAATAACTTGGCTAAACTATCCAAGTCGTTGTCACCTCACGAGCGATTAGATCCCGTAACGATCGCCTGCTGCAGTTGGTTACCTTTCAGCAGCTCACAATACCGCGACCTCCAATCTTGACACATGACAGTGCTGTAATCTGATCAGGTAATAAATGGGCTACATCTCAATATATCGCCTCCACCCAAATTTTTAGAAATATTATATTTTCCATATTCCACAACCACGACCCGATATTCCCTGTATCTTCAAGAATATCTCTTCAACCCCCGCCCCCTCTCACAATGGATACGACCAAATTAATTTTGGCACAGAATTATTCGCATCAGAGGATTTACGTGTCAATTGCATGCGCTAGAAGAGATAACATTTTTATTTGGGTTCATTAACTAGGCAAATGTATTTTATAAATATACTGCAGTGGAAATGAGGAATTTAATCAATTATACCATGTTTAAGGAAGAATCAACGGATAAATGAAAATGAAAAATCAAAAGGTCTCTTCTTTCTATTCATTAATTAAAGCCTTTGACTAGATATATCGCACGACTCTCTTTTGGGTATGATATATAATTATTCGTATTGCAGAGCACCGGTTGTTAAGTTAATTAAAACACAAAGGGACGATGCCAAGTGACTGACATGAATGACTGGGTAAAAACATTGTCGTAAATGGAGTATCGCAAGTTACAATGTTACGCCTTGTATTTATAACAGAATTATAAACTTTTTTATGACAAAACAATAAATTATTCAATAACAATTTATTTATATCACTGATTTTTATCGTAAATGTAAATACAAAAAATATACATAGTGAACTTTGTAACTTATGTTTTTAGATGTTTATGAAGAAATAAAATAATTTTAATTCAGGTTTTTGAAGTTCGCACTTTATTTACCTCCAGGACAATCACGAGGACATTAGAAAGGACTAGGAATACAGACTGTATCCGAGTATTTACTCCTACTAAGTTATTCCCTTGAAGCTTACAGAAATACACTTAAGCTCAGGACCTAAGCCCCTCGCTCCAAATCTTCTCTTTATTACTGTGTCACTCGGTAATACACTTAAGTTTCAATACACGTCACTTAGTGTGATCTGTCTTCTCTGTAGCATATAAACATAATAGTGTTTATATTTTTAATACGGTGAACGTATTTTTAATATGTGTATAAACCTTAACATCTTTTCGATTCATTTCAACCTGTAATATCAGGTAAATCTTAAGCAATAAACATACCTTATAGTATTTAAATATATTAAATTTTCAACTTGAAACCACAGGTACTTCTATAAGTATAAAGATAGATTAAGTCAATATTCTTATTTTATTATTTCCAATTGATGTGTAATTGTTTTATTTTAAATTAATTCATTAACGACCGTTCTCATTTTGGAGTTCCTACAGATACTTATTAAATTATATTAAACAGAAACAGACAATCTCTACAACGTATGTCTGAGTTGGTTATAGAACACCGAACAGTTCTCTAGTGTGCTAATAATTATAGCTCACAGTGTAATCAAAGTCTAATTTACTTGGTCTAAATCAAAAATCTTAGCAGAACATTTTATTTGTAATATTAATGTTTTTTCAATGACTCACTCTAAATACAGAATTATTTAAAGGGTACTTATTTATCTACAAATTGCTATTACCCTCCAAATTCATTAATCCCTACTCTAGTAACGTGCACGCAACAATGTTACATCAATTGATTGCTCAGTAGTGACATATATTGTAGCACATCCCTTTCCGCTGTAGCACACAAAGAATGGCGGGAAACAGCGACGCGACAAATGGGAATATTTGTCCGCCAAAGAGAATAAAACCCCGCGCTCTTCGCCCTTTGTAGTATTCGAGCGCGCTATAAAACTGGTACACTAATGTCGGACAAAAAGATGCAAACTGCGCTCTTTGTAACTTTGAATTTTGGCTTTTTTGCGAATAACGTTGATTAGCTTTCGGTGACATTTTGATAGATCCTATTATTCTAATAAGGGGTTGTTATCGTCGTAGAACATTCATTGTAGCCTATAAGAGGCCCACTCGAATTTGCTGTTGAATCGAAAGGAATATTGAATATTAATTTATAAAAAAACTCCATTTGGAGTAAAAACTTAGTGGCATAAACATAGACGGTAATTCTCTACAATTACTGTATCAACTTCAATTTCTGAGCTTTACTAAGTGATCTGAGTTTGAATTGAAGATTGCCTCGAGAATTTTATTTTATTTTTCCGCCAGAAGTGCGGGGTGGTGTCGTAAAATCGGTACTTTACGGAAAGGCGGCAACTATTTATTATAACAGAGACGCACCGTCAAGACATTATTGCACCAGTGTACAGTAATTGACCGCTCAACCTTGAACAAGCATTGGGAGAGGGAGGAGGGGGGTTTCAATTCCTGATATTTATCGACTAAAGACTACACTACTCTAGTAAGAAAATCAAGCAAAATCTCTCCAGGCGTTTACTGTCCGAGTGTAATCAGTATAATTATTAGTAGTCCCAGTATACAATTACACTTATTTTGTACAAATTACCAATCAAAATAACACTTTGTGGCTTGTTCAATAATTTTTTTTTTTTTTTTTTTTGTAAACGTTTCGTGTTTTGAATAGCAACGTGGTGGTTTGACAACTAAAGCTAAAGGCGTACCAAGACACTGGCCCTCATAAAACACTGAAGAATTAATCAGACCCGATTTTTACATGAGATATTCATATTATTCATTGTACACCTATGATACATAAATTCAACGATCCACGTTAATAAGGCATCATACATTTCCAAATGCTTTTGAGGATCTTTTCTGAAACATAATTTTGTATTACATAGTTTACTGTTTATTTATAAAACTTATTTACAGGTTTTATTCAATACACAATAATAATAATGGAAATTGTAAGAAAGGCCAAGTACCTCGTATACGACCCGTCTTTGAAATGAGGCAATTTTCAAAGCTCTACGACTAAAAATAAAGGAGTAAAATGGGTTGTGTTTTAGCATTGTTCTTGTGTCAAAAATCAAAATGGCCGCAAGAACAGTCGGCTCTTAACAACGCTAACGCGCGGAAATATATCCTCGTTTTTATCGGGTTGTTCATTCTCAACTACGTACAACAGTAGTAGCGTACTGAGGGTTTCAGTTTGGGGGTTCCCGACACATTACTTCGTATCACGAAGAGAGGATTTCTATACTAATAACTTATTTTATTTTTAATTGTATGTATAGTACTAAAATACAAGGTATTCAAAAAATGTTCATCAAAACTTTGCGTATGACTAAACTGTCACTAAACGGAATACATTAAACAAAACCGTATTTCTACCATTGCCTGTCATTTCCGTCGTTCGCTTACAAAAATGTACGGTGGAATACCATATTGTACACTGACACATTGCAATCATTTTTCAAACATGCTCGTGAAATATAACAATAACTAATTATGCCTAAATACAGATAATCTACATTACTCAAATACTATTAAAATGGTGATAGACTTTAAGAATAGCAGCTGAAAAATCCGGAAGTTTATAGAATTCATCCTCTGCAGAAAGGATTCTAACATAGATTTAAGAAGTAAAGCTGAGAGCAGTTCTTTGAATTTGGTAGAGAATGGGATGTTTTGTTATTATAACTATACGGTAAATATTTTTGGAATAGTCTTGACCTATGTTTACGAATTGTTCTATGGGTCTATTTTTTGTTATACTGTTGGATAAAGCTATGATTATTGAAAAATATAAAGCTTGATTGTTGAAAAATATATCTCAATGGACTTAACAAATAAAAGTCAGCATCGCCTTCCACCTTAAATATAATTTACAACTATCTCATTGTTTAAGGTTATACCCTTCTTAGTCCCCTTATCTGAAGTACAGATGCTCTTGCAAATTCTAAACACTTCATAAGAATGGCATATTATAGAAGTGAAATGATGATTTTTACATAGTCACATACAATTACGTATTAGCTTTACTATTTCATAACTATATCATATTTAGACTTAATTTCTTTATTTTGTTATGAAGATGGCAACTATAATCGAATCAAAGATATTTTATCAGAATTAAAAAGAAACTGAGCAATACACATTTAGAACAAATGTTATTAACTATTGTTATTTTTATCGAATTGGCCCCTTTACATCCAATTGAATCAAACAAATCAAATAAATAAATGTTAATAGTGACGTTAAATTTTTAGTTTCCTGGTCTTGTGGTTTGTACGAGTTTACACTTGTATTAAAAATTGACACTACACAAAATAGGAATGGTGTTGATTTTGAACAAGTGTGTGTTTCTCACAAAAAAAAAATAAAAACCTTCCTTGACCTTATAATATTAATACTACTGCTCCCTGGAAGAACTTCTGAATCGGATTCCAGCTGTTAAAAAAAATTCCTAATCTTCAGTACACACAATGAATAGCAGATTTATCTGAGAAAAATCTGCTAGCGAGCACCGACTCGACGCACTGGTCCTCTTCGATGCGCCCTTCTCTGAACCGATTGCTCATGGCTCTTCGCAACCAATAATTTTTTATTTGAGTATTTTAAACAAATAACAAATCAAATACGCATAACTTAACACTAAATTTATTAGTACAAGGTCATTCTTTCAAGAAGGTTTTATTATTTTCTTCTTACGGTTTGCGGGGAGTGTTCGCCCCTCAGGCCTACTCCTCCAGTACACGTCGCTGACGTACAGTGAAGTCTTGCACTGAAACCGAGTTAGTGGTTGACGGATTGATGCTGATGACCTGAGGGCCGAGCCCCCGGACGGTGTATAGAGAACTGAACAAACAAACGCGTTTAAACGGAAACCCCACTAATTACCTCACTCTTTGAGCGGAGGCGGACAAAAACGTAACAGAAGAAACCTGCCATTAGTGAACGAGCCAATGATAAAAAAGGCTCGCGGTAGCAGCGATACAAAGGGGACAAAGAAAATATGACTGGCTGCTAAACGGGGAAACCGCGGCTGAAAACAACTGATGAGTTCAGATTTATCGGGTCGGAGTGAGTCTTTGTGAGTCGCTCGCTCCGCTAGGCCCCCATTCGTTAGGCCAGCGGCGGGGAAGAATTTGCTAAATGGATGGAAACAGTTCTGTTCTGTAAAAGGCCGACGACAAATTGGACAGAAGGGTGAGTTGCTTTCTTTTGTTATAACAAACAAACAAGTTTTCTCTGCCTTCTGGCCTGGAAACTAGACTAGCGACGGCTATCTAGGCTGGGTAACCAACTGTGGGGAAAGGCCATCTTTACACTGCCCACTGGCTACGGTCGTCGACATTACCATCTAGTATCTAGAACACACACTGTCTGTTTTATAGACAGTTAACTGGCTTAAGTTCATTCACATAGCACTGTAATAGGCTGTAAAATATGAATAAAATCAAATATTGAGGCACTAATCCCTTCATATTAGAGCTTAAAAAATACAATCCGTTATTGTTGTCAAATATATATATATATATATATATATATATATATATATATATATATATATATATATATATGTTTTACATAAAACTTAAATCTAGTCACTAAAGCTGTAAACACTTAAATTTTAACATGTTTCAAAAGTACATTATTGTTTGTTTAATTTAATAAATGTGAGGTAAATATGACTTTTTAAATAATTTTCCATATCGTATAAATTAAATTGTTTTCTGGTACATTTATAATACAAAAAAAACTGTTTAGCATAAGTTTCACTGTATGATATTACGTGTATTAATTAATTTATCAATCTGTGAATATATTTAAAAAGAAATTCTCTTGAATAGATTAGAACAAAATGGAAAACAAAAGACCGTTTATCTTTGGACTGACTAACTTCATTCAGTTAGCCCTCGTCATATAAACTTCGTCTTTGAACAGTGTTGGTTCTCAAAAGTTTTTGTGAGGTTTAGCACGGAAGAGGCCCTGGATGCGGGCTAGTTGTGGCTGGCTATCCTCGGGTGTATTGCGTGGGCATAAGGGAACGTGATCGTTGACATCGATTATGTTCCACCTCGTTGTGGACGTTGTTCGATAACCTTAATATGAGACGTTGACCAAGGTTTTGAGCCAGTTGTTCAATACTATGAATATTTTTATACCCACTTTGTTTTACGAGCCAAAGTGGGATTTTGGACAAGTCTTGATAAGGATAATGCAGATGTATCAGGGGTGCCTTGGACTTAAAAAAAGCTTTTTGCTTCAAACATTGTCCCGACAGTGAAAGTCAGGAGAATCAAAGAAATTGCAACTTCTCCATTCATCTTGGAAAAAGGTGCGTTCATACCTCACTGTCAAGGTGAACAACTTTATCTGGGTGTGAACTTGAGAAACTGTTTTGAACTGAAAGAGATAGAGGAAGACGTTTTTATCTTGCTCCGATAAAGAAAAGTTTTTTCATCAAACACCAGCAGCGTTTGGTAATTATTTTGCACTCACCTCTCACTTCCGACTTCAGCTGAGAACGTTAAACTCGTTTTATCGCATTGTATGTACTAAAGATGGGGACGCTGCTTTAGCACCCCCTGGAATAAGCACCCCCTCGGGCTCTGACGTCACGGCAGGGGGGTGCTAATTTCGGGGAACGCTGCTTATAGCTTGGCACCCTGGAATAAGCACCCCTCGGGCTCTGACGTCACCGGCAGGGGGGTGCTAATTTCAGCGCACGACACGGGACCACGGACCAGGCACGGAATTAGCACCCCCCGACTACAAGGGGGTGCTAAATCAGCGCTGGACATGGTCGAGGCCCCTGAATTAACAACCCCCCTGTTCCAAGGGGGTGTGCTTATTCAGCGCATGGACATGGCTCAGTCACTGAATTAGCACCCCCTAGCATTCAACCAGCAAAAAGGATATTTATCTTTTACATATTCAATTCAATCATAAATATAATAGTTGTTATCTGGATTTTTTTGACGCTGCCACTTATAAGCTACTATCTACGATTTGTTTTGCAATTTGCGATGAACGATTAAATAATATAATAATCAAATATGGCTACTTTCTCTTAAAAAATACCATAGACCTTAATATTACATAATAATGCTCCGGATCTAACAAGGCTAATAGACCTTAGCACTCCTCCCTCTCATACGCATTGTCATATTTGTGTAATAATTTTCACTCATGACTTTGCTTTCTTAATTTGTTTCTATATATCACATATTAAAATAATAAAATTAAATCATATCCTTCATTTATTCTACTTCAGTTTATTCTTTCAGTTAATATGTTTGTAAATTTAATTAACGCACTGCTAAATATATCTTTAAAAAAACATAAAATTCTCTTCGATTTTGAGTCGATTTTTGGAATATTACGGAAGGGAAAATGTAATTATGGTTTTTATACACAATTAGTCTAGTATCATCTTGCTGTTTGTCATTTTTATTGTACAGGTATTGAGTACTGGGCGTCCATACCAATGAAAGATCTAGTCTACTCATAGTCTAGTTAAGGGTATTCACTGACATTAACAGTTCAAAGCTTAACCCAATCGTGAAAACTCAATGAAACATGTTTCTACATATAATTAAAAACTATGTTATTTGTATATGAATCCATAATTAAAATATTTATTTCATTTAATAGCTTCACGGAAAATGGAATCTTCTTTTTTTTAGTTTAATTAACTCAAATTCAAATTAAAAAAAACAATTACAACAAATAATTTTGTAAACAATTTAGGCTCGTATTTTAGGCAAAATAGTTCACTGTCACACAGTATAGAATTTTTCTCTGCGGCATTTTTTGTTTCATATTTAATTTTTAATTACATTTCAAAATTAAGGTTTTATAGAATGAAACAGATGAAGTATGAAAATTACAGTTTTTGAACTTGTCATTTATTACAGAAATAACTTTTCAGTACCTGCCTTAAATAATTACTCGTAACCATCTGCAGTAAGAAACTAGATTATAATTTTTTATCTTATGCAACTATTAGGCGTACTTTGAAACACCTGCACAATGGAACAGCTACATAGACTTAACACTACACAAAAATCGGCGATAGCTGCGCCGCAGGAAGTTGTGCCTATAGACAATTTTCCCACTACTGGGGACGATAGTGGAATGTCTTCTCTCAAATCCAATCCTCCTTCGAAGATTCAAGACGGGATTCGATTAGTAAAACAGACAAAAATAAGCTCGACAAAATGTAGGCTAAATTTGAATTTTCAGTGACGAACCGCATCCACCACACCGATTTGGAATGAAAGATCATTCACGTGAAAGATGTACCGCACGACGGTGTGGCGTCTGGAGTCCCGATAAGGATGTTAATTGGACATCTGCACAGGAACAGTTACTGGTAATGAAGAACTTGTAACCCTAACATCGTCTGTACACTCAGTGGCGTTCTTGTGTATAACTAACATCCTTCGGTAAATGAAAATCATTTAATCAGTAGTAAAATGGCAAATATATCGACAATCAGTTATCAAGGGCTCTCTGTTAGATATACCATAGCGAGATCAATCTCTGACCGTGTTATTCTGGTGATGGGCTCAGATTTGGACCTTACTTCTCTACAAAAATCAGGAGTATGGTTCCTCGAAGCAGTCATACGAACTTCTGATGGAGTGTTAATCATCAGAGCTACAGTGACCGTGTTGTGTCAGGTAATCTGCCCACCTTTCACACGTGTTGGAGTCGGATGAATTAAACAGGAGTTAATTTTTAGTGTTGGGGGTAGTAAAGCCCATATTCAACACTATGTAACTTTCTTTCTCATTTTTTAACTCTACTCGTTTTCGTTTGTGTTAGCAAACTGAAACAGGAGAAGAGCAAGCATTACGAGGCTACAATGAATCAAGCTTAATCGGAATAAAAACCGATCAAATGGAGTATCGAGGAACCAACCTAGTTGTTACTGAACTGGCTGTAACTTATTTCCTTTTCCCCTTTGACCATAAAATCGTTAGTTTTCTTCCTTGTACATCCTGGATTTGTATGAAGTTTCAAATTTCTGGGACCTTTCTATCAAGAGTCATCACACAGACGGACACATTGACAATGACACGATTTCAAGGATATGTCTAGTCCTTAATAATAGACTGGTGATAATATGGCACTAAATATTAAATGAACCAATATATTTATCTATGTATATATTTAGATCCGGAATATATGTAAAGCTTGTACAATTTTTGGTGTATTTGCCAAACATTCTCATACGAGTACATTCTCATTTTTATATGAACTGTTTAATGGTTATTGTTTTAATCAAGAATCTTCTACGTTTTAAATGTGATCAAGTATAAATCGAAGGAAGAAACCCATTTTAAAAACTAAGACCTGTTTTTATGCAACAAAGACCACTCGGTTTCCACCGCTGTTTATTCAAGCTAAGTGATTTCACAAAGTAAAAAGGTTCAGTTAAATTAAATCTTTCTGGATTCAGATCCTATTTTCCCCGCTGTAAGTTTGTAATATAATGAACAGTCATATTAAATCTGGATATAATAGCATACTTAAATTTTTAAAGATTGTTGTATAAACCACAATAGATACACACGTTGTTTATATTATACAGTGATCAATTAATTCATTCATACTTGTGACGTAG
The DNA here is from genome assembly GCF_021130785.1 of Homalodisca vitripennis. Lineage (NCBI taxonomy): Eukaryota > Metazoa > Arthropoda > Insecta > Hemiptera > Cicadellidae > Homalodisca > Homalodisca vitripennis. The sequence goes on along the minus strand of NC_060209.1, from coordinate 91,351,586 downwards.
GTTTACAAGTATTAACATGTTATTATAATAAGAGGTAGCAGTGAAATCGGCAATATTAACGCAAATCAACATAGAACCATCTAACGCGATGTTAAGACTTCACTTAATATTACTTACTATTATTACTATTATAACTTGATAGGGACATAATTATCAAATAAAAATATTGTGACAATAATCACACTCGTTTTAATTTCTAATTGGTTCTAGCAATTATTGGTAAAATTAGATTGTGTTACATTGATATTTTGTTCTACCTTTAATTAGACTAAGTTTATTTGTAAGTTGATTTTCGCAAGCATGTGTATGAACTACATTTTATATGAGACTGGTTATAGCCATCACAAAAGCAAGATTGGGATGAAGAGATGATATTAAAATAACCAGAACAAAAGTTTGAAATACAATTCAAACCTTATTCCTAGATTAAGTATTTATATACATCTATATATGTACCGGTCTCTTACGTCTATTACAAAATAATTTAACACATGTCATATCGTATACATATGTATGTAATATTTTTGAATCGGGAGTAGTTTTCGAACTAGTAGTCGTAACTGGTAAATAATAACAAAACCCTTTCGGAATTTCTATCCTGATTGTAATAAGAATATTTTTTTACAAAAAGGTACAAATATGGGTTCTACAAACTATTGCTAGACGAAAAAGCTAATTTTAAATCAACTTCATGGAGTTACTGATTTAAAAGGTACTGTATTACAGTTTTGACGAGACTGCAATTGGTACTATTGCCCAGGTTGAGTTTTATAGAGGAAACTTCGCCAGTTAATAACTTAGGACAGAACCTAGACTTATAGAACTTTCAGAAATTGTGAGATGGACTAAATAAACCGACACGGCGGAGTATCGAAGGACTCTGACAGAACGTAACGAAAGTTTTTACCAACCAACCCAACAAAGTAACTTCATCACACGTGTCGATAACTTACTGAACAATTTCATATGTTTGTATCGAAATTCGCGTTAAATATCTCTGGAACTGTATAATTAACTAAAATGTGGTACTATACCTTGCCAAAACAGTTCTAAATGTTGCAGGTTTCCGCTATATATTTCGGAACGAAATTTCCATAAATTTTCAAGTGGTTTGAAACAGGTAAAAGTGGTCATCCACATGGGGTTGTCAAAGTTTTAAAAATTTAAAATAACACACACACGAGCACATACACTACAACAAGTAAATAAATATGGAGAAACGACAAACCAAAGGCCTACCTCCCACACCCCATATGCTTGTACTCAGTATGTTTACAAATTGGTTTATTCAGCGATTTTTTCATTGCCATCATGGTTTAATTTTACCTTTAATTTTGATCTGAAAACCATAATTTTGATAGCTTTCTTCCTTGAACCAAGAGGAACTTATGTGTCCGGTTTCAAGACTCTGGACTTCTCGGTCAAGAGTTATTGATCGAACTGCAGGGACCTTAATATAATTAACAAATTAGATTAAGATATATATATATATATATATATATATATATATATATATATGTTACGTATGTGCAAAATATTTTGTAGACGTAACAGATCATCATTTATGGAATGTTAGTATCAATATGAACACTTGTTTTGAACCATGTTTAAAATCCTGTCCGTTATACTTACTTCTCACTACATAACATAAGAATTTGACTGCTTTAGGAAATAAAATATTATGACATGATGAAAAAACTAAACCAAACCCGTTAATAATGTATTTTTCAAACGCACGTGAACTGCTTGTACAGTTGGTTATGTGAGTGGAAGTAGTGTGTCACAGACCGATGGCTCTGTGCCATTATCGCATGCGGGTTCGTTAGACCATATTTATCCGTTATAGTTAGTTACTAGTACAGTCGGTGGAGACTAAACGAGTCCTCCTCCATGTTTAATTACGAACATTGAATTTTCACCTATACGAAAATGTCAAATATTTGATCATTTTTGACTTTTTATAATCGTCGAATTTTAATCCCGTTTGGGCATCTGATATGCCAAATTTGAAGAATTATCACACACATAACAATGTTTTATGGTTTTTTGTAAAATGCATTCGAGTGTTTTATTAAATGAGTCCTTCAAATTAAAAAAAAAACTCTTAATTGGTTGTTGCATTGACATCGGTAAAACTTTTAAAGCATGTGAATAAGTACAACCTGTGCCTTTTAAAGTGAAACATTTCACCAAAATATACATTAAAAAAGCATTAAAATGGTACAAGGTTTTTAATGAACAAAAATCAAGATGGCCACTGGTACAGATGGCTCTGAAAAAATAACTACATTTTAAGTTTTAGTAACAAATGAGCTTGCTTCAAAGCTTTTCTATATTCCACCAACAATTTCATATGTGTCAAATAAGGCGTAAATCTGAGACCGATGACACCAGTACCCCACTGGTACACGAAAGAAGATGGAGTAAATGAGTTCTTTTCGTTTATTTAAAATTTAATAACTACTTGTTTAAACGTATGCAATAGCATTTAAATTTTCCTTTCAATTTGTTTTATATCGTGTTTTATTAACTATCTGATAACTAACAGTTATTAATCATGATAAATCCGAGATGAAATACAATACATAAAATAAGTTGTTGAAGCGCACTAGTAAATATGATTGCTATACACATAACAAAATTTAAATAGTAAATGTTGTAGTTCCCAATTTCATATAATTTGCTTAAAATAAGGGGAAAAGTATGTTCATTTTAAACATCCATGGCAGATAAGGCATGATGCCAATATTGAACTGTTCAGTTACATTGGGGTAAAATGTTATATGTGCATATGGACCTTATAAACCATGTAACTAATTAACGCTCTAATTTTTACTGACTTTTTTCGGATTTTAGAGTGTAGTCGTGTGGGTTAATACATTATTAAGGAATACTGTTTTCTTTATTTGTATCAAGGTTTCGTCTTACTACTAATAACTGAATATGTTCAACTGCTAAATATGGTTAATTTGTCATACTCGTATTTTGCATAGTTACCTAAATTTGAAATGTTTGTTCTGCAAACAGGGACATCTTTTTTGTTTTTATTCCGTTTTCGAATACTTAAACGACGGTATCCTGTGCCTAATAGAAGCTTAATTCATGAAAATACGTTCTACTCCTTGAGCACTAATTATTTGGAATCCAGAGAATTGAAAAGTTTAAATCATACATGGATGCTCCAAGAACAATTTCTGCAACGTCAGTCTCCAGTATACGGAAACCGTAAGGGAGTATAACTGAAAGAACATTGTAAATCCATGAATTTCATGCATGTATAAAGAAATTGAAGACACATTCTGCCTCTTGGTTCAAAACTATGTAAAAATGTTATCAATGATAACAGTGACTCGAGGAATGTTATTTCCCGCGTACACACGCGTTACTTGCGTCATAAAAGGTCAATTGGCCGAAAAGCTATCGAGAAAAGGAAGCGAATTTCCGTGTGAGTCGTGCATCGGGCGGGTGAGAACTTTCACAGTGTCTTCACACCGCGGCCGCGGCTCCTCACACGTTTTACTGATAGTGCCGACAATTTCCACACCTCCAGTGCTGCCCTTATCTGCGGTCGTGCGGTTCGTGGGCAGAGCTCATGTTCCATAACTCCGGACCGCCCACCGCAACCCTCTGAGCAAAGAATCAAATTGATTGAGAATTAGAATTTACCTAAGCAAGATGAATGACCGCTATTGTATCCGGAGATATTATATATCGCGCGTCAGATTAATTGGAAATAATGGCCGAGATGCTCATATCCCGTCTTGGGTAATTGGATTAGCTATTGTAGCGCTGTCTAGCGGACCAGCCGCTCACATAATAGCCGGCTTAGCCACAGTCTAGCTGAGTCCGGTCTCCGACCGCGGAGTGGAGGCGTTCGACTTCGAGTCCAAATCCGCTTTCGTAGATCATACGTAGACGGTTTGTTCCGGACTGTCAGATGTGAATTAAGACGACCCCAATGAGAAAACGATTCCGATTGTATCGTAAAACATCTGTAATCTGTGACCTTTCTTTGAATACATACACACGAGTTAGCAAAGAATGTACGTTTCTAATACAACCAATATTATGTGTTCGTCACCTGCTGTACCATCGGGATGGTAGATTCGTTTTGTTTATTTCTTTAATGCGTACTGAACACTATACGAATTTAAAATTAGATAATAATAACTCAAACTATAAATAAAATATATTATTAATTGATAATTTAGATTTTAAACACGTCACGCTAATAAACCTAAGTTACCAGTTGTATTCATTTTAATATCAATTAACAAGAATCCAAATCTTATAAATGAACTTAAAAACCACAATATCTGCAGATATATGTTTAAACACTTCATGGCATTGAAATTGGCTTCTTTTAAGTAAATAAATCACAATAGTCTTGGGTGTCTGTTGAGTATTTAATGAGTACTATCTATTTATTGGTAATTCACTACTAGTAATATCACTACTCAGTAACATATTATAATTTTGTTTAATATTACAATATTTATTAATCAATGTATTTAAGATAAAGATCATATTGAGACACTTTATATTTTGCCTACGGCGGTCATGAATAATGAATACAAATCATTTATGATGGAAACTATAGATTGAAACATAATTTGAAGACAAGTACAAACAAATACTCACTCCAGTAAGGGTTGAACAAAACCAAACTTACTCATTGATTTAAACATAGCGTATCGTTTTCTTACAACGAATGTCTCTTTCTGCTAAAGCTGTGTCGTTAATATTGTTAGCCTGGAAATACATCCCTTTCAAACTGAATTGATGTATTGTTGTGGACAAAGTAAAAACATTTACATTCGGTTACGTTTGTTGACTTTCAATTTACATTCACCACAGAATGTAACGAATCAAAACACGTTTAAAGGGAGCATGTTTTCATTTAAATGTATTGACAGTTTGTAGCGCACACGCGGTCGGTCCTCTGTCCAGTTACCTTGAGGACACCTGGATTTGAAGCGAGGTTTTGTTCAGAAGTTTTAAATGTCGGCCACTTCGAAATTACCTCATCACACAATTAACATTTAAGATTCCTTGCGGACTGTCAAGTTTTTGGAGTTAAAAACCAGTTCGATTAAGTACGGCGGACGCGACAATTTTTCAAATTACTCTGTCAGACGGAGCTCCAAAAACTCAAATTACCCCTAGTCGCATCATTAAGAAATTGATTGACAAGACTCCTCTAATTTATGTTGATTAAAGTTGGGAGTCAATTTACTGGAAGTAGAAGCTGGCGAGGGGCCGGCGGGCGGCTATATTAGCATAGCCATCCCAAGGTCAAAAACTCAAATTAACCGACCTCTTCGAAACAAAGCCTGGACCCCGGATTAAAAGCAGTTTGTATTCAATTTGGCTCATCAGCCGTCCCGTTCCTCTCCACGAGAGTCCACAAATCTGTCACCGTTTTCAATTTGGATACAAATTAGTACATAACTTAGTCGAAATTATGATCACTGTACGCCATTGTTTTCTTCCTGGAGACTTTATAAGGAACCCGCAAACAAAGTTTTACATAATTGCGCCATTTTAACCCGCCGGGAATGGAAGTTCTGTTGTTACCGGGCGGCGGACTGAGGCTTTTGTTTTACTGACTCGCGTTGCAATTTTTTATTACCGGGTAGCCAATGGTTTTTTATTGTTGTTGCGAACGGTTCCCCGAGGTATAAACGGTTGTCCTACACATTATGTACAATAAAAACTAGATTCTTAAATAAACTGTACTCATTACTTCGTAATCTATATTCCCCATTTGACTAATTATTGTTTATAGAAGAAGAAAAAACAATTTATTAGATTTAACACATAGGACATTGCAAAACAAAAAATAAAGGTAAGGAATTAAATCCACACACACACACGCGCGCGCGCGCGCACGCATGTGTGTGTATATATATGTATAATATTGGTGTATGCATTTTATTAATCCACTATAAATAACCGGGACTGGCAATCCTATAGATACAGTAAATTACAAAGCAATTTTAACGATACTGACACTGAAAATATACTTCTAAGACAAATTTGTATTTTAACTTGCATTGCTAAATGTTGATTCAGTTAAGTAAACATATATTCACAGGAAAAAAAATAAGAAAAGCGTAAAATCTAAGTAAACTTTCAATATTTTGAAGGGAAGGTTTGTAAAAAATTTGTATTCATGAATTTCTATTGAAGATATCAAAGATTTTAACGGGAAACCAGTTCCAATATAATACAACTCTTTTAGAAATCAAACAATGGGAAAATGAAAATAGTATTATTTTTTAACAACAACAAAATTATATGTTACTTAAAATATAAAAGCCTAAATTCCATTATTTTCTAATAGAAATCTCATTATATGTATAACAAGAACAGTGATTGATTTAAATCATTGTAATAATACAGCATGTTGTTAGTGTTCTACTTCATTACGCCCCGTAAATGTTTGTGTACAGCGACTCCATAAATAGGCCACAATTCAAACATAGGTAACAAGTGTAACTGATCCCAGTCTGAAGAAAGCCTACGTAGAAATATTCATGGCCGGGGATTGAAACTAAACCCGACATTAAACAACAGATGTTCCATTTCAGAGGGCACATTTTACAAATTTATGGCATGTTTATGAGCCAACGTACCGGCCATAAACGCGGGGTGGCGCGGAGCTCACCCTCCTGGCCTGCAAGCCTGTGCTGGGGAGCACGGGAATTATTCAATACTTTCACCCTCTACTACTGGGTGTAAGGTTTTAGGTTTTATGGGGGTCTGAGGATTCAGTTCCTTAATTCGCTCTATTTGTCTCTATACGCGCTTTCATGTCTTGAATGATGTCATGGGCACTTAAAAGCTTTGTTGTTATTTATGCAAAATCTAACATAACAAGAAAGAATATTACTAAACAATAAAATCTGCCCAAAGAAAAACAACAATTTTCGCTCCTCATTTCTTGTATGATACAATGAAAAATTACACGGAAGCTATGTTTATATGAATATTAACAATTTCTTATTAATTTTGAATGGGATTATCAGACAATATAACACCACATCTATTTACTTTGGGCACTGTTATCTTTTAGTTTTATGACGGTTTTCGTCAGATTTATCAAAAGAATTTTAAACAGGAGTTATTTTAAAACCCATATAAAGCTATCAATCTATTTTAGAACGTGCGTAAGATGAAGGAAACAGGATTTTTCCGGACATTTGCCATCGTTCAGTGAAACAAGAAAACAGTAACACTACGTTTCGAGATCTGCAATCTGATCTCTTCTTCAGGTAAAGAACTAACCTAATACATAATTACAAACTAGGTTAAAATAAACAAATCTTACTAAAGCGTTGTGGCACGCCTAAGTCAGGAATCACAACCTACATGTTGTTTGTCAACTTCACTAACTCTAAAGACATGCACTTGCCATCACTGAACGATGGCAAATGTCCGGAAAAATCCTGTTTCCTTCACAATCCTTCCATCGTCAAAAATAACCTTCAAACAAAGAAGTGCGTAAGATATTAAAAGGAAAGAATTATAAACGAAACAAAATAAGTTCAGAAATAACGAATTGTGATTTTTAGGTTTAAAAACAAATAGAGTAGTCTTATTATTGTTCAGAAAATAGTTAACGTTTATCTCAAGCCCAGTACTAATTTAATTACGATGTATGAAAGGTATCAAATATTGGAATACTTTTAAATTAATTCCAAATTAAAAAAACGAATATACAGCTGCTCAACAGTGTTTATGGAAGTCTTTATCTTTCATTGACTACCTAACAGTGGAGGTTAATAGTGTATGATTTCCCATTTTATCTCGATTTTCCGAAGTAATTTGAAACATCACAGCTGTCGGCTATGATTGCGCCAGGTACAATGTTCCATAGCAACTCACAACCGGTTTGGTCTCATCCAGGTGATTGCAGCCAGCCTGAGCTCATCAATATCACATTCTACCCAACAGCGTATCCAGGTTGGGACATTGGAATAAATCTCATTTGTTGGCTTTTAATATATTTCGATGATGAACTTAGTGAGCGTTGAAAAATTACACTCTCTTGTCTGTGTGTGAACATTCGATATGGGCTCATCTCGGTTTTCAATTAACAAAATAATTTAAAATTTCGCACAATTTTCTGACACTTTTCGCTTAGAAGACTTTAAAATTCGAAAGTATTTAATTTATTGTATTCCCAAAAGTTATGAAATAATCAGGTTCGACATTATTTTTTCGAAAGAGGGATGAAGATCAAGCTACAGAACATTGCAGCTTAAACCAACCACCAGAGTAAAAAGAACGCATTCGAATGTTATAACAGAGAATGTTACTGGAGAACGCAACAGTTCTGTTTAGTTCCAATATTTAACACAAACTTAGAAAATTAGTTTCGTAAAAAAATCAATATAAATATAGAATTCACTTAACTAATATTTTAAATTAAAACATTAGGAAATTCTTAACTCATTTCAACTACAACTGCAAGTAACTAAATATATTTTCAATTTGGTTTACTTAATTAGGATACTAAACTCCTAGACAGACGTTGTAGTCCTGTATTGCTAATTTAACTTAAAATGTACAATAATATGTCCTAATTCGTAAAATTACTGAAAATTTTCTAATAGGCCCAATTGTTCATTACGAATTACGAAACATGACAGTAATTAATTATTGATAGGCCTATGAGGAGTAACGAATTTTTACATATTTTTCTCGTGTGTATGTTATATATATATATATATATATATATATATATATATATATATACTGTTTATTTACTTTTGTTTTTATCATGTTCTTTTATATTTTATACAATTTATGCACCTGTAGACGGTTTTTACTGAAATATAGTGCCAAGTTAAAAAAAAATTATTTGTACAGTCATTTACTAAAAGTAATATATATGTGTATATATTCTATACACTGGCAGAAAAATTGTGTACAATCTTTATCCATCTAATTATCTAAACAACAATAATCATCAATAATATTTAGTCATAAAGAGTACGGACATACGATGTGTGGTGTAAAAGGTTCAACAAAAAAGTGAATACTTTAAATTGTACTGCTTACTAAACTATTAAATTAATCACAATTAAATAATTTATCGTTTGTAAATTGTCGTTATTTCAATATGGGAAGAATAATTATTTACCTAATTATTGGAGCACTTGCTGTGATAATCTAATCCATTAAGATTTATTGTTTTAAACACTAGATAACTATTATGATTGTATAATAAATGGATATATTATGAAATTTGTAATGAATTTTGTATGTTTTGTTCATGACCAATTAACAACAAACAATTTTTATTTTTATTTTTTCAAATTTCATAACTAAATAATCTCGCGGTAAATTTAGGGTTGCTTAAAAAATATAGATATTCTACAGTTAATCTCCACATGGAATATTTTGTCATAAGTCCGTTATTGCCACAGGCCTGAAACTGTAATAAAATAACAAGTAGTAATGGTTGGTAGGACACTTACCATAAAACAGTCAGTTTCTCTGATGCACGAATCGAAACCTGCTGCAGCCTTTCCAAACTGTAAACAAGATAAAACATGTCAAGATTCAGTAGTAAGCAAGACTGTTGGATTTAGTATAATTGTATATTGAATTAAGACAAAACCAAATTACTCATAAAATCAGAAAACCATAGAATCAAGTACTATATTTAATACAATTTAATTAGTTTTCAAACAGATCAGCAAAGAACTGGTATATAGTATGATGGATTAAGCCACAACAATGATTGAAACTAAAATTTGGACAATAATAAAAAAACTTAATATGAGTTATAGAAAGGAAAACCCAATAGAATAACATTTTACTAAGATTGATGCCATAAGTTTTCAATCAGACCAAACCAATCAACACTTTTAAACCATCAGAAACAAATTAAAAATCTCCTAATGATTATTTAGACCATAATAAACAAAACTGTGACGAATATTAGTTTATATTACACAGATAAAAAAAGCATGAACTTCGAAACCACATTTAGAGAATATAAGCCAAAATACTAGTAGATTTCAACCAAATAGGAATGAAGAATTGAAGCTTTAATCAGAACGATAAACATCGACGGACTAAAAGAAAACCCCAGTCACCGTGCATCATCTATAGGATTCTGAAGAGGATACACGTTATAGTTTAAATTTTGTTGAAATATGATCATCAGTGATTGAGTTTCATGTTTTTTATACCTCAATATAGTTATATTACGACTTTGAGAATATTTTTAGTTAGCTCATGCATATTCTTTAAACAAGTGTGCTACATAACATTAACTGAATTGCTTGATGTAGATTAATAATTAAAATGTATTTAATGAAGTGAAGTGAATTATTGTGTGTTCTAAAAGATAATTATTCAGGATTATTGAAGTCATGAAGGGACAGAGAGAATGCACATGAGAACCTCACGCACGACTGGGGCCGAAGGATGCTCTCACACGAGCTCTGCTGACCTAACCCAACCCTTCTTGGGACGGGACACGCTCGACATAAACAATCTTTAATTAGTCCACGGCTGTTCCTTACGACTAAGGAGTGTACACAGCGCCTATAAGGGTGCCCCAAGCTGCCATAATTTCGAATGAGCGACTATGAACTCCATAACCTTAATTAATACCGGGCCAAGAGTTATGGTGTGTGCGGCGAGCGCGTGAGTGTGTGTGCGTGAGCGTGCGTGCGTATGTCTGGGACTCTGATGAGTGATCGCACCATTAATAGAATTGATGAGGGAATCTGATCCCTCAAGGAGTCACGGTTTCGCACAACTGGTTCGGGCTCGACAAGGTGAAAAATTTCAACTAGACATTTACAGACCGATTTCGTCCTGCACGCTTTTTGAAACACATCCCGATCCGGTTTAAGACGTTCCCTGCCATTAATCATACACAAGTGAAGAATGTTGGAGTTTAGAATGGGAAATTATAAGCGTTTTCGATCGTACCTTTACAAAAATTGTGGATCAGGCGCAGAGTATCGTTTTATACAATTTGTATGAAGAATAAAACTGACAGAATATATTGTGGTTTTTATTACCTATCACTCAAATAATCTTCATAAGTAATAAAAGTTTAAGGATCGATGTTTAATTTAACACTCCATAAACGTTTTTATACAATAAAAATATATATTTACCGAAATAGCAAGCGGCATTTAGGAGACTACTGCAATTTAATTGTTGTAATTCGATAAGTTCGCAAAAACCTGTCTCTTGCCTTGCACATTTAAATTATGTACGGTCACCACTCGAATGAATACGGTTCAGAATATATTCAAATCGAATCACCCCGCCTGAGATTTTTCTTTATCCACAGTGTTGACCGCTGCTGATTAAATTATCACGAGGATCTGCTCCACCGCTTCCTCTTGGGCGGCACGACCTTACATAAACACGTGATATTTAATGCCGTTCCGGACAGTTACTAGATCAGACACAAAATAAATATAGATATAAAAGACTCGAGACAGGTTTAATCAGGCCGAACAACCCGGCCATAAACTTCCCGGGAGAAACAATTCTTGGAGGAGGCGAAAATTGGAGACAATTTGTTTCGCTCAGCGCTGACATTAACTTATTATGGGATTAAACCGGATATGGATAGCCTTTTCCACTTAGTCGGCCGTCGTGAGTTATTACCCGGCCAAATTGCTGTGAAATCCCGAGAGTTTATTATTTAGGTTAGCGCGATGTTGTTCAGCCACGTCTTCTGCCTCAGCTGCGAACACGTCAACATTTATGTTTGGGCTGGGAGGTAGTCTGGTTCTATACACACCCCGGAATCGCTCATGTATAACGACGTGTATAACACGCATCGCGCAATACAAACTTCTTTCACTTCACACCCACAACAGTTAGTCAGAAACGGCTGAACTATTAACATTTCCTACCCGCCAGCTTATTTCTGGGCTTCGAAAAAACCTCACCCTACTGTACAGTACGTATTAATTTTTAGTACGACTTTTATTACATTGTTCTATTTACAATCTTTCTGATCATTACAATTTCCGAGGTTAGGTTGCAAGATTTGTAAAATATTTTCTCAGCTCCCAGTTGTGACCAACAAAGTTTCCTCATATTTCAAGTCTCGGCGTTCTTGAAAATTATATTTACAAAGATTTTGAGACGAGTTGGTAAGTGATGGAAGTGGAATGATTTCACTTGCATAATACTGTCGTTAAAGATCCTACAACTAAAAAATGCCTGATTTCCAAGTCTGTATTTCTCGTAAAAGATACTTCAAATAATATACCACGTATGTATAAAACTTACACATACTTTCAACCCAACATTTTTTATTTCAGTTCAACTGTTATATATTTTCCAAAGAATAAATTGAACATTATGGTCCTTTGTATTTTAATTTTAAGACAATAGAATTATAAGTAACATTCACAATTAATTATCCTAGTAATACTAATATGCTCATGAAAACTTCTCTTAACAATTACAGTATCTGTAGTATTTGATATTGAGAAGACAATTACTTCTTTAATAAAATGTAATAGTAATGAATGGCCAGTGTGGGTGGACTTATTCTAATCTTTCTCATTCCTACTTAGCTTATTTGTTCAAGGTATTTGATGAAATGGTTTTTTAATTTACATTCATTGCATTAGTATTACTGGTAAGATGAATAAAACAACTTTAGAACAAATAACTTAAAAAGTAAACAAACAATTAAGACAGTCTAATTCCTAGCCTATATTTCCTTATCACTTACAATAATATATATAAGTGATATATATATATATATATATATATATATTTGATAAACATGAAAATGGAACATATTCAATACTACATTATTTGTAAAATGCGAATTAAAAGAAGTCACAATTTTAATTAAACACATTTAGCAAAAATGTCCGTCGTTTTAGTATAAAACTATATTGACATGAAACAACAAAATAATAAAAACGATCGTAGGTAAAATAAATATCGCCGCTTTTATTTACAGCAGGAAGTTAATATTTGCACGTTTCCAGGGCCAATAGCAGCTGCAAAGCCCAGAGTGATGGGGGAGCGACGTGACTTCATCTAGAGGATTTTGAAGAAAATTTATTCGTCGGCACCGAAATGGTTTCCCCTCCCCCCTCTCACTCCACTGGTCGCAAATGAATCCGAGTGTTTGACGTTGCCCACGTGCGAGCACAACGTTGAGCGGAGCGAGCGAAGAGAGGCCGCGAGCTGCGCCCTGTGCGGTCTTCCAAATTGCGCCCACACCCCGCTCAGCGCATGTGAACAATATACGTTTCGTTTTGACTGAGCCTTGACGGCTTTAATGTTTTTCTGGATTCATTAAGGACTTCGCCAAAGGGGATTCCTCATGAATATGAATAACTGTGATTATTTCCGGCCACTCTGAATACTTCTCGGTTGTGCTTATTTCTATATCGGTGTAGGTTTTTGTAAAAATTTGCCTATTTGGGAATTTAGATCATTGAAAGTATTTATACTCTTTAACTAGGATTACAAGTATTTGTAAAACTTGTCTGTTCAACGTAATGTATTTTTAACAAGGTTAAAAATATTAGTTTTTATTATTTAGTTTTGGGTTATTATTTTAACTGAGTTCATCAGCCATTATTTGATTCTATAATATCAACAAACAGACTATGCCTCGGAGGATTTCTCATACTATACCGATTGGCGTTTATGTTGAAATTGAACTGTATAAAATTCATATTTATATTGTATTGAACACAATTTTGTTCGAGCAATAACAATGTAGTGTTCCGAGAAATAAATGAGAAATTATCATTAACCTAATATTTTTAGCTGTTGTTTCTTAAATTTACCATATTTTATTGGAATTTTACAACGAGGCATTTTAGACATTCACAGAATTAATATACGAGATCTGAGTTGGGAGATTGGTTAGTATTCACCCTATCTTAGCGGAAAACCTTAACAAGAAACCCGATCCAAAATATTGTTATATTTAGGTTTACAGCTATTTTAATTATTAAGAATTTTAATCCTCTGCCCACATTTTTCATGATTGCTTGTGTATTAAAAATGTAGTTTTGCCTAAGTTGACTAAACGAATGTTAATGTGAAATTCATGAATTAATAGATAATTTTTATTTATTTAATAGTTATACATTTAAAAAAAAGGTTGAGCTGTATATTACGCCATTGTGTGCAGTAATTTCCTTTTTATGCAAAGTGTTAAAATAACACAATACACAACATTTATTAATGCAATAATTAAGGGCTAACTCTATTTAATATTTCATTCTTCAATTCTTTGTGTTTTCCAGAGTGTAAAATTTGTTATTTTTAGATGTATTGTTTTTTTAATGTGATCTGTGATATGTATCATTATAGTATAGTGAAAATTTATCTTTATAGTAATTAGATAATGAATAAATAAATGGTGTTCACCGTTGGAAGAATAAATACAATTTAGTTCAATTTTCATCCAGAGCTGCCCTACCCGTAACGCATTGATTAGTTCCTCTGTTTAAATACGTTTATTTTTAAAGTATGTGTTATCACTTTGAAGTAATAGAAAATCTTTTTGTTTAACACTGTGTTTACGTCATACTCTTGAACTGGGTGACGGCCATACTTTTCTGCAACCTCCGCCCTTTGTGGGAAAGGTGGTTGTTACTTTATACTCACAAGTACTGTAAAATGCATAATTTTTATTCAAATGAAAACGTGAGAGTTTCATTACTTTGATAGTATTGTTCATTAAATACGAAACTGAGTACTGTGCTGCATGAAATGAGAAATACTAACGGTTTTGACTGAATGCTGACATTCAATTCCAGCTTAAGAAGGAGAAAAAGAGAAAATAGTGGTATTTAAACCCGCAGAGTCAGTCTTTACAGTTTGTACTTTGCGAATTGAACTCTAGCCGTTAAAGTAATTAAAATTCCACTACACCTAACACTACGTTTGTCCCGCCCCCTTTAGACAATGGGCTAAGTCTTTTGATAGGCGTTAAGTACAGAATCTCAAAGTTAAAAAGCCATTTCAAAAATGGCGTTAAAGTTTGTCAGCGAGTCGAGTAACGGTAAACGAATCATATCCGACATTAAAGAGAGGAACACGGAAAGTGAATAAGTCGGCGAGAGACTTTAATCAAAGTTTGCGCTCGTGTGTATAAGCTATTTTTCGCTAACACCCCTCACAGACTCACCACCCCCAGGGCGGCTTTTACCCTCACTTCACCCCCTCTCCCATCCCGCTTCTTCACGATTTCAAGCCACTCCCGGCATTTTCATTACAAAAACTTGTTAGGGAACGCTCTTCTCCTTAATTCCTGTCCCAATTTCTAATTGTTTTACAACTGTCCCATTTCGGCGTTATTTCTCCAGACTCCAGTTTTATTATCGTTCCGCATTAGCTCCATTTGCATTTTAAATGCGACCTCAACAAAAGAAAGCCCCGTGTATTTCTCTTCCCCTCAAAAGAATGCTCTTTCTTCGGTTCGCATAAACAATGGTTATTATGAATGCTACTTTTGTCGGAAAAGTTAAATCGTGAAAATTACAACTTCTTTATTCAAAACAATATTTTACGCGCAATTCAAAAGGTGGCATACGCTAAGGTTAATTTAGAAAAAGGTCACTTGTTATATACAAAAATTATTTAATTAATAATCTATTATTTATTTTAAACTAGAATACAATTCGTACATTAATATAAAAAAGATTCGTAATGATCTAACCGTGTAATTTTGGAATTTAAATATTAATGTATTATTATTATTTGCATAACGCATAATTAAAGTATAATTATAGCAATGAATTTTGCTATACGTAATAATTTTTTCATGAATTGATACTACGCAGTTTTCATTGCTCCTCACGCGTGCCATGCTTTTAATGCAGCATTGCGAATCGAAGATCTCAATTCATACGGTATCGGTCATAAATAGCTCTGCACTAAATATGAGACAAAATTTGGTTCTTGAGATGTTTGTATAAGGGTGGATCGATGATTTAATGTCAGCCTATACCAACCCAGTAGTGTGAGGCATGGGGTAACAATAGACAACGACACACAAAGGACAACCCCGGAATAATTAACCTGCTGCTCGATCATCCTTGAAATACAACTTGGATGTATCTTTAAAAACCCAATGTAGACGAGTAATTACTATCAAATAACACAGCCATTATTAACATTTTATTTTTTTCCTGACAATTTATTCTAAATCAAACAAATAATAATAAAAGAATTACGGCCTATTGGCGCCTTCCGTTTGTAAGTCAATTACAGTCCAAAAAGTGACTAAATGGGTAACAGGATTTTTTAACTGGAATAAAAATGTTAAAAAACAAAGCAACTCGGAAATTCTATTTGTTTTATTGATTCCGAACTTACCTTAGTAGACTATACGAAAGTAAGCAAAAGCAGTTCCTATTTTTATAGAAAAGGAAACGACATTGTTTAACTTAACTCTACCATCGTAAATAGTATATTTTACCAATCAGCCAATATTTTTGTAATATTGTATTTTATGTATTAAATTAAAAGTAATATTTCTATGATTTGAAAAATTGTTAATTTTGAAAGTTGCGATTATTGTAGGAAAAAATATAAAATACCAGCACAAAAGAAAATTGAATATAAAATTAAATTATAAATTAAATTCATTACGTGAAGCTTTTTCGATTTGGAATTAGTTTTAGTGTTTGGGAAACTCATAAATTATGATTATTAAGGTTACTATAATTTTAGTTTTAAAATTATTATTATGAATTATCACGATTAAAACAAAACTATTATTGAAACATACATAAATGCGCTACAATATTGAAGATATCTCGTCTTGCTAAAATTTAAAGCTCCGTGCGTTTTGTAAATAAGAAATGCTGAAGTCCAATGCACGTATGAACAAGTAAGAAATGCTGAACATTAATCAACAATAAGACTACAATCTTCAAAACTTCACCTCATTTATGGCTTTATGACTGCTAACGAAATGATGAGATGGCATATTTTAAACATGTTAATGCACACTAACAAATTCACTTTGGTATACTGATGTTTAAAGGCCAAAAACAAATTGTTACATACACCTTAAACCAGATATTTTCACTTCCATATTTGAATTCGAAATAATTTAGGCGTTCGTGTAAATACCGAAATATTTATTACATGTAAAACTCTATTCCAATGCTACCTAATATAAGTAACATACAGGTGGGTTAAGATATTTGTCTGTAAAACGAAAGTAGACTACTTTGATTAGTAACTCCCTACACTTGTACTCCTATTCCCACCGATTACTTTGATTAGCAATACTCCCGATACCTGTACTCCTATTCCCACCAACTACTTTGATTAGTAACTCCCGACACCTGTACTCCTATTCCCACCGATTACGTTGATTAGCAATACTCCCGACACCTGTACTCCTATTCCCACCAACTACTTTGATTAGCAACTCCCGACACCTGTACTCCTATTCCCACCGATTACTTTGATTAGCAATACTCCCGATACCTGTACTCCTATTCCCACCAACTTCTTTGATTAGCAACTCCCGACACCTGTACTCCTATTCCCACTGATTACTTTGATTAGCAACTCCCAACACATATACTAATTTTCCCACCTAGGCCCAATTCGCTAAGTGGATATATATATTATACAAGTATCGCAAGTTAAAATGCCAACCAACCATTCACAGATAGTTGAAGAAGGTCTACTTAGAGTACAAACGTCGACCATCAGTTTAAATACTTGAATTGCACTTAAAACGATTTTTATACACGGCAGGATTTATTAAATGTGTGTAAACTGGAGATGGCGTATTTTTTGAATCACCATTCACTTTTTATTCAAAACTATATTAACACAAGATATTTAACTAGAGTAAAATATACACAAGGGACGCTATTCAAATTATATTAAATTCTACACTAGTAAAATAATGTTTAATCTAGCAAATAAAACAGAAGAATTTCCAGTGTTTTATATTCCATTTTAGATTACACAAATGATACAGATTTTTACCATTGTTATATTCTATCACTAAACTAGAATTTTTAAGACGTATATTCCAGTTCAATGAAAACTGCAGTGATAAGAATGAATGCTCAATTCCTGAAGAAAGGGGAAAGGAGAAGTATTTCTCTGGAAGTTTTGATGTTAGGTTACAGGTATCGCCGGACAAAAGAGAAGCTAAGTGGGCACACACGTGATGGAGGTATCTATAGCAATGTTAGTTAATCGATTAATTGACGGGTCACTAGCCCCTCCGCCGCGCCGCTGATGCCGCTGATGCTGCCGCCGCTGCTGCCGTGACCCGAGCCCGACTACCGCGCCCAGTCCAGAAGCCGGCTCTCCAATTATTTACATCCCACTGGGCTATAATTTCCCCAAAACTTTGAAACGTGGTATGCTCGCGTCGACACGCACTCCTCGGGCCCTCTCTGCAGCTCCACGGTGCGGCGGCCAGGGCCAGCGGCCACGATAATAGACGTCGAAGAGATCTTTGATAACGCCTGGCTTCCGTGGCCCTCCTTTATCTCCCGGTTACTATTTATGGATATTCTCCGCTCTACGGATTCACCCGGAGTGCATCGACAATTCTGTGTGGTCTTGCATTCGTATGTGCATCACTAATTTTAACCATAGTTTTTATATTTTTATTCCAATGTAAACACTCAAACTACCTGCTTCATCGTGAAGCATGAAAAAATATCTTAATGAAAGTACACAATAAATTGAAAATAATGTCACAAATAAAATGTTTTAAAAATTCGTTTTAAATCTTATGTAGTTTGTTTTTCGATACCCTTACGCTGAAAAATGACCTTTTATTTTTTTCTGCTTTAAATTGAATTAAAAACAGCTCGCCGTGGCCAGTTTTGTGTTATGATAGCCACGTGAACTCAATCCAGTTCTCTAATGTTTAAACCGGATGTTATATAAAAAAACTGGTTTCAGAATTGTAGTAAACAATCTCGTCCATGACCCTTATCGAAATACTTCAGTAGCGTAAAATGCTCTTGTGTGTCCACTAAAACAATGCAAATTACCATTATAAACTTCTAAACCCCTAGAATGCAGTAACCCAATTAAACACCAGGAGCCTAGAGCTCGTATAAGCACAAAACCTGGGTTTTCAGACCATTCCTGACAAGATTCCTGACATAGAAATCGATCGTCAACCACACTAGTTTTGATGGAGCTCGATATTGTAGTGCGTCGAAAGGGTTTAAAATTAAACGATAGAGGCAACCAACTAGATAAATACAGTGAAAATCGATACTTTAAATCAAGTCTTCTGTCTGCATATGATTATCTGAGGCTTAATTCCGTTTAAAACATTATTTACGTGTCTGACAGTTGGCTTTAAGTGTGTCATGCTAAGAAATGTATGATCTGAGAAAATATCAGATCATGTTTTGAACCCTTTATATCCCCCCCCCCATTTCGACGTCCACCAAAACTAGCGCGAACCTTGGATTTCTTTTTAAAAAGAAATTCCTAAATTTGAGAAAACTCTGAGTGTGTACTTATACAATGCAAATGGGCTCTCGGCTCCTGGAATAACTCCTTCCAATTCCGGACCCAAGTTGCCTGTAGTTATAACTACTGTATCCGATCCCCCATAAAACCATCATGCAAAAAAATAACTTAAATAAATGTTACATAAAAGAAAGTTGTTTCACTACAGTATTTATTTCGTATTAGTTATGCAGTCTCCAACCATTTCTAATAAAATTTACAACAGTTAATTTTTAATATCCGTCTTAATTCGCACAGTAGGCTACATTTCAGTCGGAAAAGAAGGTATAATTATTACTAACGTTAAATAATTAAGTCCTTATAGTACTTAAAAGTATTTTCCATTAATCAGTCGAGACAGCACGTAAAATGCTAATTTTTACATTAACGCTTCGTTTAGGTTTAAATAACGGCACTTATTTAGATTTAAAACAAACGTTCATCTCTAATGGCACTCGCTAAAAACGTAAAGAAGCAAGAAACCTCTATAATCTCATTTTCCACGGCGCCGAGTTTCTTTCCAGCGTCAAGAGCTCCCGCCAAAATGATAAATCACGAAAATAAACAAAGATGGCGGCGGTTTTTGTGTGGCCAGCATAAATCAGGTCGGATAGGTTTGTATACAGACGTTATCTGGGTAGTATCGTTGAAGTGTCATAAATTCACCAGAGCTGATAGCGCACAAAGGGTTGCCGTGCCGACCACTATCCTATATCCTACGTCACGTATCCTGCATCCTGTATCCTGCGCTCGCGCCCTCCACGGTGTATTTCACAAACACGGGGAAAGTAAACACACCGGAAAGGCACGGCGCACTGTAAACAAACCTTTGTTCGAGTCGACATTAGCTCGGTCCTGACCAGATTTTTCATATCTCGGAGACAACAGTCGGTCGCTCATATTGTTTATTTATTCACACCGTCGCTCCATCATGTGGTCCTTGTACACACTGAAGTTAAATATCAGAAGACACGATACTGATACCAGGCAACTCTTGTCATTTCAGACGTTAAAGTAAACACATAACTTAAATAGGAACATTTCAGTAATAATATGGAAATATAACGTAAGAAGATTATATGCAAAAATATAAGTAGGCCAAAAATTCACAAAATTGTTTATATACCATGTTTTATTTTATTTCATTCTCGTATGTCATTTTATTTAAACTTTGGTATTTATTTGTAAATATTACTGGCTTCCTTATTATGTACAGTGAAATAGTTTAAATTTAATGCACCACATTTTATTCATTTCGTTGGTATTCTGCATTACCTCTACATCTCAACACTATAAAAACAATGGGGAAAAAGGAAAACATAACTTACATTGTTCAAGAAGTTTACTTATTGAACTGCTGTAAGTCACTTGTTTTCTCTTTGCCAGGATAATACCTAATTAGAAAACTTATAAAACATATAGATTACCGTTTATTTTATTAACAATTTATCTATTCAAATTGTTTTCAACAAATACACTACAACCTATTTAGTAGGCCTACACTATCACGTTAGAGTAATTAATTGGGTGTATCAAACCACAAAGGATGTAAGTTAACAGGGGCGAGCAAAGGATGAGTTGATTGTATAACACGATGATACGAACCTCCATATTTCACACAAGACAAACACAACTGGCCGAAGTGTAAACACATGTTATGTTTGAGTTAGGAACCAGCTGTTTTCTACAACAATGCCCCTCCCGCCCTCAACCTCGTATATGCGTACACTTCAAACATACTACTAACTTTTGTTGTTCTTCTGTTTTGGTACCAGCATAAGTACGCCGTAGGATGTAGAATCTTACACGAGATGCTCTGTTAAGGAAAACACGGGGAACTTCGAAAGTAAAGTAAAGCCAGATATGTACATTTTTACACAAAGCTTTGCCGGTCTAGCTGAGCACTGAGCGCAAAAATGTTTCTTGCAGAGTAACAGACTTGTATATTTTCCTAAGCAAAATAAATGCATACTATATTATTCATTTAGCTTCAAAAATTGCGCTTTCTCTTCTAGTGCAGTCTACTGCTGCTATTTACCTAATCATAATTATTTTGTAAGAAATATAAACAAACATGGGGATCATTTGACAAAAAGTAAAACATTAAATACGGTATATTAAATGAATAAACAGATTTAATCGGAATATTTACAAGTTTCTCTATATAAAGCATTGGACGCTAGAAGAGGAGTATCAAATGTAACTGTAGAACAGATGTATAATGTAGAAGAGGTAATCATGTATTACACTAGAACAGGTGTACTATGTTTCTCTATAGAAAAGCTGTATCATGAAAGCTGACCGCCTCAATTACTTAAGACCAATTACATCATTAAAATGCCAACGTCTTTAGTACAGCCAGGACTATAAAGGTGTTTTAAAACTATAAATACAACTCGTGCCTTCACGAGCTATAGCAAAACGGCATCATAAAAACGTCATGAAGCTTTTAATGACGTGATTAAGTCATAAGCTGTGTCCCGCGCATGAGAAGTAGCGCCTCGTTAGCGCAGTGCAGTGTTAGGTGGCGGACGGGCAACACGCATGCGCAGTCCACAGTTCACAGTTGCGCAGTAGCCACTGTTTGACACACGTGCGCACCTGGTAGGCTATTTTGTGGTCGGACGTGTCATCATTACACTGGATTGGGTTTTCTAACGCCTTGCCGGTCCCTTTGTTTATTCTGTAATTTATAAAGAATTTTTATTGTCGACGCACGACGCGGGCCGGTGCTGTCGGCTGCCGCTTTCAGCTAAATTGCCCAAACTCTCTGTTTGCCGGGAAACGTGATAAGTGAGTAACGGTAGGACTGTTTGAAATGTAATTTTAAAACTATTTACATAAATTATTTCTTCACGGGTTCATGCAGGATAAAATTCTGAAGAGTACAGAGCCTGTAAAATGACTGCTGATTACACTTTTTAACGGTGGAAAACTACTACACCAAATATAAATTATGAAAGGGAGTCGAAAATCAAAATTGTTTCCACCGACCAGGGAACATTTGTACCGAATTAATGTATATTACAATTTAATTTTTTACGTACTTGTAATAACGTCATCAAGTAACTGAGAAATAAAACTGTAACTGCGCTATGATCACAAACATGTTAATCATATTTATTCAAAATAGATAATTCCTAGAGATTATGAATGTTGAGATCAGCTTCATCTCCACTTCCGCTCTAGAATCTGAAGAGTCCGGTCTGAAGAGATCCAAAAAGTTGGCGTCGAACAGTCTGTAACAGCGTCTTATTTCAGACGCTGTGCTAAGCGGAAGTAGAAATATCTCTCAACACTCGCATTGAATTAACCCTTCTTGGAGAATGTTAGAAAATAATCGATAAATGATAATACTGTGCATTTTACTATATTAATGACACAGTGAAATTTCTCTCCAATTCTAAGAACTATATAATGCAATTAACCGAAAAAAATAACAAATTACCAAAACTTTTGATTGGCAGCATCAAATTTGATTTCCCACAACAATAGTCCACTAATTTTCTGATAAACGTACAGCATCAACAAATTTATGAACATATATCATAAGACTTATAATATTTATTTTGTTCCACTAGCAATTATTAACCAGTAGTTCAATAAATGAAAATAGCCATTCAAACATTAGAAAATATTTAAGCAAACCAAGAGAACGTTTTAAAACATTGTACATAAAAATGTATCTGAGAAATTCCAGAAGTAACTATTACAACTATTTATAAATAATTAAATCTTATGACTAAAGCTATGAATAATTGAGCTTTTATTCTAAAAGCTAGCGAAGATTTTGTAGAAAATGGAATAAATAAAAAAAAAAACATAAATACGCGGAAATCGTGAGAGAATATTTTACACAAATCAGTACTAATCATAAGGTCTATATGTTTTAAATGTTTGTTGGTAGCCTAAACTAAATGTTTTAGAAGTTTGTTAGTTTCCTTGAGTTCTGCTTTTAGTTTTAAGTAGGATAAATTTGGTTAGTAAAATGTATTTTATTACAATAGTTTGGACTACGGCGTCAAGTTTGGAAATAACAATATGACAAAAGGGGGGCTTTTCTAATGAATGTATTAATCTTAGATAGGCATATTGTATTTATAATTATATTTTGTAAACATTTTTATACATTTTCTACTACACCACAGTACAATTTTCAAATCAATATTGTTCTTGAAACTACCGATTTAAAAGTCAACATAAAATACTCCGGCAAACAAACAATTGTATTCCAAATATTCTCCTCAGACACCTCTGTTGCTTTGTATTTTGAAAGGATTAACAACGGAATAATGGCGACCTCTGCCATCCCTTCCGTGTGGTGGTGCTGAGGGGGGGGGGGTTAAGAATTGCAAATGCAAAGCTGCGGTGATGTCGGCCCGCTATGCCGGCTGATAGATTATTAAATACAGGAGAGCTTAAAAAGGGTTGCTTAAACGAGTTGGACCCTTTCCGACTCGATCTAGATGCAAATGTGTAGGGGTTGGCTTAAAAACACCTCCGTCCTGGGAGACCTCTAACATTGTAAATGTGGCGCTCCGCTCGCTTTATATGTGATCATTACTCTACTGAATATGTATAAAAGGTCCTCTTTCTTGTGGCAGATGCTAATGGACAGGTTACACGATGTAAACGCCGCATACGTAACAGAGTTTTTGTTTGTCGTACACATCACAAGTGCAATTAGGTACAAATATCGTGTTTAACTTGTATAATCATGTTTTCTAGACCCTTAACAGCCTATTAGTGCATCGATTAACGCTTCCATTAATTGTTAATCGTGTTAGTTCACAGTAATTTATTCTGATTTAAAGCACATTCGTCCCGTAAGGCTATCCTATTTTCTGAAACCGTCTGGTTTTTATCACAATACCCATTCTAAAGACTTGAATACCTTCAGGGCGGTCAAAGAGATCATTGGAAGTTCTCCATTCGCTTTTATTGGGTTTAAAGAACAAACGGATAACTTGCTAGGGGACTTCCGTACAGAAAAAGGGATATTGCAGTCGGCATCGTAACGACACACTTGGGGAAAGTGACGTATCCACCGATCCTAGTACCTAGTGCACATTTTGAGAGATTCTTCTAAACTTCGCGTATTTTTTGTTCGTTTGAATGTTTGAGTTTATCCAACCACATATTAAAAGTTTGGTAAACAAGTTTATTTCCCAATTATTTTAGTTGGCAAACTGATTCCGATTAGCGGAAAGTAGTGTTAGGACTTTAACTTTTAAGCATTGCTCACTATAAATACTCAGTGTTAATGTACTGTTTAATTCCAAACCTTTTTATACTTTATTAAAATATATGAGCCTTTAAGCGTCGTTCAAGCTGCAGTACTTGAGTAAATGCAAGTGAGTTTTAAACTTTAAAACATAAACTATATTTTAATGTTAATGGGAATGCTGAGATTGAATATTAATCATTCCCAAATAAAACAATAATAATATTTTAGTTCAACCAATTCCACAATTATTATCCTGCTGTATGCAGAGCTAGTCATAATAATTGTGAGGTGTTAGTAAAAATTATTAATATTTAATGTTGATTGATGTTGAGCATATGACTAGAAATGGGTAATTAATGAACTGAAAATACGCTGAATACAAGTATAAATTGCTTATTATCAGTACAGATGGTGTGAATGACTTTATTCAGCAAACTAACTGAGTTATAATTTAATCAGTATGTCTAGCTATTCAAGTTAAACATACCATTCAGAGAGATTTAAACATCATAAATTATTACTTATACTTGTCACGAAATTCTGCACTAAAACAAATCTAAATTCAAATTTTTCAAATAATTTACTACTTTTATAACTTTTATAGTTGTAGAACCACATTCAAGCATTTTTTGTTAGAAGCTTATATAATTCATAGTTTTGATTCAATTTGTTGTTTGGGCTGGATGGTAAACTAATCTAGACTTAATACATACAAAGACATTTAAGATAATTTTTCATACACATTGAACAACCAGATTCTACACACTTCAAATAGGTGCCATTTGTGCTACGATGGACATCACTTTATTTTCTTTTGTGTCTTATGTTTGTCTTAATGTTCTTGCCTCTTTAAACATACACAATTTATTTAATTAATAACATGTACACCTTTTTCGATCCCCTTATTTAACATGTTCACATACGCTGAGCCAATCACCGTAATATTAAATGGATTGTTAAACTACATTTCCATGACCTGACCATACATGAAGGTGCCCTAGAGAGTACGTCATTACGAGATCAATAATGTAAGCGATCTCACATGCAATCTCTCCGTGCACATAGTAACCTGCATCGGCGTGAGCACGTGAGAGGTAACAAGGCTTATCGATGACAAGTGTGCATCACGTCACGTACACTCAGCTAGAAAGTAGCCTTGCAGATGAATTTTTCATCAGTCTTGCTTGACGGCTCAGTATCGTCAGGAAATATCAGTCTGCACGCCACGATTGTTCATGTCGAAAGTAGCCGTGTAGTGAATTTTCGTCATTCTTGCTTCTTACACAAGATATGATATAACTAGGCCTTTCTACGTCTTTCTTGGACACCGCCGTAGGTTTACTCCATCTTGCTATATCATCCTGGGATCTCCGTAGTTTTCTTCTATCTTCTCTTATTCTAGCACTCCCAGTAAGTTTTCACCATAGAATTGAGATAAAGGCGTGTTACGTCTTTAAATAATAAATGGCTCAACATGAAATCATTATGAACATCCATTAGGACTTCTGAGTTTCTATTATCCACACCATTAAATTCTTCTTAGTGCTAATAAGAAAAAACATAAACCAAACTTTTGTCCTGGACTTAAATTATACTTTAATACGCTTTTTAGGACTTTCAATTTTAAGCATTGCTCACTATAACTACTCAGTGTCAATGTACTCATTTATTATTTTTTTCTCTTTAAGAGAACTGGGCACATTATATAGGAGGGAACATGGTGGAGGAGCATTCAGCACGATGAAGTGTCTAGAGAAATTACTTCGATGTACGGATAACGATACACGCGTACCGAGGAACACCATATGTAAACCTTATTCTTTATACACGTGATTCAGTACGATTCGAATATACTAACCTAAGTTTATAAGATGCCCAGTTTGGTGGTAACTACTTGTACAGTCACAAGTCGCAATCTGAGTTTGTTAGCAGCTACACAAACACCAACTGAGCAACGCGCAATCACAGCTGGAACATTGTTTGTCGTCAGCAAACAAACTGTTTGTTGTTTGTTCATTGTTGGCTCAGAGTGAGTTACGATGTGTTTGTCTTGTCTTTGGCCCTGATTAAGGTCTGATAACGCTAATCACACGGATAGAGCGGCTTACTTGATCCCGAGCCTAGCACTCGCTTTTGAGCCGCGCCACAGTGTCCACTGAGCGTCATTTGGTGGCCAGATAGACTACGTCAAATAAGGACATGTTTTGTCACATGGTTCATTGTATTGTTCGAGATCCATCACTATGACATTATTCAGGATACTATCGATGTAGGCGATATTACCAGCGATATTAAAGGAAAAGGCGTGGAAATTAATGTAAATAGGAGGAGAAAACAATGATAGGAAGAACGCTCGAACTTAAAGTACTGATGTCTATGACTAGAGTAATCGACAACTATCCTGGAGTGCTCTTGGGGTAATTCCCCTAAGCAGCCAAAACGTGACCCTGATCTTGTTGAGAAAATTATAAGCTCTGGGATGACCAGATTCCAGAATATTGTTGAGTATATTATAAGCTCTGGGATGACTAGATTCCAGATTATTTGTTTTCCGCCATCACAATGAAGTGTAATAGAGTAAAGGTTGTATTTCCCAAACTCGGAAGATGACAATGATGTACAATAGAGGACCTTGAAGTATACACTGTTCCAACTGCTGAGCATCTAACTAGAATGGCGAAAGCTACAAAAGAAACATCTTGTTTATCATCAAGCAGTGTAGCATAAAAAAGTTTATTTTGTAGTAAACTGCAAAAGAAAATGTTTATTTTTCGGGAAAAGTTACAACACACTTTGATACCATAGCCTATTGGTAGGCAATTCATCTTAAGTATAACCTGGAAAGGTTTAGAGAACTGAATGCGTATAGAAAAACAGAGGGATATAAATAAAATATGTGATATTAACAATTTTAGAAGCTGCGTCACTTAAAAATTCATTTTATTTAAAAAGTAATAAATGTAAAAAATTACGTGGTAAAATCTATTATTACCCTAGTTTTTCAACAAGTAGGCCCAGTTAGAGTTGTTAAATCTGCCTAAGCAATGAGCTAGTATCTTGCTGTACTCCATGAGCCCTAGTTGCAGGTGTTTGTGTAATAAGCTTGTTGACGTGGGCTTGTGAATAACGCATACAACCACAGAGGACGTCGTCCTTATGAAGTGGGATGCTGTCCTCCGGATCATTTTTTGTAATTCCTGAATTCTGGAAATAGAAAAGGTCAATCCCGGGATGATTTATCCCAACATTGAAAACCACGTTTTGTACATTTTGTAACGTAAATTTAGCAACAAAATATTAGAAAAAATAGATATTTTAATTAATTCATTTATGATGTAAAATTGTACCACATATACCGTCCAAAGAGTAACTGGTACTACTTAAAATAAGTTTTCGTAAAATTAATTATAATAACAGTACAAACACTAGTGGTAAGAGAGGGAGAAAGGAAGCATTAACTTTTTATCTCTTCGCTGAGGTTGCCGGTGCGTATACAATATCCTTGTTACCAAGCGTTCGTTTTCTGCGCTAATGATTGACGTGCGAACTGAAGAAATTGTTATGAACTATTTAATCGATGATTAAAATACGTAATATAATAAGAAACGTTCTTCCTTCAAAAGTGTTAACATACGATTATTGTATTACTGTCATTTTATTTTAATTGTGAAACCTAGTGTAGATTAATTTTTACCAATAATTCTACTTTACTACAAATGTCCTCAACAAAAACCTGTTTTTAGTTAAATTTCGTGACTTTTAAGTGCCAGAAATCGCGGAATTGTTACGGCTAAAAACTGTCCGGTATTCAGAATCCTGGGATTGCAATCCCTATGCGTGACGTGACGTAGGGAGGCGAAGCGGGACGTTGCGTTTCCCGAGCGTTGGATAACACTTTGATGTTCAGCAGACGTGGTCAAAGTGATCAATGAGTGAAGAATATAGCGCAGCGCCTCGTCGTAGCTGCCACAGCCGCTATTGCTGGATAGCGTGACCAATGCGGTCTTTGCTCAAATTACGCTGTAAAACTTTTATTTTTTCCACCGATGTCATATACTTCCTCGGCGAGCTGTGAGCGTCCCCACTGTATTTCCTGCCCAGAACTTGCTATTTCTTGCTAACAACACAGTTAATATTGTTATGATTAACAATTTGTAAAAGGACTTTAATTGCAGTGTTATAATTGATTGACAAACCCCTTTTTTATTTAATTTTGTTGCCTGGTGAAATTTTAACCCAGCAATAATTTATTCATCTAAACTAAATTAACTGTACATGTTAGTCTTAATAATTACAGCAAACAAAAGATACATTACTGTTATGAAAAAAAAATAGCAATACTATGTATAATGCTTTGCTAAGCTCACATTGGTGACTGTTTAAGCGTATGAAATTTTTAAATGCTGTATACTCGTGTTTCCTTTTCAATCAACTGTTTGATTACACAGTGCCGAGATTCAATTTGGATTCCATAAGCACACATGTTTTTTCTTGAAATTGATAGGGGAACGTTTTTTTTTCTAAGACAGAAATCTATTGTAAGCCGCGCTAGTTTTAGCGAAGTCAACTTGGAGGGACGTATTTCATTCAATAAAAATGTATTTATATTCAATGTAGCACATAATTGAGTAAGAGATTTCGCAGTTAACAGGGGATCTCGTCCCACTGGATTCTCCGCAAATGAGTAGCACTGTAATACAAATTATCCTGAGAGCACACGCACGTTATAGAGATTTATTGACGCTCGTAGAGAAATAGCAACGAGCGCAATCTGGCGTGATAAATAGGAACGACGCCGAGAATAGGCCTACAACGGTTCTTGGCGGCGGGGCGCGCACTTCCAGGCCTGACGCGGCGGTGGCCCCCATTAAATCATTTGACGTCTGATTTAAAATCTCGGGATTCTCTGGAGACAAATGACAACATTAAGTAAGAAGCACGACATTAATAAATAAGCAATATAATTAACATGTCGGGACGGATGGGGCCGGGCCTGCGCGTATAAATACGCCGATGTTATCTGTCCGGCTTGTGGTGGGAGGGGAGAGGGATGGTCCGAGGCACTGTAGGCTAATCGGGGAAACATGTTCCGTAAAAATACGGCCGGCTGCGCGGCTCCTCCCGGACATGACGGGTCCGGCTTCTGTTGAGCGGCGCGCGGCACGGAGATGTGTTCACTGATTTCACTGTTTTTATCCTCGGCAAAGAACATAACCCGATAGGCTGGAGACAGGGTCGGTATACAGCGTTCGGGCGGCCCGCACTACTTCGACAGTGAAGATGATCCATGTACGAAATAAACATCGTAGAAAATAAATTAGGTTTAAAATTAGTAAATAAACTACATAAAAACTAAAACAATTCTTGTATGATAGTACCACGCGCCGTATGCATGACTATTGGTCGGTTGAAGTTAACGCCGTTTCTTTCTACTCGATAGTCTGATTTCAAGTATTCAATAATTTGATAATACAAACTACTACATTTTCTACAACTAAGATTCAAATATTGAAAAATGTATACATCCGACCATAATTAGTTGTCGGTGTTAGTAAAAATAATTTGGACATAAAGGATTTCCAAGAGTTCCCATCGTCATAGTTATGTTCCGTCAATATAACTAGAATATGTCGTCTTCTTTATGTGTCACGATTTATTAGTTATATACTAGGAGTGCTTAAGTTCACGCTTTACACGTTTTAACACTTGAAAAAGAGGACAGATTGCAGTAGACCGAAACTTAGTGTTCTGTTTTATAACATACAACGGTAGCAAATGTTTGAATCCTGTTGCAATTTTACATCACACATCACCACTAATGAGTTCTAAACACGTGATTTTGACACCTCATGTATTTTTTGTGCTGTTATTCAGTAGTTACTTAGGTAGTGCATACGACTTCTTTTTTAATTAGAATACAATTTTTGAAAACAACATTTTACAACCCAATAAAAAACAGGAATTTTCTTCTAGTACCCGCAGAGATGCAGTAGCCTAAGGTGCATCCATATCTATATCATGAGTAATAAAATGAAACGTATTGATGCGAAGTCTGTTGTATTGACCACAAATGCAGAAGGAAAGGCTGATCTCATATGACTTCTATTGACGAGATGACAATAGGCGGACTCCATTCATAACCCGATCTACGGGGGGAACAATGATCCCTTATACAATACCATATTGAAACTAATCCTAGGCTGTTTGTTTTGCTACGGCTGATAGATTGTTAAATGTCGGGGCGGAAGGGCTTAAAGGGGGTTAAACATAGACGGTGAAACGAGTCAAGGGACTCCATCAGCATGCAAATGAAAGCGACCCGCACGACACGACCAGCAGTGCTTTGCTGCGAGGTTTGGGCGCTCCACTACCTCCTCCATATATAGCCCCGGGCTGATAAACTGGATAGGATATGACTTTCAAGCTGTGCTCGGCCAGTAATACCAATCCAATATTCATATGCGAAATATACCTCTAGATCTAACATTAGGGTTTTTATCCCTTTATTGAAGCTCATTTATACTTTTAAAAATTTTGTATTAGATATAACTGAGGAAATAATAGTATTTTGGTTAGAGTCCTGGGCATTCTCGCTAAATGTTTTATTGTGTATTGAACTATACTTTGACGCGTCTTCAAGGAAAATTAAGAGCAATTATGGACATTTAGACGAATCCCTATCTTTATACTATATCCGATCTTGCTGGTTCATATTTCCAATAAGTCCAATGTTTGAGACTTGCGAAAATTCTGGAGACTCGGAATTGAGAATCCAAAAACTTGAGACTTATAATAAGTCCGGAAGCTTGAGACTTCCGATAATTACTAGACTTGTGATTTCTAATAAATCACAAAGATTACAATTTCCAATCACTCCAGAAACTTGGAACCTGTGATAAGTCCGTAAACATGACACTTCCAAACATGGGACTGCCAAACATGGGACTGCCACACATGGGACTTCCATGCCACACATGGGAATGCCACACATGGGACTTCCAAACATGGCACTTCCAAACATGGGACTGCCGCACATGGGACTTCCAAACATGGCACTTCCAAACATGGGACTGCCACACATGGGAGTTCCAAACACTGGACTGCCAAACTTGAGATTTCCAAAAATGGAACTGTCAAACATGAGACTTCCAAACATAGAATTTTGTAACATAAGACTTCCAACATAGGATTTCCAAATAGGCGCCCTCACCTACACAAACACACCCCAAGTACTACTTGTAGCATGAATGCATATTAAGGATACTTGAGGTATATATGGACTATGTTATGTATATAGTCGACATCATGTTGGATAGATTAACATACACAAACATCAGAGAGGGGATATTAACATGTCCGCACCCGTCAGACTAACAGAATTACATATCTTCTAATTGTTATATGTTAAGTAAAAAATAAGATTCTACATTGTTAGGACCGGAATTATCCTCAAAGACTGTGTAACAATATTTTGATTTGATTACAAATTTTTATTTTGATTATAGACTTACTTAGAGTTATTTATATTTAAAAAAACTTGCATTTATAGATATAAATTTAAAACGTTTTGATAAGTATATGGTCACTATTAATTGAATTACATTTCCTTACATTCATTTCGTATAAGAAGTATACAAAAGTATTTTGACCTCTCCGCCACTACGAATTGATTCCTTCCTAATCCTGTTAATCCTGGTAGCGTCATCTCGGCTAGAGCTGATCTCAGTACTTTTCTGAGCCCGAGCCTTTTCTTCCAGTCTCTTCTCTCTTTTATATTGCCCGTAACATAAATGGAAACGAACAGGGGAGTAAAATGGAAAGGAAATTGCAAGAAAGCTGCTCGCGCCCACAATACTATCCTTATATTGTACCAACGTCCCTCAATGCTTTGAAAATAACCGATTAACTCCAGATGAGATTTTGAATTTTCAAAACAAACATACAACAGCACTTCACACACCAATATGATCACCAATACTGATAGTAAATATAATACCGCAGTAGTCTCGCCTTAAGTAGGTTATTATTTTGTGATGAGCAATTTCTTAAGATTCTGAATAGGCCTCTCCCATGAGAAGAAGCTTCCAGTATCAATTTACAAGAGGAATGGATCGTTTCTTTAAAACAACCATGTATGTTTATTTTGGTATCCAAATGATCCATGACATAGACGAAAGTTAAATGTGTTTACCTTATATACTTTAACTGACATACTCTTCTTTTTGCACGTTTATTTGCGATGGAGAAGCCTTGCAAGGTTGTAATTGATTGGCCAAAATTCTACAAGTTTACAAACCAATTCGTTACAAAGTGGAATGTGGAGATCAAGAGATTATGCTGAAGCCTCTTCATAAAATGGAATGCGTGAGAAAGTCAACTCAGCGAAAAACATGATGGCAGGTTTTCCTTAAATTACCACACTTTCAACACAGGACTCCACTTACCCATCCCTCGCTTTATGTTCCCCTTTATTCGCTTTCCCCAAAGTAAGCTTATCTGCGTTTCCGCAGACAGTAAATTCCTAAAACTGTCCACACCCGGAAAACATATCTCACCCCCCGCAGTCGCCCCAGCTGTAGCCAGCCTAGTCTAGGTGGGACGGGCGGTTCCTATCACTCGACAATCGGGACCCAGGGGGTTGGCGTCAATGGTTCACCCCCACCCCACACTCAACCGTCATCAGCTCGGACTTGACAAATATAGCTTTTGCTGTGTTTATTATATCTTTACAGTTTTAGACTAGTATTAGTATCACCATGAAAATTCAATGAGTTTATTTTTACGTGTAAACTAGACTATATTTATTTCTGACTAAACTAAATTCTCGTTTTAAGGACACTATAGTTTTGTTCTGTCTAAAAAATAATATACGTACAAGTACAGAAATCTTCGATTAGGTTTCAAGAGAAGACATGCAGTCTCATCTGGCTAGCGTACTCTGACGGCATATAGGCATAGTTACTCTTAAACTGATAATAATTGCTACAACCGGCACTAGCGCCATCTTCCTTCTTCGAGGCGAATCCACTCGCTTCAAACCGAGAGAGCAAGTTATTCTCCGACTTCTCTTACATTTACTATGCACTACATGGCTTACACATTCTGTAAAAATAATTTTAATTATTCTCTAATCGTCAGTTTAATCTTTAAAACTAAGATTATTTAATTCAGGAGGTATTAGTCTACAATTTAATGCAGAAGGAACACAGCATAATTACAATCTTGATTTATCCGTGTTTGATTTCATAGACAGTTTTACGTTCATAACCCTAGATAATTTCTGGTAATATTTGATTGTTTTTTTCTAAGATCTTATAATATAAACATTTCAGATATTACCAAGAACAAAAGTAATGTTTTGTAATATTAGCTGTAAAAGAGTTGGTCGCAATCAAGTGAAGTGCTAGTTTCCAGTAATAATTATTTCAAAGTTAAACGAGATGCCCTCACCTCCTCACTAAGAGTAGTTTGGGGATTATGGATCACTGCTCCAGAACTGACAAACTTACGTTGCAAGTACTCTCTTGTTTGTAACAGTCTTCTGACATGTACTTGGTATTTCAACGTTTGAATACTGAAAAGATTAAAACCTCAAGTAAAATTTATTGGAGTTTAGTGTTTAGCCTTTACTTTTAGAATATGACAAAATGGGCTATTATTTAAATAATAATGAATGTATAGAGATATGTAGATAAATAAACAAATGAAAACAAAACTTACTTCTTAAGATTACCATCCCTAATGACCAAGTGCGACGCAAAACTGCTTGTATGGACATAGATGGCAAAATGCTATTACATTGATGTCCTCAAATATTCATTTACTACTAGAAAAAAAATAGAAGTTTAAAACTTTGAAATCCAGGTGAAAATGTCCAGTAATACATTACTAAGGGCTTTTAAAGTTATTCTCTTTTAGGTGATTGCAACAGAAGATGAACGCGTGTTGCAGGGAAAAGATGAGAAGAGGGGCTCTCATTTTGTTCTGTGGGGTTGACAATAAAAACGCTCGATGTTTACACAAAGCTGTTTTATTTATTACAATAAATCCACTTTGTGTGTAAAATTTAAATCGGTACAGAATGCGATATCTTGTGTTTTGTTGGCGATTTCGTAAACCTTGATTTACTACATGTTAAATCTTTCATTTTCCAAATAAATTATCTCATACTTTGTACTGGCCACTGATACGGCTTAATATACCAGTATCAATGAACATTTGCCAAACTCTCCTAGTAATTTCAAACGTTTAGAAGTACTGTAATATTAATAATAGAAGATATTATTATAACAATAAGTATTCGTCTAACCTCAATCCCAAGGTTTGGCCCATATTTGTTTCTTTTATTTGTCCAATCTTTACTTTGCCAGTAACACGGAAGGAAACGGAAGTAAATATACGAAATAGTACAATAACGACAGGTACCCCAACGATCCCAGTCCGCTCAGCTCCCGAGCTATGATCCCCACCACCTTGTACGCTGTTGGTGCTCCCTTGAGACTTAACGAGCACCCGACATCAGACATATGATCTTAATAAGAACTCGGATATGACTCAGTGACTCAAGTGATCTGCACGACAAAGAGGTAATGTTTTCACACGTTTACGCCCATATCCAACCACTAGCCTATCTCTCTCAGACCGCAGAAGATTTTTGTTTCTCACTGAATTTTCGTGAAGGTCAATCAGCCGCCTTTGGGGATCAGAGGAAAGCATTTCTTCGAAAGAAGTTAATAATCCGAATTACTATAAAAAACTATATCTTCGAAAACCAGTAGTTAATAGTTAATAATATTAGCAATGATTGACTTGCCC
Source organism: Homalodisca vitripennis (assembly GCF_021130785.1). Classification (NCBI taxonomy): domain Eukaryota; kingdom Metazoa; phylum Arthropoda; class Insecta; order Hemiptera; family Cicadellidae; genus Homalodisca; species Homalodisca vitripennis. The sequence continues at coordinate 91,316,050 of NC_060209.1, read as the reverse complement.
TCTTAAATTTGTATGCAGTCAATATACCTTGCGTTCTCTCAATTCAGTGCAACATATCTGACGTTATTTCAAACCCACGAACATCTATAGTCTTTTCGGAAGACCGCGCCCTAAAGAGTTATAGACCTCTTTATCTACCTGCCCTGAGTCATCAACTGTCGTGCAGAAAATAACTTTTTAATTTATTTTGAAATTACGTATTGAAATAATTCTTTGAAATAAGTTAGCTCCATGTTAAAATAAAGAGAATTAGTCTAAAGACGGCATAAATGTGGCGTGTTAAAGTAGTGAAATAATAATTTCAAGACATCCCTGATCATTTCAATGACTCGTTTCTTATTTTGTTAAAAACATTATATACGTAATAGGACTGACATAATTTCATAAGAATTAATAAAATTGATCAATGCACATTGGAAACACGGTCGATGATTGACAGTGCAGTCCAACAGTTGGGGCTGAGAGTTTGCGTACGAGAGCGCTTGGGTCGGCTAGGGTCCATAATCCTTCTGGGACCACCGTTCTCCATACAGAATACAGAACTTGATTGGGCAGAGTGTGGAGTCAAAATTTGAATATCTGCAATCAAATTTTTATCAAGCTTCTATCAAATCTAGACAGGACATAAAAAAGTCGAATAGTAATCAAACTTGGTCAAAGCAAAATTTGATCAGTCTTTGACCAAGCTTGGATCAAATTGTATTTACTCCATCAAGCAATATGTCATTGCTCAACATTAGGAACACTTTCACACAGTTAATTCCTCACGCATGCTAATACACAAGCTAATATGGACTTCTATGTACTAAAAGGTTAGCTTTGAAATACTCGTAACTGTTTTGGAAGTTCCTGAAACCAATTAATTTTCAGGTGGCCAATACTGTGAAATGTATCTTTACACATACAAATTGCACCGTACTCACAAATTTACACATAAGGGCTACGGTTAATTTAACAATTCTTAGCTCTCGATATAACGCAGTTGTTGTATATGAATGCTGTTGGCTGGTGCTTATTTAACTAAAATCTCTTATAAACACATTTTCATGCATGCATCACAAGATCACTTGCATGAGATTTAATATCTGTATTATCATGTCTACGATACTTCTCAGAGCTTCAATATCGAATGAGAGACAACAAACAAACATAGCGAGTTCTTTACCTAAGAAGCGGGCAGTTGTGTCCAGTATATCTATATATTTGTGTTTATGCAGTCGGCATGTTTATGTTTCCAAAAAAGTGTAGATCAAATGACAAAATAAAAAATATGATACGTCTTTATCCCACACAAATGAAGTAGATTTCTAATAACTTACTTCATATCCACAAGTGCTATATTAATGCTTATTAACTTAAATCAGACTTTTTCAAATTAATACAGTTAAAGATTGACAATACCAAACTATACATTTCACATTGACTGTGTACTATATGACGGGCGGGGATGTCCCTTAAGATTTCCCGTCCAACTTCAGTGAAGAGTAAAACCACAGACAATGGATACGGTATCCATTGTCTGTGGTAAAACTGAAAATCCTTAGACACTTCAGTCACAGTTTAACATCTATTGACTGAACATGGCTTTCCACAGAGAAGTCGAAATTTCTCAAGACTGTAATTATGTTATTAATGTTTTGGCGCGGTTTGAAGCGGAAACAATACCATTATCTATAACTGATATCGTTATACAATGTTCTTAATTTCATTTTAATGACATTCCAGAACTAGCTTACGTGTTTGGTTAGTATGTTTACACGTACATTTCTTCGTTTACTTACTTATAACGATTTATTTCTGAAATCACGTTGTTCGATTACGGACTAGTTCTAAGATGCTAATCAGTGGAGATACATTATCGAAATTTCGTTACAAGCTGCTGGTTTTCTTGCAATGAGAACAGGAATAGATGTGTTTAAAATTAACACTAGTTGTCTAAATAATGGCACTGAGCATTGAAACAAGAATATAGCCATAAGGAGTCTGAACCGCTTTCGAAAAGAATAAAATTAATGAAAATACAGCACTCAATATTTAAAATATATGTATAATATAGGAGTGTTAAACATGTACTACAGCTATTCATATTTGAAAAACTGATAAATTCAGTAGAATAAAACGTCATTTTGTGTGTAATTCAATTATAAATTAATCACAGCTTTTCTTATATAAAACTCTCATATAATTAAAAAACTGTTCTTGTGTATAGTAGAGACTAACTAATCTATGCATCGTTATTAACTTGACTTCTTTACAATCCTCCCTCTAACTAAGAATCCATGTTTACATGGTTTTCCTTCTTTAAACTCACTTAGTGGCGAATGCACTTTAATGATAAGATTACCTGTATTACAGTTTATACTTATCTAACAACTAATTTTACAAACATTTTGGATCTACCCTACCTCTTTAAAGAAACATTTCATACTGTCAAAACCTAGCCCTCCCAAACCAAACTTCTAGCTACATCCCTGGAAAGAACAGTATGAATTCTTACAATACTAATGTAGCTGACCGTCCTGACATGATACCCAATCCACAATGAAATTGAATCATCATGAGGTAAGGAGCTCTCAGTTCCACAATCTTGAATGTGGAATCTCTTCTGTCTGATTTACTAATTAATAATTATTAACTACCCTCCTTAAAGTACCAATTAGATACTCCAGAATCATTACAAATTACCTTGATTCAACTCAAATAAACTGACATACTGTTGAATGTTGTCTTGTATGTCCTTAAAATGAATACACTGAATGGCTCTGAACAATTAAATATTAATTATTAAACATAAATTCGCATATGATATGAAATAAATTCTTTTCTGTATTAAGCATTGATATTTTCTTCACAGTATTGATCGATATTTTGATATCAATCTTTACCTTTTAAATAAAACATCTGTCATGACAGTATTGTACAATAGTGGTCAAATGGAACCGATACGTTTATCGAAAGGTCTATTTAGTATTTACCACGGGTAGTATATGGAGACCTTAATATAATACTGGTGTTGTCGATCTAAAACACCAGTCCATGAATTATTCTTCTTTATATTTTCAATTAGATTCTGTTAGGACTATGGTTGTAAACATTACAGTGGGTTCACTGTTTATCCATGTTACATCAAACTGAGAAATGTAAACAATACTCACACTAAAGATGCACTTCGCTCTGCACTGGGCGACCCTTAGGGGAGACCCCACCTCCTCCTCAGCCTCGCAGATCATCCCGCGTAAATGGAGCAAAGTGAAGATAGTCCACAGCTTATGCATGATTACGATTTCAAAAGTTCGACACGAAACTTAAAAAAAGGTCTACTTGCATTAAATGTTGAAAATCATTATTAAGCGGTTAAAATTTATATGAAAACCATTACGAGAAAAAACCACACATGTCTTTAACAATTTTATAAACAGTTCAGATAGTTAGTCAAAGTGAGCCGAAGACACGAAGTCGTCAAACAAGACACTGAGCTTACAGACAACCTGCGGCGAACGCAGCCGGGACAGGACTGACTCCGGTCTAGAGGCAAGGTTAGCTCGCACGCTCACAGTCTCGCACTGAAATTTACTTCCCGCGGTCGCCACCAGGCGCAGCACCGCTCGAGGGAGGGAGCTCCGAGATTTCTTCTTCTGAACTGTAGACAAAATTTATGGCCGGAGGCAAGGAGGCATTAAATTGGCGTAGAATTATGCCTCGCTTTTCTTCCCTGACGACTGTTGCCCATATTAAGCCGGCTAATAAGGCAATAAAAGCGCGCGAATCCTTCATTTCGGAGGTAACTTTGTCCTCGATGGTAAATTGCCGGAATGAATGATTGGGCGACTTTTTATAATCCATTCTTAACCCGGGTACTTATGTCAGTAATTTGACGAATTCTGTGAGCGTCACATAAAAATGATGAACGATTTTTAAATCGTTATAAAGATTAAGAATCTAATTATCTGGTATACATTTTGATTGCAAGGCCTATAGACGGCAAACTACCTTAACTGTTGTATATTAAAGATATTTTAGCTGTTAATATCCACATGAAAGAGAAAAATTATATTAGTTGTTCCTATATGTGCTACTCCATATGGTTGTAAGATACAATACTTCACTCATTCTTGAATTTTAGTTTACCTCAAATTTATCATTATAATAAATTATTATCTTCTTAAGAACGTATTTTAAATCGATTATAACGCAGCGTGACTGTGATGAGATATAATGTGATAGGTTCTTACTAGCATGATCTACTCCTTACGTGTGTATTTTCATTAATAACAATAACAAATGGTAACAACGAAACTCTTTAGTTTTTCATGAACCCGAGATTGAATACCAAGGGATTTCCATGTTAGCTTTGTTAAGCTCTTGAATCCAGATTTATATTGTTAAATTGCATTCCTTCATCAGTCTTTATGTCACTTGGACCCTTTTATAGGTGTATTTGATTCTAGGGCACTAGAGAGGACAAATGACAGATAAAACTGAATTCCAATAAACCCTAACCTCAAACCATCATCAAATTCTGACCTCAAATTTCCCTAAGGGATTGCAATGCTAAGCCTCCCGTCTAATTAGATTTTCGATACAGTTATCGTGAATCCAAAGGTTGGACAAAAGAATTACCTTCTTCTGATTGTTTTATATCTTTCATAGTTTTACCCATGTAACGCTACTTTTAATAACTACGTCTCCTAATTTCTAAGATCTAATATCACCGTCAAATAGAAATATATCACTATATCTATCTAATAAGATGTATTCAAAAATTCAATATATATATATATATATATATATATATATATATATATATATATTTTCATCACTGTAATTACTTAAATGTGTCTAATGAAATCCACATGCGTTTGGTACAGAAGAGAATATATTGCTTAATATTCTTAGAAAGCATTCGTTTAACTTTGCACAAGTCATTGAACTGAATGTTTATATTGCCTTATACGGTCAAATAATTTACTCATGCGACGTTTTATTGCAATACTTCCAATAAATACGAACCGACAATAAAACCCAGCTAATATAATAAGGAAGACTAGAATACACTGGTGATGAATTGTCTATGAAATACGATTGTTTTGTTGCAGTCCCACAATAGACAAATGTTAGCTAGCTGAGGAAGGATTCAAACCGATATTTCTTCGTGAACTGGAGAAAACCGCCTATGGTGTGTTAACACCTATTCCGTCTGTCGGAGGCCAGGGAACGGTGGTCAGGGCCATAGTCGCGGTTGTACAGGGAACGCCGAAACTCACAACTAATCACAGGGCTGAGCAAAATCCAGACCAGTAATTTGGATTTGGTATTCAATTACCACGTAAACACGGAGCAGAATCTATCATTAACGATTTCTTCAAACCCTTACATAAAATTATCGTCAACAGGAGCCAGGTCCTTAACTGCCTCAACCTAACTGCACTGTAATAGAAGAATATTAATGTTCTTAACCACATTAAAGATAATTGACCATGTATCGCTTTGTCTGGGAGAATGAGACAACTCTTGGTTTCTAGTGCATACATTTTAAAATCTCATGACAAGTTGAACTCACCCTAAGGCGTTACTGTGCTGCAAATTGTCTGATCGCTCTTTTAACGACAGACACATTAATGTGTAGTTCTCACTGTTTAATGCCTTTGCACAACGTACTAAGATGACGGATGATCACTCTGATATCTGACTAATTGCATTAAAGGGAACCATTACTTGAATTTTAAGGAACCACAAGGCAATTTTAAGTAAAAGATAGATCCGTGGGAGTCTCTATCTCCATCGCATCTTGCAGCACGAGATTCTAAATTTTACGGACATCAAAAGAGATTGTCATCTGGCAGGCTCATACGGAGTATCTCCAAGTTGGTAACATGTGCCATCCTGTTACATCAGACCCAGCTATAAGATCTCCATCAGCTCCGCTATCGGAAATATACATTAGGATACTTATGTTAGAATTAACAGTTGACTCAAAGCCAAAATGTTCGACAAATATTACAGAAGTATTTTCAGCGTGATGGTATGTAATGAAGTCGTTGAACAGACTGAGAACATTTCTGCCTGGGGTTAGAAGTCTTCACATTGCAAAATCTGTTTTCCTAACACATGAGTAGTATTATGGTTTAACCGTATTTTAACTTTAGACCTGGTCTAGTTATTCTTATACGCATGCGAAATGCTGCATCCACATCTGCAACCTTTATAGTCTTAAAAAGTATGATCACACTTAAGCTAGAATTGTATTGATAAAAGGCAGGTGTGATATTAAGTCTTTACCAAATGTCCATAAAGTTATAGAAACTTCCCTATCTCTAAGATAAGATGACAAGGAGTATTTATATAAGAGAGTGCCAAAACAGACAGAATATCATGCAGCTATTACCTCAACTTAGGCTATAAACGAGCGGAATGTTCATTCTGTGGACCCAGAGACAGTACGCTACCATGTGATTTTAAGAATTTAAGCAACAACAGTTTTGATAATAAAACAAAAATATGTAAACAGTGCTAAGTATACTTTAATTACCTTAAGATATCCCCTTCATTAAATTGCACACTATATGCAGAGATCAATGAACAATTTATAATATTGTTTGTAGGATCTCTTGACATGAATTGTTTTGATAAGCAATTGTTCGTGAAAGCCGCTCTTAGGAGACATATATAAAACAGTATCTTTATAAATACTATTTATTTATATCTCGTAGCTTTCCTGCAATTATCTATGAACTTTGGGGAAAAAATACTTATTCCTATAACCAATTCCCTCCAGGAAATCCGTGGACTCCCCATGGATAATTTTTTAGGAATTCATTTAATCAGTAATAGTTACTTGTGATAAATCATCTCTGCACCTAATCAGTATATGTAGACCCAGCCCGGAATTTTGAAACTGTAGTAGGAGTGTCATAAAAACTCTAACCTTGATGAAAAGATATCAAGGTATCCGTGCCACCATCACGAACATTGAGAAGAAAAAACGTAGCCTACCTCTGCAAACTATCCTGCCTCGAAAGCTACACTATATCCGTAAGACTGGGGACCTCCAAATGAGATGTCATTGGACACTCTTAAATTGGCCATATTTAAATCAGGTAAGGTAGTTTAGTAACCCAGGTTCTAAGTTTCAAAACTCCATATAGGCTACTACCAGCACGCGCGCATACACATCATTCAGGTACATATGGTAGAAGCGTTGTCAACTATACTATACACAAATCTATTGTATGTCAGCACAATGTCTCAAAAACGAACTGACTTTTAGACTTCAAATTTTAGAAGCTTCATTTATATATTAGCAACACTGAGTTCGATCATGGTGCATGTCACTCCACCACTATTATTGCTATTATTGCGTTACTTTTATAAATATTTTTACATTGGTCTTATTGGTTACCATGATGGCAACGAGAAAATATCATAATAAATACATTTGTAAACAAGCTGAGTACAAACATATTAGATTATAACGTGAGACATACGAGTATTATTACATAAAGATTATTCATCTAGTCAAACGAGACAATAATAGAGTGAAAGTCAATGTTAAAAATTGTTAACAAGGTCTGATTTCAGCGCATTCTTGATTTGTATGTCAGCCTACCTCACCGGAACTTTTATTATCTAAACAAAGCTATGAAACCTAATTCAATGAAAAATTTTAATGAATCCTGTGCCATGTAGGAAGATACCTCGACAAAGATTATCTGCATACTAAAGTTTATATGGACCTTTCTACGTAGACAAGAATAAGTTATAGACTATGGTAGTGATGTCTAACAAATGAATGTGGCAGAGTATCATTGAACCTATCACTTAGTAGATTGACAAAATGTTCTATTGTCTACTAGTAAGATGTAAAATTTTATTTTTTGTATGATATCTGTCTATATTTGACCGCAGGACATATCGTGAATGAACTGAGCTATTGGCTTAAAATTTTGTATGCAACCACAGCCTGCTATGTGACACATGGTGTGGCGACATCTACTTTGTAATGTACCAGCCACTACCATTGAATTTCGGGATCATCAGCGGGCTACTGTGGTTTTGAGCTACTATTTTCTGATGCTAATCCCAAAATACCCATGTATCGTGCAAAATATGTTAACACAAAATGTAAAACTGGTCCGGATACATTATGTAGAGATCTTTCTTCGGCTGTCGACAGGAGTGTCAAGTACGATTCATGTGCCAACGCTTTTACTTAGTATTTATACAGGCCTACAAATTTCAAGACATGGCATTCTAAAGAGTCTTCATGACAATAAATAACTATGGAAGAAGAACTAAGTAACAAAATAGTAATAATAATGCAGATTTAGTGCGTTTATTATACGCAGTTTTTATGTTATTCTGTTACAACTGCCTGCGTAATTTTACCCTATATCCATTGAATAATTTGGTTTTATGTGTTGAAAATGGTGTACTTATTAAAACTATATTATTACAAAGTTTTAAATTTTACATTATGAGCCTCAAATCGTATATTCCATTACATACATTTATATTGTTTAAGAAATACCCAATAATTAAACGCAAATCAATTCATCGAGCACAATTCCTAAATTAACAAAATATTCAGCTCTTTGTATAGAACGGAAATTGTATCGATGAATATAAAATTCTCGTAGTAGAATTCGAAAACTTCGTCCTTCCTTTCCGGTTTAGCAAAGAATATCAACAAGAGTGCGTCGCGATCAAATATTGACGTTGAAATATCTTATGGATTTTCGACTTTCGTTTATACATATTTTTACAGTATGCATTAGAACCCAATATCAAGACAATGCAGCATAAATCAACTAAATTTTTAAAATTAAAGAATCACACACTTTACCTTTACTTGACTATAAACATAATATATCAATACAAACAATCTAGATCGGGACTAAAGAAACTGCTACAATGATGACGTCATCATGTCGACAAACAACAGCTGTCTGAACTGATACTGTTACAAGCTATACGATCAAAGCTGAACTGATCCGATGATCAATCATACATTGGCTTGGACAGCTGGCCTTGGATTTACTACATGAGTATCTCGCACTTGCACGATGTATCTTGTACAACATAGAAAATCAATACTTAGAAGAGTATAGAAAATCAATAGTAATAATTAATTACTACTCGGTGATGACGTCACCGTGTCGACAGGCAACAGCTGTCTGTCTGAACTGATACTGTTACAAGTTGTTTGATCAATCATACATCGGCCTGGACAGCTAGCCTTGTTTTACTACATGAAAATCTCGTCCTTTCACGATGTATCTTCTACAAGATAGGAATCATTACTGTTCAGTGATGACGTTACCAGATCGAGGAGCAACAGCTGACTGAGCTGGTGACGTTACAAGTTGTATGATCAATGTGAATGTTGGATTTAGCTCCAGTTCACTTTCCTCTTAGTTGCAAATGTAAAGATTGCAACTCACCTCTTGCCACCGCGCCTTGATCTAGTTCTCCCGATCCGCACATCCCTCTCTAATATATTCTGAGTGATTGATCATGTGTTTTAGTAATAATCAATCATTTTCAACAGATTAAGCCTTCTAATGGTATTGTAAAATAATGACTAAAAATAGTGGTATAGATGTATTATGCGCCCTATACCGATAACATAAGCACACCCAATATCTTGTTAATACTCTCGCTCCATCTAGCTGCCATTGGTTACAATTACTGGTCATATACAGTTAATGGTTGTGCCGCTAGAGTACTCTGCTTTAGTTTTTGTGTGTGTTTTTAGTGATGGGGACGCATTTTCCAATCTCTCTTGCAGAACAAAGGTGAGTGTTTTATTATTTATTTCGTTGACTATTTCTAGTAATAAAAGCATTCAATAGCCAAAAAATTGTGGGGTTCAACATAATGATCATTACATATCAGTGTATAATGAGTGGTTGAAATTTTAAATAGGTTATGATTTTTAGATTTCTGTAGTTGTAGAAATGAACTCTTTTCTGAGACATGTAAAGGAATTCGTATTCCACACATTATACAATCCCCCATGCCAACATTAGTCTATCTAGAGGACGTCAACGTGTATAGCTTACAATACAGCACATTATAGAATAATGACGTAAAAACATTGACACAATTGAAATTCCGGTCGATTGAATGGATACTGCCTTTTCCAAACTCTCCGCTAGAGCGAAATACAAAATCTTATACTAAAGGCAGAAGAGTTATTCCATATTTTGGTAATAAGGAGTTTTTGATTATACTGACTGTAAGAGACAAGGAACTGAATAGCTGAGTAAAATCTCGACTTGTGGTGGTGGCCAGTCGTTTTAAAATGAAGGATGACAAAAACTGTGTCATTCGCAATGAGACACGTGTGCTGAGATCAAAGTACACGGGGAATTTGAAAATGGCGGGTGGGGAAAACTCAATCAAGAAAGGAATGCTCGCAAAGAGGCCGGCATAGCTAATTGGCAAAGAGTCACAAAGGAGAGAAGGGTACCCGCGTGCCGTGCAGTGGCCAAACTGCCAAATTGTGCGTGTCGTGTTATGTTAGTGGCACGATTAAGTAGGCAATAAATCCGACATGTTTTCAAAATACAAACTAGAAAGTTATTTCGGGGTCGGGCGCCACACACGTCGTGCGAGCGTTATTTTGGACCTTGGCAAATGATTGGGAACTCGGCGACCTGCTTCGACTTGAGTGCAGGTCACTGGGTGGTTTCAAGCTTGTTAAACTCATAAGACTGTGATCTGAAAAAGAGTTAACAAGAAGTGCTATAATTTATGTATGCTGGCAAAAGATTTCAGAAGCTGCACTAAGTGGCAGGTGAAAAGAAGCTAAACTCAAAGTTCGCAAGTAGTATAATGTTTGACTTAGCAAGTGTGTTCGTCAGATAATATATACGGTCAAAAGATATCAAAAATATTGCAGAAGTTGAATGTAATAAAGTATACAATGAATGTGTAAAATTACGCATTCACATTCACAACAGTTTTTTTTAGAGATGTACTTATGTTAGAATCAAAATAATGTAATCTTACGATTCTCATATTTAATAAAAAGATTACCATTTTGAACAATATAATATAATACAATATCATAATTTAATACTGTTTCGAGGTGATCCATTAGTTTCTTGAGATACATTTTTTCCTATATTCTTTTGATAGCGGCTAATTTTCAGACATATTTGGCTTCAAGATTTTTAAGGAGATAATCTAATAGTGCTGTGATGTCCAGCGCCGATATTTCATAATCCGGGACTTGACTAGCAGTGCTATGAATTTATTAGATAAATGTTAATAAATTTAGCATTACTTTTATAGAAATGCTATAATGTAATAGCCAATTTTAATTGCTCTAAAGGCATGTACGTCTATAAAATTTACTTTGTATTACGCTCTCAAAAAACCAACATTGCTCTTTTGTATGAAGGGAACGAGTTCTGAAAAGCTAATCTCCAAGTAAGATGATCATACCGTTAACGTGATTCAATTAATGCAGTTTTTAGTTTTCAACGAGTAAATGGATATAGTGGTATCTCACTATAAAGTGGCATGAGATATGGGTTAAGACGACACAGACATAAACACACTAGAAATCGCTCATCAGGTCCATCTGGATCCAGGCGTCTCGTATGTCACATTGTCATTATAATATTACAAATAAATTTTAAATTAAAGTGAAAATAAACTTGCTTCGAAAATCGACCTGAGAAAAACAATATTGCTAATTGTTTTAAATGTTGTAATTTATTATTAAACTATATTTCAGCACTGTCAAATTATAAATTATACTACAATAAACAGGACAATTATTTTTATTTTATAAAGTATAAAATGAAATTGGCCACTAAGTTTGAGATAGAATTATATAATTAACAATACCAATTAAAACTGTGATTTAATGTAATTAATTATTTCAGACACTTGGTATAGGAACTCTATGCAATTAAAAAATTCGTTGGTAAACCTTGTGCCTTTCAAATAATCAATTTGCAAGCAGGCGAATTCGCCTTAGTAAAATTTATCAGCACAATAAGCATACGCTTTGCCTCCCATTCCCCACAACAGACAAGGCCTAACCAATAGAATAGTAGGTAATAATCCACATTGTTATAATATTACTGTTATGATATTTAATATGGCGTTAATTATTAATGCAAGAATAGTGCAATTCATGTGGAAAAGCTATATAATCTTGCTTCTTACCGTAATTTATTTCCCGTAAAAGATTCCCTGTGATAAAAGATGACCACAATCTATTACGCAAAATGTTTTTTTAAATTCATGAGAAGTATTTTCGGGGGTATAGTATAATATTTTAATTCCTTTCGTCCTAGGAACAATATCAGAACGATCTGCTTGGAATTCATAGCCAGTAAGAAGTGAAAATACTCGGGCTAACTTTTGGGATAATATGGGTTACATGTTATTGCCAAACAAATACCCGATTTCCCAATCTTATATAGATTAACATGGCTTTTTGACATATCTCAGTCATGTTCCGTGGACCATTTCAAAATGAAAGATAGCAGTGCTACATTTTTACCTGCCGTAAGACACCTCTACTCAACATGTCCTGTAGCCCCTTGTAATGCTTGACACGTAGTTCTAACTGATTTCCTCTTGGTTTTACGGTCTCTTGGTAGTTTATTATATAGTTCAATTTCTCCCCCTGATGTATGAGTTTATATCTCTGCAATATAATTCTGAATTAGTATTTTTGAACGATTACTGTGTGAGAAACACTCACCAATATCTAAACAAATATATAGCACGAGAACAGTAACATTGTAAGCCATACTCCATTTCATTTGTCTTGCCATTGTGAGTAACTTTTGGATCCAATCCAAGTTCTCCATGAGGAAACAGAAGAGTATATACCATTGGGTTGCAATTATGGCTCTAAGTGAAAAAGTAGAGTCCATATGGTAAACTACTACGTGACGGTGGCGTCCCCCCTCAGTGGAATTGAAAACTGCAGATGTATCAGCACTTGGTTTATTAAATCGTCTCATTTCGTCGAATTTCTAAATCGTGGCTTTGGCTTTTGGTGCTCATTTTCATCTGCTGTGTTTGTATGATTGTACGTATTAGCCTAGATTATGGAACCTTCTAAGATTTAACCTAGCAGATTTGGTCCATTCTGAAGTAGCCGTACATAATTGCAACATAGGTGCTAATATAAAATAATTAGCAACATGAGCCATTTATTGCTAATAAATAAAAATGGGCTTAATTGTGGTTGTAGCAACATTAATCCATTATTCCACTGTGAGAACATGACTTGAATTTCCATTTTAGGGAAATGCCCTCTGTGAAATGAAATGCACAACAGTGCATGCAAATGTTGTTAAGAAAACCTGGTTATAAAAAACTACACTTTAACTCATTTTCTAATCTTCTGAAAATGGGTAATCGTTTTAAGCAATCATATGAATTTCTTTGACCATTTTAATTATGCTATCGACTTCTCTTGTCCGCTGATTTTCTTAAAAACTATCTCACGTCTTCTCACCCTGTCCTGCCCGGTCACCAACATTAAAAAGTAAATTTAAATGTCATTTACAATACACAATTAGTCTGCGCTGAAATATTAAATTTTGCTTATTTTCTCCACTATAAATCAATAAAAAATTAAACTACTTCGTTTTCCTAGAAAACTACGTAAACTATTTCAAACACAATCGCACTGAGTTCAGATTCAGCACTTTCGGACACCCCAGCCACCATGAATTCATCAAAAGAGTAAAACTCTGAAACCAAAACATGACGTATTGTAGTACGTGTCCCATTAATATGCGCTATAATAGTGTTAGTTATTGAGTTCCTTGTCTTGTTAGCTGAAAAGCGAGGAAAGCATAGTATTTGTTTCTGGCTATTTCTTAATTTCACGCTCTATGACTTATTTCTTTGGAAGTGCGGCTAACAAAGACATTTTCTAGTATTGTTATACCACTTCCATTTGTCAAAGTCGATAGTTTCGTAGAAACATGCAATGGTTTTCGCGGCTGGGGGTTGTTTTAGGGCCAGACCTCCACCATTCGCCCGCCACAGACGGCCAAACCGTGCCGACCTGGTTTACAAAGGCTACTGGCCAAACCGGGCGTCTGCACCCCTCTTTTGATTCTGCAGTTTCCGACTCTTTTCAGGAGTTATATTTGTCTGCAACCGCTTCCTCTGTTGTTTATCCAGATAACTATCACGCCTCTCCTACTGTTCAGTCAACAGGAGAACTAGTATTCGTTCTCAACTTTATTCGGAATATGTCTTATTGGAATTTTGTTTATAAAATATGTTTGCCACATAGTGTGCTATTAAAATATATAGATATTTGAATTTATTAACAGAGAATTTCATTAAGCATTTTCATTACTAAATCGGCCTTGTGGTTGAACAGAGGTTAAGCCACAAAAGGGCAAGGATTGCTTACACCATCAAAATATCACGGGCTTAATTTCAATTAGTTCATCAGGAATTTAAGATGAACAACAGATCAATAACAACCTACGATTAATTTCTACATAGAAATACGTTGTGCTCGTCACACATTGTCACAATTTATTAAACAAGTCAATTTAATTATTTGTACAATGTGTTAGCAAACATAAAAATCCATTACCAAATAATGATAATCATATCGATTATCAGCTAGTTACATTGTACATGTGGTCAGTAAAAAGGCGATCCCAGGAGCAAAGGGCATACAGAGTATTTATGTTACAGTAAAAAAATTAGTAAAATGTTATGATCGCTGTGTACACTAATTTATAAATAAATTACGTTTAATTATATATGTTACAATCAAAGATGTTACTTAAATATTGTCTTTAGTAAAGCTGATTGTAGCAAAGTGTATAGCTATAATTGATTTTATCCAAATATAGTGATATAAAGTTCACAAACATTCCAGTGCATAAAATATACTAAAGAGTGAAAGTTAATATTAATGTTTATAATAGACTGCCACGACGGGCAGTTTGCTAAGAGTAATCATATTTTAATCATTTTAGTCCTAGTTAATTTAATATCAAAGTGAACCTATTGGAATTGTAGTGGTCTACAATGCATTTTTGTTTCAGTAAACTTTAGTAGAAACAGTTAATTCAATGAATCAATTACGTAAAATATGCCTATGTGGATAGATATACCTGTTAGAAAGCTTTCTGAAAATCTCACAATACCATATCTATTACCCTATAACATTCGAGTTTGAGTGTTCAATCAATCACTGCGTAAAATTGAATGGCATTTTATTATTTTATCTACAAAGAAAAGATCGAAATCCATTTGGAACATTTTTAGATGATCAAACTTTCTCCAAACGCATTATTTTACTGTATCCCCAGAATGGGATTTGTACATCCACTGATAAAAGCTGTTAACTCTCATTTCACTAACATCATACATTAACCATAATGTTATTGAAGTAGTCATTAATATTTATTGGATTGTTTTGCTTTTATTGTAAGTGTCCAATAGTTCTTACAGCGAAAGTTATTCGTAATCAAGGAGTAACTTTTGTAGGACATAAAATCGGAAACCGTCAATATCGTAATATCAGGTCCAAGTTGTTTAGTACAATTAAGTACGGGGTGATTACAAGTAGTATATCGTTATGGTGACGTCGAATAATGTTGGAACATCAGTACCAATCAGAAACATGTTGAAAAATATTCTTACAAACTAATTTTATCAAAACATGAATACAGCCTGCTGTTTTTGCCCAATTTTACGGAGGAGTATATTTGTCTGCAAAGGATGTCCAAATCCTAAGAATTCTAGGATAGAAACTTCCTTAACCACAGCGTTGTTCTCTCCATCAGATAGAAGCACATCAAGAAAGATGTCTTTCTTGTAAGTAGATTCTTTCACTTTCACAAACAAGAAACCAGGTATATTGTGGGTTGCAAAAACTTTAGTTTATTGAGCAGGATAGAAAATAACGGTTTCGTCTAAAGATAACACTACACTTATCAAGAGTTCTCAATTTTTATTCAGTGACAGGGTACAAGGGACACGAAATTCTGTACTATTTACTAAGACGCTAGTAGATCGAAGGTAGATCACTCCATCACAAGGTAGGCGCTGTAACCTAGCGGATTATTCGAGACCTACTTGGAGAAGATCAAGTCTCGCCAGGTAGATGCTGTAACCTAGCGAGTTATTGAAGAACTACTTGGAGAAGATCACTCCTCGCCAGTTAGACACTATAACCTAGCGGATTATTGGAGAACTAATTGAAAGAGTTATATACAGACCAATAATACAAAATTATATCCCCTGGGTTGGGTGGGAATCGAGAACCGATAACAGATTTTAATGTAGCCAGTGTTATATAAGAGATGAGATCCAATTTATTTATAAGCACACAACCTGTTTTTTTGCCGACAGAGACATTTTTGCTCAGACATGAATCGATAGTAAACCGCGCTACTTTTGGTAGAATTAGAATGGAAGAGTATAAAATATTTCAAAGTATTAAATTATTGTATTTTTTTAGCTTGACACACTGGAAACCAACCCTCAGACACGTAAATAAAAAAATTAATGTTAAATTAGCATCAGCGAACCATATACAGGAGAATCATTAAAGAGGAAGTCGTTGATTCACTTTATGAAATCATCACAAGACAAGGATTAAATATATCTGATAAGTAAAAGAAAGTAAGCTAAATACTCTAACAGTAACCTAAACCAAAACTACAGTCAACGTAAGTTTGTTTTCGTTCTCTTGAAGCAAAGAACCTAAGGAAGTTGGAAAATCGCCAAATGGTTTTTATCGGCAAAAACATATACACGTTTACAAGGTTGAATCATTTCTTAATATGTTTTTCTATAATCATTTTGCAAAACGGCGTTTCCACAAAGTGATCCGATGCTGTACGTTCCTTGACATTGACATTTAGTGTTGTGTATAAATAGCAGATTTCAGTTATAACTCACTCCACCCTAGGGCAAGAATTCAACGGTAAAAATGCCTTTGTTTAAACAAATATCGCATTTGATAATAGCTGATTTGAGTATACAGTTTTGAGTTTACAACAATCGCTTTGTAAGAAGCGTTTTCGGCAAAGGGATCGGTTACAAAAAGGGGCACGGTTGCTTACACATATTGATAAGAGTGCCCAAATTTACTCGTTACTCAATGAATATTTTGTTGCATTTGGAAACACGAGTGTTGCTAACATACATAAGGACGTAAGCTTATGAGCCTTTGCGTTTCGTCCCTGTTTTGATTTCAGTGCATTTCTTCAGCTGAGAAGAGAAATGTTGTACAGAAATTATAGATTCTAATTGCAACTCACTCTGCCCTACTACAAAACATATTAACCTTTGCGTGAACAAGTAGCGATAGAATGAATATTATTTTGAGTATATATCCAAAGGGATTTCTACAAAAAGGTCGTAAGGTCTAGAAAGACCATTCACATTAACAGAAAATCTTAAACTAATAAGACCTAAATGCCAAGAAAAGTTCAAGCTGACTACAGGGTTAACTTCCAAGAAAAAGCCTTACTGCTCCTGACTGCTATCTTCGGTGCTAAATATGGCTTGAACATCTTCCTGTACAGTGGAAGAAATCCTTAGTAATTGTAGTGCAAATTAATAGTGTAGACTATAGTGACTGCATGTCAACCCTGAGTCATCATCATTCAGGAAGATTATGTTATTATCTATTACGTATAAGATATTCGAAAACCTTTTTCTGATACATATTCATGTCCTTATAGCAGGTTAAGACGTTCATTTAAGCTTATGCTTAAAGATACCATAGATTAAAGCTCAATAGAGTAGCTGACGTCATAAAACATCATTAGTCAAGTACAGTTCTTATACATTTTATGTTTGTCAAGCATTTTTAGCTTTCTGGTATACTATTCAAATAGTATCTTATTCAGTCTTGTTATCATATTTTTCACTCATGATGTTCCAGATAAAGTTGTATACTTCCATTATTCAGTATTAGATACCTATCAAGTTGAGATCCCTCAATTTCCTTCTACTGAATATTTACAGCTGGAATGCCGGTCAACCCAAACAGAATAGTCGCAACCTTTGCTGCCGACAAAGCACCCTATGGTCCTGGTCCTGCTCATACTGTAGCTTCACACAGCTTACAATACTATCTAAAACTAATTATTGTAAATTAAACGATCAAATACAATAAAGCAGATGAAACGAATTTGCCTGTATTACATTTACTCTAAATAGTGGTGTGACAGAAAACTCAAACAGTGAACAAGCATCCGTCTGTTATGTACAGAACTATCAGTTACACGCAACTTCGTACGTATTTTTCAAAATTGAAGTATTTAAGTCTTATTGGTGTAAAAGCACTTATGATGTAATATGATGAAACCCTGTGGTAATTTTCAAACGGTAGTAGACATGCAAATCTTATTTTAATGTTTATGGTTAAGAAGGATCAGAGGTTGACTGGCTCTCACTTTAGGGTTTCCAAATGTATGAGTGCTTCCGGTTCTGAATATAGAACGCCACAATTAGGCCTAAGTTTGCCTCGATCTTTCTAAGACATCGATTATTAAAAAAACAATGATAAACTTATTTTAGGGGTTGCAGTCTAAATTATCCCTATGGGTAATTTATCTTTATAAAATTCTGTATTTTATCTTTAGAAGCATAACGCGCAGATGTATCACTTTTAATTTTTATAAGGCATCGGGAAGTTGAAAAACAAAACTATAGTTCTTTTAGAGGTCACAACCATATTTCAATCTCTCTTCATATTTGATCTTAACTAAAATACTTTTGTTTTATAACTTGTAAGTGACCAAATTTTTAAAATAGAGATATCGAGAAGTTGGAGGATTCAAGGTGATTGAATTAGGGTTATGTCTTTTATACAAAGAAGATTACGCAACGTGACGGCTGTTTCGTCATTATTCTATGACATATTTACACACAAATATTATTCCGTATAAAGCAACCTTAGGGTATATATGGACCTGAGGAATATAAATTTAATTAACATTTAACCATATGCGATCTTGACGGGACTGGGCTGTGACCGGGACGGCATATAAGTTGGATAACGCCAGAAGCAAAAAACCTTTTCCAAGCGAAAAGTCTGTACATTTTTATGAGACACATTCTTACAGTCATCTAACAGTGTATACTTTCTTTGTGAAATAAAGTTTTGCTAAAAATAAAAGAATGTTCTGTTTACAGTAACTAATTAACGAAGATCAGTAAAGTCCGGACAAACCTGACTTTATTGTCTGATACCAAACAAGCAGAGTCGGACTGTATATCGGGTATCCCGAGGAATCGATTATTCAAAGTTTGATATGAGGTGTTTTATTGTGTTAGGATATAAATCCAACGTTTTGAGAAACATTTCGAACTCTCATTGCAATAATATATTAGAATAATCACACACACACACACACACACACACACACACACACACACACACACACACACACACACACACACACACACACACACACACAAAACTCTACACAATCTCATAATCCCTTGTTGACTAAGCGTGGTGGAGCTCTCTTACAAATAGAAATTTTAGTTAGTTATTCTACCCAATCCTACCAAAAGAGGCATATCCACACGATGAAAGCGGTATTAATGAATTAACTATCGTACAAAGCGATTTTAATAAAATGTACCTTGTTTGTTCATACATTCGTTTTAATTATACAGATTGAGTTCAATCTAGTGTGAACAGAGGGAGAAAGCCCTTAGAAGGAAACTGGCCAATCAAAAGAATTTTCTAAATACTAAAATGATAGCATCAAAATTTAGCATGAATATTCTATGACATATGAGGACTGCAAACGTTTGGGCCGTTAGGACAGATTTTCAAAGTAGAAATAATTGTTCTAAAAGTTTTGTTAGGGAAGAGTAATTTACAAAACTTGTTATGATGACTTCATTGTTTCACCCCAAAGTCATTATCTGATTTCCATTAGATATTGCCAACAAGAGTGAAGACGTAGGAAAGAAGCGGTGAATAAAACTACTGATCTGAGCCTTTGTCCTTCAAATATGCTTAAATGGAGCCCAAAGTCTACATATAAGTTTTCATTTGAAATCCAACTAAGGCCAAACCAGAGGCTTTAACCAAATTATGGTAGCAAAATCCTACTTTAAAGTGTTACAATGAACAGTAAAAGTTATTATGATACCGCTGTTATCGTTAATCGCTAAATAATCTCAAATTTAGAATAACTTCTGTTAATTACAATAAGTTTGGTTGTTATTTACGACACTGAAGCTAAAACTATAGTTTCATTGTAAATATTATGGTTATTGTATTTAAAATTATCTTCACATTTTATTGTGCTTTTTACGATTTAGCTGCTGAATTGCATTGAGCTATAACATGACTGTGGCATGTTGATCACGTTGTAGATTAAAAATTAGTGAAGCTGATGACAATTTGCAAATGGAATGAAATAGTGTATAAAATCTATTCATTTTTAGCCATGAATAGTTCAAATACAATTGAACTTATATTTGACCGTAAATTTAGAATTAGTCTATATTCTCCAAATGTACAAAAGCCAAGCACTTGACATGCAAAGAAACGTTTCAAGGTTTTATCTGTTTAACTGTAATTATTGTTAGTCGTTTATGTACTGACTGCACGTGCTGAAGTCTTACAGTTGCAATGACAAAAATATTATCTGCCACTTTATTTGTATGTATATAAAGTAGGTTTTATTGTTCAATTTTCGCTTACATTTCCGCTACAGTTTGTCTTGTAAATGTGCATATACAGGTTCATTATTGAAACCCTGTATATATATATATATATATATATATATATTATATATATATATATATATATATATATATATATATATATATATAAAGTTATCCCTTCATCCTCATACCTCGAAATTTGTGGTTAGTGATGTGCTACTTTTGAACGTAAATAAAATATGTTAGTAACATATGTTAGTCCTCCTTTTATGTAATTTTATTATAGTATTTTAAATTCTAGCCGTATTTTTTCTAAAACGTTTTTGTAGATTGAAATAGTCTTGGATACGAAGGTCATTTTCCTCTGTTTCCTACAGCTTTGTCTTTTCCTCGCCACCAATCACAGTCGAGTAGAGTGTTACTTGTTCATGGATTACTTGCTGGCTAGCCGAAGCCGCTAAGTCGCCATATTGTGTTTGTAGCTTGGGCTCTTGTGGATTTTGAGACGCAACTAATGTGGTGAAGACATTATTTATTTCTTATTTTGATCATAATCTGTAGTGTTCAGAGTTAACTAGTGTCTTTTAAACGTCTCCAGTAACTTTATGAAACTCACAGTAGTAGCAATTTATTACATTCCGTTGTTCTGGAATAGTCTAGCTGTGTATTTCATTTGATCTCATGTTTGCAAGTTTTGTTCTTGAACAAAGTTCTAAGTCATACTTATTAAAGTTACTGAATTTACTCTAGTTTTGGAGCTGGATCAATATTTGAATCATAACATGTTGCAATTCTGAAATTGGACTGTTGACTTATAAATAGGTTTATAGTGTGGGCAGTTTTTGCCCAAGAGCACCGGTTTTTCAAAGGACTTCAACCTTGAACATTGAAGTTGTATTCTTATCTCCAAAATGATGTACACGGTAAGCATTTATCTATCATATTTATATATTCACTCAAATTATTCTATTATAGCACATAAGCTAGTTAGTCCAGCTATCCCAGATGTTTTGTAAATAGGTTAAGACAGCCACTTTGTAATCAAGTTTAGGCCACATGTAGCCTGTACAAATATGCTTAGGCTAAGGCCACAGTATTTTATCCATCATCGCCAAGAACTGAAAAACCCCATAGGCTAGACAAAGTTTATCCAAACACATTTTTTGTTAAGCCTAGGCCTAAGCAAACTTGCTTTTATGGAGGTGTTGTAATTTGATAGGCTAATGTCATCCAATGTGGCTACTCTATCAGAAAACCGGGAATAAGCCAGGAATTTCCTCAAAGAATTAGGCAGATCTCAAAATTGTGTTTCTAATATTAGGAATTAGCCTATACCTATAAGTTAGGCCTACTAAACGGTTTCTTCAGTCAAATTGATTAGGCCTAATCCAATCATTGTAGAGCGATCCTGGCCTGTCGTCCACTGCTTCACAAGGTTTAGCATCTTATCTTGTACTGTATTTGGGATCGAGTGAGTGCTTTTCAATCATGGATTGACCATCTACTAGTTTGACGAATCGTCATGAATTGTGTGTTATGGAGTGTTTTCTCGGGCATTTTAACCCTTTGAACGCCGATATAAATTTAGTATTTTTTTAGATTACGCTCATTTAAGGTGAAAAAATGAAAATTCCTTCAAAAAGCTATTTTTTTTTATTCATTCCTAATGACTAGGCCTAATAACACACAGCAAAAAATACATTTTAAAATAATGTAATACTTGCATTAAAATAATCACATTTCTTCATAATAATGGAATATTTCAATAAAAATCTAATTCAGGTTACAGAGTAATCAAATAGGCCTAGGCCTACATGTGATGAAAAATATTAAAACTATGTACAAGGATAAGAAAACAAATAAAGTGTAATATGCTGATCTTGATTAGTTTATAAGTTCATAATAAGCACTAGAAAACGTAGCATTTATAACTTTAGCAACAAAATCGTCGTAATCAGAATCGTCTGGGTGATGAGCCTTAATTACACAACAGAAAAGAAACAATAACTTGATTATAACACCTAAAATATGGTAACAATAACTTTTTACAACTGTTTGTATAAGGAATGACAACGCAAGAACACTTCCCAAAGGCACAATGCGTGCTCCACTGACAGTCAGTAATGGCGGATAGTATCGTCATCGGCGTACAGACGGGAGTGGGAGAATAGCTGCCGGTAGCAAAACAATTTATTGTTTACCTACTGCGGCCAGCTGACAGCTACAACTGGATTATTTGGTCAAGCCAGTAGGTACATTACTTAGTATTGTGGCTTATATATTGAGCTTATATAGATTTCAAAAACAGTAATAAAATATATTTTTTATCGATCGGCGGATTATTTTGTCTTCGGCGTTTTATGACCTAACAACATCGCGGATTATTCCGTCTACGGCGTACTAAGGGTTAAGAGTTTACATTTTGACCAAAAGGAAATTATTTCCTTTTAATGGTAACTTAAGTGTTCTGTATTACTGTTCATTTATATATTAATATTGGATTTTTACATGATTTATAACGTTTTTTTTTTCACTTTACATACATTTCTTTGCATTACTTTTCAATTTATATTTCTGACCAGCCCTTAACCCTACAAGTGACGGTCATTTGTGGTCTCAGTGGCAGGCCGTTTTCGGGTAAATTGTCGTGATCGTTAAATTTATTTTTAGAAAATATAGTCCAAATGATAACCTAGCAACATTATATTTCTTTTTCCTTATGAACTATAGAATAAGAATAAATATAATATTTGGTTCCTTACCTTTATTTTCAGATGAATATCATTGTAGATGTGTAAAGATTTTCTTTTAGAAAAAATAATTTTTAAGTTCTACTGTTCGTCACTTTGAAACTACTGGAGCTACAAAATAATGTCAAATTTACAGAATATACACAATTTTATTCTAAACAAATTACTTCCTATTATACATTTTTTTTCTATTTACAAGAACAAAAAAAGTTAGATGGAAAAAAAACTAAAACTAAATGTTTGTAAATCTATGTACAAACTGGTTTTTTTTTACTCCAAGTCACTAGAAGGGGCTTGTCTTTTCCTCCCAGTAATGTAGGGCCTATACTAGTGGCTTAGTTTGTCATAGCACAGTATATTTCGTAAATATAAAACAGGAATTGTCTTATCGCAAACCCCTCCTCAAACTCAGACAGAGGTCAAAGTCGAGCGGTCTAGTAGATAAAGTTACTACAGAATCTCGCCGCCTGTTCAGCTGGTGCGCCGCATTCTTGTACTTTCGTGCCGAAGTGTCTGTTGAGTGCGTCGCTTTGTTCCTTCCGCTTGTACTTCCGTGTTTTACTGTGTGTGAAATAGATTAGTGATGGGTGACACTATGAGAATTTGGGTTTTACCCAGGCGCGAAGATGGGGCCATTAGTTTTTTACAAGATCATGACTAGTTGCCTAAATCTAAAACATGCGTGGCGGTCGGCAGTTGCGGTTGAAGGCGGAAATCCACTACACTTACTCATCCTTGATATTGCTGCATTCTGGGCGTCACAGGAATCCCATTAACAATTAATAATCGTTGTAATTTTGTAATTGAAGAGTTGCTTTTTCGTTTTTTATATGTTTGTGTTCTTCATACTGGTGTGGTCGGTATAATCCCAAAGTACCCCAACATTTTCCATGACGAACGAATAACCTAAACATTTACCGGTAACACAAACAACGCGATAAACAAGACAATAACAGTACGCAAAGTCGCCAAACAAAACAGTGACGAGACGAGTAGACAGCTGTTCTCTCATCTGCTGCCAGGTCAAACGAAATCTGTTGGATTCATTAAAGCCAGCAAACATTAGTAACATGAATACACACTATACTATATGATATGTATATGAAATTTCATGGAGAATACGATAGTTCAAACTAGGCCTAAAAATAATGGACGGTTGCGGAGCAACAGCCTTAAATGTGGAGCGATGGCTGTGACGGCACTTGCCACTTCGCTGTGGCGTGAATCATACGTCTCAGACGGCGCTTGCCACTTAGAGGGTTAAGGAAATTGATATTTTTCTGTTAGGTACTATTTCGAGAGATGTTTTTCTTTCAGCCGGAGGCACTCATCTCAACCAGATAACAGCTAATTAATTTGTAGCTTGAAATTAAGAAAACCATTGTTCATTTGGGTAATAATTCTGCTCATTTCAGTATTGGCCTATTTTCATTTTCCAAAGATGGCGGTGCATCGAATGACGTCATCACGAGGTTGAATCACGGTCACGTGACGCCTGATGCGATGTACAACATGGAAATATTGCTCCATGCTTGAAAACTAGTTTCTTTTTTTGTGTTTTACAACTTCGTTATTTCTCATTTCCACTCTGTGAAACCTTATATTGGTTTGTTCAGTATGACGGTTCCTGTAAGTTATTAACGTGAAACTTGTATTTTGCCGCTCCGACCGTTACTTTCACAATAACTATAATGAATTATTGTCAGCTGTTTTTATTTCATTTATATGTACTGACTTAGCTAGTGGCATCGGCAAAAACAATGGCGATAAACATGCAATTATTGTCTGAAAATGTACTTTTTAAACGTTGAACAATGGTTATTAGATAAATGACCTTGCTTCGTTAAATCCAAAGTGTCCAGATTCTAGTGAGAAGATAAAAACAAGAATGAAAGGTGGGTCACTATTTACTTTAGCCACTGCATACTTTTGGCCAAAATTTAAACTTAAAGTATAATAAGCGGCCACCAACACAATTGAATTACAATTGAATCGTTGATATTCATGACCGTCTAGCTTATAAATACTGAAAACAAATAGAGTTAAAGGTGGGAAATTAGCCTATTTACTATTTATACAAATTTAGAGTTAAAATATAATAAGAGACAACCAACACAGAATGAATTATAATTGAATCATCAATATTCATGACCAATGAGTTGCCATTTTGTACTGGGTTCAGATAGAAAGCTCTTGTATCCACTGTTCTGCTTCTTTTATCAAGACCTTATGGTCTTTTATTTAAGGGGACTCGGATGGGCAAAAAAAATTTTTTTACCGAAAATTGTTTTTTTGTGATTTTGTATTCCCTGTTTCATTCTTTTTCAGAAAATACTTCACTTAAGATTTTCTGATGGTTAGTTCTTTTTTTACAGCTGTTTTTCTAAAGAATTGCAAAGAGATTTTGACGTGCAAGTACAAGAGAGCGATGGCCAATAAGGAGGCCAATGATCATAAAGATCATTTCCACCTGCCTAAAGTGGTAATGGACAAAATAAAACCAATATTTAGGGACTTGGCTTCACCAGACCTTCTAAGGAAATGTTTACACGGAGGTACACAAAACCCCATTGAATCCGTCAACAACATAATTTGGTCTCGACTTCCTAAAAATACATTTATGCTAAGTTCAACCCTTGAACTAGGTGTATATGAGGCTGTTGCTTGCTTCAATCAAGGTAATATTGTGAGATGTTTAGCTTTAACAATTAGGCTACAAGCCTGGCAACAATTTGATCAGGCAAATGAAACAGAAAGATGAGATCCGACAAGCAGAAAATTCCATCGAGGAATTAGAAAAGAAGTGCCGGCAGAGGGCAAAATTAACCAAATTAAGACTGGAAGAGTTGCTTGAGGAAGAAGAGGATCCAGATAACCCAGCATATACCCCTGGACACTATTAACTGTAGTTTATTTTTGTATTTTTATAGAGTTGGTTACAATGAACTTCAAATGCGTTTTCTGTAAAACTATGTTTTTTGTTCGATAGGTACACTTTTCTCAAGAACTATTATAGGTAGCCTGTTGATTCTTTTTTTAATTTGTTCCCTAAGTAATAATCTACATTTTGAATACATATTATTGCCTTATGTTCAGTACTTAATTTTATACATCAGAGTAAATTGTAATTTTTTATGATATTTTTTACATAAAAAGAAAAAAAATGTCACACGTTTATATAAAAAGATTTTTTATAACCCTGTATTCAAAATGTTAAGAAAAGTACAAGGAGTAAAATAAAAAAAGAATTAACTGGCTACCATTTATAGTTTTTAAGACAATGGTACCTAAAATTCATCAAATTAACATTGCGGGGATAGGCCCATCCGACTCCCCTTAAAAATTTTGAGCTGCTCCCTTCCCCCAAAATCCTATTTTGGGGAATTAGGAAAACTTGTATCAGTGACTAAAAAGTTCACTTCTATTTCGTAGAAAGGTGTCCCGAGTTCCATCCCTCCATCTTATTTCATCAAAAATTAAACAGAGTGTATCCATACTTTTAAGTCACATTGTACATATGAAAGAGGGCCTAAAATAGTACTTTTATTTGTAATCATCATACAAATTCAGGCACTTTTCATAACTGTGGACAAGCTTTTAAATTCCTGTGTCATAGAATTCTGCTGACTGTGATCCCAACCACTCAGTGAAGCATATCTTGGAGCTCATCATTCTTAAAATTATATGTTGCTAGCTAGGTCTTCAGTTTGGGGGACAAGTAAAAATCTTATGGTTTAAGATCAGGACTCTAGGGGGATGAGAGAAAACTTACCAGTTGAAGGAGTTCAAGAGTTCTTGCATTCGGTTTGCTGTGTAAAGTTGGGCATTGTCATGCAAAAGCATAATTTAGCATGAAAATTTTCCTCTGTGCTTGTTTTGGGCAGTTCTAAGGTTTTGCAGTGTTTGGTAGTACCACTAAGAGTTTATTGTTGCACCACGCTCGAGAAAATCAATAAGAACCTTGCTGTCCCAGAACACTGTTTCTCTAATGTTCCTTTCCGACAAAGTTTGCAGATATTTCCAGTGTTTTTTTTTTTTTTTTTTTTTTTTTTTTTTTTTTTTTTTTTTTTTTTTTTTTTTTGTAGGGGAACTTGTGTACAGCTACTGCATAGACTGTACTTTTGTCTCACAATTCACATGTTTCACCCAGGTTTCGTCTTCTGTTACAATTCAATCCAGTAGTGCAGGAGGAATATTACCATGACTGTGGGAGGCCTCCAAAAACGTAAAAGCAAGCCCACATTCATTGTTCTTTATGGTGATCTGTACCTCTATGCACAAAATTTGTGGTAGCCTAGTTTCTGTGAAACAATTTCAAACAATATAGTCCGTAAAACTTGTGAGAAATATAGAGAAAGATCAGTTGTTGTGAAACAGCGGTTTTCACTAATCTTTTGTCAACTTTGGTGACCTGATCGTAAGTCACATTTCTTGTACGTCTACTCTTCTCTCTATCATGAATGTTTGTTCTGCCATTTTTAAACTTAATGCACCACTTCCTGACCTGAACTTTCAGTTGTTATGTTGTTCCCATACACTTTCTCACAGTTTCTGATAAATTTCTATTGGTTCTAAGTTTTTAGCCAACAAAAGCGAATCACAGACCGCAATTCACAACTGGTGAGGTTTTCGATTACAGCACATATTACACATTTTTTTATATAAAAAACACTTGCAGCATGGAGATTTTCCATTGTCACAGCTGGACACTGAGGTGCCGAGTACACCTGGTGGCATCATGTGGAAACTCCTTACTTTCTGAATAACCCTCATATATAATTAGCCTAAATATGATTCAAACTGATTTTTACTTTTTTTGTTTCTTCATTGTTTTGAATTTGTAAGTTAATCTACAACTCACGGTTTAAGCTGAAATGAAAATTCTCGTAGCAAAAGTGCTATAAGTTCTTCAGACTTTTTAGCAAAAATGTTTGTCTTGTAGCACTTATTAAAAGTATTTGTATTCTGTGAAGATAACAGTAATACTTACCAAAAAACAGTGTGTAGTTCTATAATACTTTAGCCTCTAGAACCAATATTTACATTAATAAATATACTGTTGTTAAAATATTTAAAACTTCAGTAATTAAACAATTTGTTTGGTAAGAGGTTTTATTTAATTCAGTATAGTTAGAAAATAAAATTTTAATTCAGTATAGTTAGAAAATAAATTTTTTAATTTATTGTAAAAATATACAAAAAACATTTAGTCTTTTCTCAGTTTAAAATACAAAATAAAAATATGTGGTACGGTTATTTTTTTATAAAAAAAATACTTTTGACAGACAGTTTATCCTTAAAAAACTCATTACGCACAACATTATTCAAACTGTAGCCTTCTTTGTTTAATCCTCGTAGAAATGGACCTTTCTATTAGTGCCTTCAACAGACATTAAAAAATTGCTTAGATTGGTTATGATTAACCTTAAACACAAATGTCACATTTCAAAATAAAATCAGACTAACATAACCTCATTTACTAACTAACATAACCTCAAATCTCCAGTACTAGTTACAGACACCAAGACAAGACGTTTAGAAGTGTCAGCCACAGCGCTGTTGTATCGGTATCAGAACCTCTTTTATAGCAACAAGCACATGGGAGTTCGTTGGATACTACTCTCACATTATAAAGTACAAATATACTTGTTTAAACGTTGACCACAAACTAACTACTTACTTGAGCGAAAATCATGGTAATTAAACCAAAATTAACTTATTTATTTCTGCATCTAGAAATAAATCAAATTGTTTACAAACAAATTTAGGTTTTATGAAGGTAAAAACAAAAATGGTACCTGTTTTGGTGCTCTTCAACCAGACTACAATTTTGAACATTCATAAACAGGAAAACTTGTTACCCTAGTAAGACTAAAGTTTAAAACAAGATATGTACAATAGTACTCACTTAGAGATTGCAATTTAGAATTTTTGAATTATGTGGATAAAATTTGTTGTTGAACCAGTTGTTCCTATACTATTTTAACTGTCTTTCTCAGCCGGGTTCAGTTTAAAAAAATTGACATTGGTCATGTTATTGAGCTTATAGTCATTGTTTTGTTTGGCAATTTATTTTTGTAAGCACAAATTAAAACTATAGTTTTTAACACTACTTTAGCTTAATTATTAAATAGATTTTGTTCATTTGCCGCCGGAACGCGCTAACTGGCGAGGGCGATGTTCATGTGATCCACTCTTACCCTTAAGTGCAAGAGGAAGCCGTAGTAAATTATGTACGGTTTTAATATGTTGGATCATTTACCATCCGCTTTTTCATATAAGCTTTGAACCTTCAATGGCAGGTTTAACAATGAATAACTTAAACTTTCATAATTGCAGTTTAGTAGTGAAGTGCCAAAACCGGTACCATCTCTCATTGTTACAGATATAAAACTTGGTTATTGTTAGTAAATAATTTGCTTTATATGTCTCCTTAAAAATTACTGAAATGAACAAGCTTAAGTTTAATGCAACCCATAATTTTAGCTCTATTAGTTAGTTTGTGTTTAACGTTCAGATTCGGATATCTATTCTTTTTGATTTGAAAAGACTTTTTAGTGGACTACTTTTTAAAAATGTTAGTGTGATTTTCTTGTTTACATGATAATAAATTTTTTCAGGGAACAACAGCTGAACAAGACAACAGATTTAGTGACAAAGAAAAGAAACTGTTGAAACAAATGAAGTTTGACAACAATCTTCAGAAACCTGTGAGTATATCAATGTTTTTGAATTTATTTTGTAATAAGGATTTATATGTGAGCACAAAATGACTTGCACACATATATTTAAACGTAAATCATTGTTTGTGATGATTATTATAAGAGACCTATTTATTTTTGTTGAGTTACAGCTAAACATTCTTTACGTTTGGAGACTTAATTTTAATTTTAGTGCAAGTTTTTTTGACAGAGAAAGTTTTTATGTTTTATGAGTATCTCTACACACATATTGTGAGTTAGTAGATTACAATAATTCAGGTACAGTCCAACTTTTTTTATAAGGTAATATTTTAGAGAGAAAATGTTAGCAAGGTAGTGATATAGTTGTAAGCAATTTTATATTCTATTGTAAACACAAAGTAAAGTACTTTAACTTCATCATAGGAAGTTAATACTCCAAGGAAAACTCTACAGTTGTCAAAATCATAATTTAACCATCTGAAAATTGAAAGTTAAAGTACTTAAACATGTATATCTTAATGTTGATTATAAAAAATGTTATCTTCAATCCAGTAAAGCTTAACCAGAGTTTTACTCCCAAGTTACAAATACACCTCCGATAACATGATATGTAATTCACACCTTACAATTTCTTTTTGATAGTGATTTTTTAAATGTAATTCATCTTATTAGGTAGTAAAGTGTGAGAGAGGACTTCTCAACTTTAAGCTATGTTTCTTTTTAATTTTGTTATCTCTTTTTAATTAAAATAATATTTTTGAAAATATACAAATTCATATTGTAGAATAACTTGTACAAATTTAGTTACCTCTGAATGTTATTTACAAATTACAAAACAAAAAATATGTAATTTCATGTTTATATACAGTATTATTTTGTAAAATTCAGAAAAATTAATGCATGGTTTTGTTTAAGGTTGACATGACCAAAGTAAAATTGGACGTGATTAAACCTTGGATTGCACAGAAGATAAATGCAGTTCTTGGCATTGAAGATGACGTTGTTGTACATTTTGTGTTCAACCAGCTGGAGGCAAAGGTAGGTTTTGTTTAGAAGCTGTTTATATTGCAATTTCAAATTAAATATTTTATAAAATTTTAGTTTACATTATTAAAGTTGATGAACGTTGATGATGAATATGTAATGATTTATTTGTTTTTAACTGTGAGAGCTTTTTCGGAAAGTAAACATTTCTTTTTTGATATACATTTGAAAGATTTGCTATTTAAATATTTTTCAACTCAGTTGTCATTTATATTTATTAAACTGTCATCATGTCTAGGTACAAGTTTTTTAGTACAAAATGAATAAAATTTTACTGCATGTGCATGCAACCAATCGTTGAAAGGAATGTTTATGGCTTGGTATTCCTGTTGTCGGGGAGTGATCCCACTCCATTGTCTTTTTGTCCAACATGATACATGAAACTCATGTTTCATCACCAGTGAATATGTGATTAATAAATATTTCTCCTTCGTGGTACTGTGTGTAAAACTAGGGCCAAAGCCATCCTTTTTGTATTGAGTTTGGGTACCCATCAGGATTGGTAATTTGTAATGTCCAAGTTTCTTAGTCACAATTTCATATTGTAGGGTTCTCTATATCTGCAGAAAATGCTGAAAGATTTGGGACTGTGAACCATCAACTTTTGTTATTCTTACGGTTGATTTGTGTATTAAACAACAAATGGTGGGACACTTCGCTTTCTGTCACGAACATTAGTTTGTTCTTCATAAAACAATTGGCACTACTTTTTAACTGCCAGTATGCTTATAATCTTTTCCATATACAAAACACAATGTACTATACATTTCCACTGGTTGTGTTTTCTTTGCCAAAAGAAGTTAATGACACTAAACACCTTCACACTGCCAGAAACGTACTAAATGTCTACACAGCACCAGATCATATGCAATAGCCTAGATCATGCCACTATATTCACCTACCAGAATATGGCAACTTCTTTCCAAAATAACGGTAATTCTAAGCAATATATGGGTCAACTTCGATTTTTCTCATATTACAATATAATGTTCCAATAGTCAATTAGAAAAGGAAATGAGTAGAATTTCTTGCCGGAAAGCAGTTATAGGGAGCAGGCAACCGCCAGACGGTCATATATTGCTTAGAGTTACCTATTAGTGATCAGGGGCACTGACGTGATCTGGGCTTCAAATTTGGAACTACTCGAGTTAATTTTTTTTCTAAAAGAGCAAGCAGCGCGAAGCGCTGCGCAGCGGGCAGCCATCGTGCGTGATCCTTTTTTTTATTAAAAATTTCTGATAAATTGTTATTACATATTACAATATAATGTAGGTAATGTATGTAAAACAGTTTTAAACACATAATTACATGCTGGAAAGCAAAGTAAACCAATATAATCCGCCCAATACAAAATCTCCGTAAAAATCTGGTAAAGGAATCTGTGTCATTCCTTTGGCCTGAATCAATTCAGTATATACGAAGATCACGCACGATGCTTGCCCGCTGCGCAGCGCTTCGCGCTGCTTGCTCTTTTAGAAAAAAAATTAACTCGAGTAGTTCCAAATTTGAAGCCCAGATCACGTCAGTGCCCCTGATCACTAATAGGTAATTCTCGCGGTTGCCTGCTCCCTATAACTGCTTTCCAGCAAGAAATTCTAGTCATTTCCTTTTCTAATTGACTATTGCAACATTATATTGTAATATGAGTTGCCTGCTCCCTATAACTGCTTTCCGGCAAGAAATTCTAGTCATTTCCTTTTCTAATTGACTATTGGAACATTATATTGTAATATGAGAAAAATCGAGGTTGACCCATATATTGCTTAGAATTACCAAAATAACCTTCATTAACCCTTTTAAAATGAGCATGTGCCAATTTTAACCTTCAAAGTACATTGTCCTAGAAGATGATGTACGCTATAATTATGTAGTCAGTGTTAGCCCTGCTGAATAAGACAAGTAGGTTTTCTGCAGCCTGGTTTTCATTTGAAGGATTCAGTCACGAAACAGTTTTTTTGGGGGGGGGGGGGGAGGCAGGAAAAAAGCAATTACGCACGCAGGTGGTCAGCCTGTAGTGTGGGACTCCCCTAAAAACGGGTTTACCCACTAAAAAACCTCCTCTACTCTTAAGATTCTAACCTGGGTTTGTTTATCACATTACTTAAGGCTAGCTCTAAATTTGGCTTAAGCCCGTGGGGCTCGCTCCTTATCCAGTCGCTTGATGAAGGGATCTGGGCCACTTCGCGGTCCAGATCGGGTTTCTTTTCCAGGAGGATGCCCCGGACGAACTGTGACAAACAATACCAGTTCCCCTCATCCTCCATAATCTTTTCGCAGACCGTATCCACCGAAAAAACATTGTTTTCTTGTGGCCTCCAGGCGGGGCCTTTCCCAACACCGACAGCTGAAAAAGGTGTGTTCCGCGTCGTCGGGAATGCCCGGGCAGTAGATGCAATCCGTTGAACCGGTCTTGCCCATCCGGTTCAGGTACAACTTGAAATAGCCGGAGTCACAAAACAGTAAAATCATGCTTCTCTATGCTAATTTATGTCTTATGGCCCTTTTCTACAAATATTTTTTGTGGTCATGTTAGTATAAGCCAACTGCATCTTTTTCATTTCGTGTGACATTTATGCAGTGCATTTTAGCTGATTTGTGATTTTGTATTGTTGTTACATACATTTTTTTATTCTTATTTTCCAACCAACTAACATCTGATTTTGTACTTTCCTATATTCAAATTATTTTTTGTTGTTGTAGTAAACTACAGTAATAATAAACTAAATTAAACAAAAACAAAGAAATACAAACTAAATTTATTTTTTTTTAATGTTATATAATATAAATAATTTTATATTGTAAACAATTTTACTGTGAATATAGGATTAAAACATTATGAATTTAATTTTTAATACTATACTTATAACATGTTGATTAAACATTTACATTTTCGACTTTGCCTTCTCCAGTACATCTTTTAGAAAATGTATTCACATAAAAGTATGTACCATAACAAATTGTAACAATTATTGTCATCGTAAAGGGTTAATTAAGGAGATATTGATTTAGGATAAATCATTTTTTATATTTATGAAATACTTTACCATACTTTCTTAGTAATTTTTTTATCAATAACACCCCTTAGCCCAATATTTTTTCACTAAATAGTAGTTGTAGTTTGTCTTATGATTTAACTCCTATAATGAAATAACACTTTTCTTCATCAAATCACTACCAATAAAGTCTGATAAATCCAAAGTTAATCTAAAGAAAGCTATTCAACTATATATCTTCATATAGAACTTGCTTCCAACAAAACACTGTAATGCAAACAACTAAAATCTTGTGAAAGGTTCAAAGCATTAAAACATTATAGAGGGAAACAAAACAAAAATGTAGTTACTCTTTCACGAACAGTTTTGAATCCGACACCAGTATTCTATGGAGTGTTGTTACTGTTTTTTAATGTCAGGACACATCAGCGCACCAAGGGGATGTTAATGAGTCAAAGAACATGTCATCCTGGCACATGGGAATCAAAGGATTAATATTAATTGGTTTGAATGGTCACTTTCTTCCATTAGTTATAAACTTAAGACTGTATACTAATGTTTTACGAATTTTCTAGTTCCCAGATCCAAAGAAGATGCAGATCAACTTGACAGGATTTCTGAATGGTAAGAATGCACGTATATTCATGAGCGAGCTGTGGGAGTTGCTGTTGTCAGCTCAGGACTCTGTCAGTGGAATACCTGAGCAATTCATGGAGAAGAAAAAAGAAGAAATAAAGAAAAGAATGGTGAGTCTTTGCTTGTAGAGTGTAATTTAATAATTTTCTTAAAAAAAAGAGATTCACATTTCCTTATATGAATTTGTATGATGTATCTTAGTTTAAAATAGTGATATAAGTGAATCTGTTTTCTATAATCTTTTGCCTGATTCCAGGAGGAAGCAGAAAGGTTGCAAGAAAATACAAAAAAGCAACTAGAAAAGAGTAAGGATAAGGACAAAGACAGAGATAAAGACAAGGATCGAGACAGGAAGCGAGACAGAAGCCGAAGTAGGAGTAGCAGGTAGTCATTATTTATTCTTAATTGAATAATTGCAATATATTGGGTAGTCTCAGAGAGCATAGGACTGATCTTATTATAAATAATTTATAGTTATAATGGGACAATTTAATTTGTAATCTTTGTTTTGTAAACACCAATGTTTAAACCTCATTGATATGGATTGCTTTTTATTAGTACCTTCAATAGAGATCATTAACCCTGCATTGGCCGCGCACGGTGCTTGATTCCGCTACGCGAGAATTTTTTATGATATTCTTGTTGGAGTTGGCATAATGCAACATGCTTTTGTCTAGCTGAGTTCTAGAATCCTCTCCCACACTTCATGGTGTAAAAGCAGTGTTTGGTGTTACCTTGTAGGCAACAGAGGGGTTTTTTTACATCCTGGTCTGCCATTCCGGCGCGCCTATCTGTGTAGCCGCTACCCCGGTACTCGAGACCGTGCGCGACTGTTTGTGTTTGTGTGTTCCCGGACTTATGGAACGTGCGTGTCTGTAAGTGTTTGCGATAAATCAAAACATTTTATGTATATAAATTTTTGAAAATGGATCCGAAAGAAGAAGTACGAATTTTAAAACTTCTGCAAGAAGTTCCAAGTGAAAATGACTTTATTGGTGACGAATTTAGTCTAAGCCAGCCAGATATGGTATCAAGATATTTGCCTTGGCGGACGCTGGAGTTTGCTATGCTCTAAATATGGAGATATATCGGGCCAAACAGCCTCCAGAGCCATATCAAGTTAACAATTCACCATCTGAATTGGTTCTTCGTTTAATTCAACCTATCTTGGGACAGAAAGAAATGTCACTGTAGACAACTGGTTCACTTCCATTCCTTTAGGAAGGGAACTGAAGAATCAGTATAGATTATCACTTGTCTGTGCTTTAAGGAAAAATAAGAGAGAGGTACCTTCTTTATTTGTAGAAACTAAGCAAAGGCCTCATCGCAACATAGCCTCCAAAAGTCTCCAGTACTAGTTACATACACTAAGACAAGACGTTTAGAAGCATACGTTTGCTTTTGTTCGTAAGTGTGTCAGCCATGGCGCATCAGCGCCGCTGTTATAGTAACAAGCATGGCCTTACATTTGATACTACTTTCGCATCAAAAAGTGTAAATAACCTAGTTTGAACGATAACTACAAACTAACTAGTTGAGCGAAAATCACGGGAATTAAATTAAAAT
Source organism: Homalodisca vitripennis (assembly GCF_021130785.1). Taxonomy (NCBI): domain Eukaryota; kingdom Metazoa; phylum Arthropoda; class Insecta; order Hemiptera; family Cicadellidae; genus Homalodisca; species Homalodisca vitripennis. The sequence goes on along the minus strand of NC_060209.1, from coordinate 91,279,717 downwards.
TTAGCTTGTTTATTTTGGTGTCTAGACATAAATGAAATTGTTTACAAACACATTTAAGTTTTTATGTTGGTAAGAACTAAAAATGGTACATCTTTTGTTGCTTTTCAACCAAATTACAATTTTGATCATTCATAACCAGGAAAACTGTAATCCTATTAAGACCCAAGTTTTATACAAGATGTGTAAAATAGTGTTAACTTGATTATATAGTTTTAGAATTTTTTAATTATATGGATAAAGATGTCGAACCAGTTGTTTCTAAACCATTTTAACTTTCTTCTTTCTCAACCAGGTTTGGTAAAAAGAATTTGACATTGGTCACGTTATTGAGCTTATAGTCATTATTTTTATTTTAAAGGCAATTTATTCTTGTAAACAGTTCTAAAACTATAGTTTTTAACACCAATTTAAATTAGTTAAACAGATTTTGTTAATTTGCCATGGCTGGTGCATGCTCGTTGCAACGCGCAGACCGTCGAGGGCAATGTTGCGACATTCATGTGATCTACTTGTACCCTTAAGTTCAAGAATAAGCTGTATAAAATTAAATATTGTTTTAATTGTGGTTAACGTTCAAACTCTGGTGTCTATACCTTTTTATCCGAGAGTAGGCTAGTGTCTTCCAACCCAACCAGACAGTTTGTCAACTGGTGCTGCCGCACGGTGTCTAATATTTTATATTCATGATTTAAATGTGATGACAAAATGTACAATATTATAGTATTATTAAGAAACAATATTTTTAACTCTTTAAACTGATTTTCCAAATGCGATATACTTTTTTCACGGTTAGTTCTTTTTCAATAATGTCGCATTTTCTCAGCTTGTTTCGCAAATGCAATCGCAGCTTAAATCCTGTTTATACTACTGCTTTATATATATATATATATATATATATATATATATATATGTATATATGATTAAAATTATTTTTCTTTTCATAAAAATTATAAATAAAAATATCATTAATCATAGTATAAATTTATTTAATCTTTTCTGTAAACAAAATTTACTGTTACTCAAATATATTTTTTAACATTTGTTTAGTTAACACATTGACTGTGGTGGACGCACTTCACAACTACCCTAACTGTCCTAAAGTTGATACATGGTTCGTGTCGCAGTAAAGATGTGAAGAAGTTTGAAATAGAATAAATTTTTTTTGAGATTAACATTTCACAGGAAATAGTCCCAGCGCATATTTAAAATTTTCATGATTACATAATCTCTTCAAAAAAGTAAACCCTAACATCGATATTGCAATTTGCTATAAGTAACTTATGTTTTTCGCATTACTACAATTCCATACCCAGCTATAACTCGTGTCACCACATTAGGCTGAATATGATACGTTTGTATTGTATCATGTTGCTGTCAGTCACCTACCTGATAAAAGATATAGAGTTTTGTATATAATGATGATTATTTAACTGGATTGTTAAGAGCAGTGTTCAAGAATTGCTGTGTTATATTGAGAAGATTTGTGGATCTTAAATATTTTATTGTGTTTGTTTTGTGTTAAAATGTTCAATTTTGTAATGAATGTTGCTAGGAAAAGGAGCAGGTCCAGAGATAGAGATCGCGACAGAGACCGTGACCGCCATAGGGACAGAAGGGACAGAGATAAGAAAGACAAGGATAAGGAGAGGGAAAAAGATGTAAAAAGGTCCGTTACCAAATCACCATCAAGGTAAAAAAATATGTTTCTTATATTTGTTTAATTATCAATAGGGAGTAAACTGGTGTTAACCTGAGTGTTTGATAGAACAATATTGTTCATTCTCAGTGATATCTCTTGTTGTTGTGCTTCCTCAGAGATTAGATCCTTTGACACTGGTATTATACCCTAGTCATTATTATTTTCCATTTTTACAAGGTTATTTTTTTTAACATAGCAAAGATAAACTGTCTAAAACGATCTTGGTGTAAGTCAGGGACGAATTAGGGAGCTAGAAAAGCCCTAAATGTAAAATATATACAGCCTATGTATAACAGTAATCTAACTTGTTTGGAATAGAGAAGTTAAATTTATTGTGTATTATGTAAATGAATTAGATTTGATTAGTATATTTAAATCGAGGCCTATTCAGATTTAGTCCAAACCCTCGGGTGTGGTGCACTGTTCAATCAGGTTCATTGTCTCCCCCAAAGCCCAAGTATTAAGCCACAGGAACACTTACTATATAACAGATGTTTTATAACAATAACAAAATTGTTATAATTAGGCTAGGCCTACAAGACAAACGTAGACTGAAATTCGCACTGGAAGTATAGTTTAATGGAAAAAAGTTTGTTTAAAGCATATATATAGAACTTAAAGTAGTTGCTTTTTTCTCAATCACCTCATCTGGTCACCAGTGTGGCCCACTATATTATTGCACAGTTATAAAATTCAATCCTTATTCAGTTGTGGCTTGAAAGTGCTGTAATTCTCTCTGAAAAATAAAGGACTTAATTAATAATTTACCGTTTGCACCACATACCATAGCAAACATTGTTTAGAGGTGTCTTTTTATCTGATAGTTCCACTGTAGCTGCTGTTTATTAGTGTATCCTATCAATTTATTGAAATACTAGTGTATTTGGTGTAGTCAAACATCAAAATATGTGAATGAGTATTTTTTTTTTTTAAAGGGATGAGACCAATGCCCTTTTCAACATTATTTGGTCCGTTCTCATGGGCCATTGGTCTGTACAAGGATCTGATTAAACAAAATAAGGAGGAGAGTCGAAACGGTAGAAGTTGAATGGTACTGATTACAATGCTACGTCCATGAACAGGATTTGAACATGTGCTAACTCAGATACAAAGTCTGATGAAATTTAGGAAGTTTTTGTCTTATTTCTAGATAACTCTAATTTTGTTATTTGTAAATTAAATTGAATTGAATTAATTAATGTTACCATTATATTTTGTTACCAATATTTTACCATATACCGATATATTAATATTGTATATGACTTATTTTAGGAGTGAAAAAAAGGAACGAGAGCATTCAGTTAAGAAAGAGGTGGAATCTGCGTTATTATTAGACAATGGCAAAGAAAGATCACACAGCCCCTCCGGTGAAGACGAAAAGAAACCGTAAGTCCTGTTTAGGTGTACTATAAGAATGTCCGTAGGTGTTTGCACATGGTAAACAATTTGAGCAGATTTAGCATACAAATGTAATCTGACATTGAACCAATTAATTGTTCATATATATATATATATATATATATATATATATATATATATATATATGTTAATTTGTTAATGGTTTAAATCATCCCTATATGCAAGTTGTAATTAATGTGTTTGTTTCAATTAGTTTGTAAATATTTTCTTTTCTTTATTTCTAGGAAATTGGAAGTGTCTAATGTCCAAGCCAAGTTGTTCAAATATGCTGGGGTTGAGGGCGTAGAACCTAGTATTAAAAAAGAACGGAGTCACAGCCGAGAGCGGTCTCAGAGCAGAGCTTCTTCTGCCTCTTCCAAAGCATCAGGCCATCTGAAAGAAAGGTTTGTTGACTCCTGAAATTTTAATGATCAATCTAGATCAATCATTTTAAGAGGGCTACTCCAAAAGTATCGGTCATTTGTTTATAGCACTAGTGATTGTGGGGATAGCGCTCTCTTTCACACACTGGTGCATATGCAGGTCAGTCGGCATCTTGACAGTAGAAGGTCGTACGTGTGCTTGTTCATTTTCTATCACAAAATGTGTGTCAAATGCAAAGTACTTGCTGTAATTAAGTTTCTTACAGAACCTTTTGTGAATTCAACTTTATATTAAAGGAATTTTATGTTAATGCAATCGTTTGTTTAAAAGTGGATGCACAAACATCCACGACGAAAAAAAGAGTGGAAGACTATCATTAGTGAGTGAAGAACTTGTTGACAAGACCAATGAAACAGTTAGAGAAGATCGACATTTCACAATCTCTGTGCTTGCTAATAGATTTGCATACATTTCTGTACCGCAGACTTTACTCTCAGCATTTCAATGACAACGATCAGCTCAAAAGCGTTATTACTGACCGTCTAAAGGTGCATGAGGCAGAATTTTTTGAGGAAGGCATTCCTAAGTTAGTCAAAGGAAATTATAAGCGTTTAAATCTTAATGGCAATTATGTAGAAGAATAGAGGAAATATGTAGTTTTTACTAAATGTTGATCTGATTGCTTGTTTTATGACAACCAAATGGTGAATACATTTGAAATAGCTCTTGTTTATTTCTTGTTCAGTGCCAGAAAACATTGATATGTAATTGAATTTTTTAATATATTTCAAATCAGTATTTTCATTACATTATAAATAAAAAACGGAAACTAAATTAATTTTCCAAAGTAATTATTTGGAAAAATACAAAAAAAAAATTTTTTAAACTACAAACTTATAAAAAATAAAATTTTCACTTTTAAACTGATGTTTTGTGTGGACAATGTAGGCAAACATTTGTTTTTATTTTACAAATAACATTTATATTGATCCAACATGTATTTACATTAAAAAAATTTTATTATTATTAATTTAGTGTTAGATTATTTTGTACAGGCTTAATTACTTACAAATATAGGCTTATAAATTTTTTGATATTTGTTTTTACGTGTTTTTTTGTAAAAGGTAATAAGTATATTTTTATGGACTGAAAAAGATGGTAAAACACTATATGCATATTTCAAATAAGATGTCACAAAATTACAATGAACATAATAATACAAATAACACAAAACACACACAACTTAAATCAAATTCTGTGTTGCCATCAAATCAAAATGGTGACATGTTGTGCAAATGGCAGTGATTGAATATTGTTGAAATTTGGTCATAAGTATAATTATAATATAATTAGTTTGAGATTTTTTGGCAAATATATGAAAAGTATTGTGAAGGAAACATGATTTTTCCTGACATGCCATTCTTCAGTGATACAAAAAATCTGTAACACTATGTTTCCAGATCTCCTTACATAAATAACTAACCTAACACAACTGCAATCTTGGTTAAAATAAACAAATAATACCAGAGCATTGTCACACGCATCAAAAGGTGAAAAGAATGGGGGAGGAAAATATTGTTATACAGTAAAATTCCATTAATCTGGTACCTTATAGCTTCAGCAGTCTTTTGGAAAAAGTAACATTTTCGTAAACAACACAAAATGTCAATAATTTAATACGCAACAATATTTTATTCCACTTGTAGTGGACACAATGTAGGCAGGTGTAGATAAGAGGCTAGACCTCATATTCAGGTGATATCAATTAGACTTGAGTCACATGACTGATGATGGCCGCCTGCTGTCAGCCTGTGTAACCAGTTGCACTTTCGTATTAATTCAATTGAGTCTAGTAACGGTATGTGCTCAGCAGAGGTTTGTGTGGAAGGACGACTTTGAAAGACTTGACATCTCTCGCCATTGCCTTTTGATAAGGCTGGCAGTAACAGTATGGTATGGGGGCTATAATGAACTGGGATGAATGTGCCCTCGACCTTGATTGTGTTCTGCCCAATGGTAGAGTGGATGAGTGTGATGAAAACTGAAGCTGGTGACCTTGGGTGTTGAAGACAGATTATTAACTCTTCCAAAAGGCTGGTTTAATCAAAACGAACCCATTTAATCACTGGAGACAAAAAAGCCACTCTCTCTACTTAACAAGCTTTATATCTACTATTTGGTACAAACTAAAGTACTATTTTATATTCTGACTTCAAAATGAATTAGTCTATAAATAGATGTAAAATCATAGAAGTAGTTGTAATGTGTACATTCAGATTTGTATGTGAAGTGTGAATAAATAAATTGGCGTCTTGAAATGTAACCATTAGAAACAACTAGCTCTATTTTGTTTTATTATTGTTGTTTAGATCATCTCCATCAAAGGAAAAAAATGAATCAACAGACAAAAAGGAGAAAAGAAGAGACTCTAGATCTTCCTCTAGCTCCTCAGCATCATCTCAAGAGGATACTAAGAAACCTGTGAATAACCACAAGGACAGCTCACGGTCCAGATCTCGGTCCGCTCCTCCCACCAGTCTTAAACAGAAGAGAAGAAGTCACTCTAGTAGTTCTTCAGATGATTCAGGTAACAGAGTAAACCAAAGAGATAGTTGGCTGATAACAGATTCACTCAGTGCAGACACAATCAATTATTGTCTGATAAAATATTGCTCTGGAGGGCTAACCTTAATAACTTTACACAACAATTTTTTTTTATTTTTACCTACAAGACTTTGTATGCCAGCATTTTAAAACATTAAATTATAAATGCCCACAGATAAAGAAAGGGGAAAGAAGAATGAAGATTTTGAAATCCGTAAGAAAGAAGATAGTGTGCAGAAGAAGCGGCAGTACCGAAGTAATAAAGACGATTCTTCCAGTGACTCTGATCATGGAAAATCTAAAAAGGTAAACTGTTAATGTAAAATATTCATCCTCATTGTAGATAAAATAACAAAGTAGTTTTCCTACAACCTTTTAACACTTTCAACACTATATTTATAATAAATTATATTTAAACCTGAAAACTCAAGAAAAAAATATCAGGAAGTTGGAGAAAAATCACCATAGAGTACAGAAACTTCATTATTTCACTACTTAAAGCACCGAATGCGTTAACTGAATTTATTTTTTATGATTGGTTTGCCACAATTGGAACCAGGACTAATTTTAATTATGTTTTTTAATTTTAGGATCGAAGGAGGTCTGGTTCAAGGCAGCGGTCATCCAGAGATCGACGGGATCGAGATAGAGACCGGGACAGAGACAGGGACCGAGACAGGGACAGGTCCCGTTCACGTAAGAGAGACAACAGACGCTCACGCTCTAGAGGGAGAGGCCGGTAAGACTTCTATCAGCCTGATTAGTTTGTTACAGTTATAGTTTACTTCTGTCTCATTGGGTTCACCACAATGAATCTCCGACGCAATGCTTTTGTTTGCCAAGCAATGAATACAATAATTTCTTCTACCAGCTATCAGAGCAGAGAAACCTTTGAGAATGATTGAAAATAAATCCTCAGACTAGATTATCCTCATTTTAAAATTGTAAAAGTACATTCAAATTATCAATTCAATTCAAAACCTTATTTATTTCCAAATAAAGAATCAATAATCAATAATGAATTTTCAAGTTTTGGTATTAATGAATTAAATTTTACTAGTGAAGAAGTTCATTTGAGCACTTTGAATGGGTCTGTGGTGTGCAGATTGTTGAAAAAAAGACTTTTCTTCTTAAATAACTCATGTAATCTCTTCAATAATAATAGTTTCATAGCCCAATTTGATATAAAGATAGTTTCATAGCTAACCAGATTTGCTTTAGCCGTATCAACTGAAGTCAATACAATTAATATTCCTCGCAGTGACTGCTGTTGAGTTGCAGATGAAATTGTGATGATAGATTCGAGTAATCAAACAAACTTGTCACCTACAAACTGTACAACTGTCTTGGTGAACTAAGGTTTTATTATAATAAATTTGTCATGAGCAAATTTTCAATCATTCTCTAAGTAGTGAGCGAAGCTATGGTAAGTTCTTAGTTTTAAGACAGAATTTCGGATGGTAATATTGTTTGGGACTTACAAAGGAAGCAATATTATGTTAAAAGTGCTTCAAAATAGATTTGTTGTTGAAATTTTGTATGCTGCATTTTATGTTTTGACACTACAGTTTTATCTTATTTTCAGGGAATTGTAATTTTGTTTTCCTTTTTTGCTGCATTCAAAACTCATTACACTTAAACATACAAACTACGGTTTGATTATATTTATGTTAGTTGTTCTCAGTTGACTTGAATTCTTATATTCCAGTGGTATAGAGGTATTATATTCTCTCAGACCTTCCTTTTAGTTAATTTCTTTATAAATAACTTCTGCGGTTCTAGTAGTCATATAAATCTACCTTATAAGTTTCACTAAATGGATGCAAATTTACAAGCTTATTATTGTAATATAATATTTTGAAATTAAATACAAGAACTAAATATACTTAAAGCACAGTGATGCTGAATAAAATTTTTGTAATTGTGTAAGTAATTTCACAATTTGATCTCTTTGAAAAACAACCACTAAATTTCTATTAATAAATTGATTGGTAATCACACTATTATGTGCCTCTTTTTCATTTTTTGCCAATTGACTTCAAATTTATTTAGAAAACTACTGAATTAAGATTAAATCATAAAATGAAAATATTAACTTCTAACGAGCCAAGAACATTGATAAAAATTGTGTATACTGTATAAAGTAAGTCTCAAAAAGAAAGAAAAGAAGATGTAGCTAACATGACATCAAAATTTGCAAAAATTTCATTTTTATAAAGCAGATTTCAAAGTTAGTAAAGATTAAGCCAACATGACACTGTACAGCAAAATCTACAAGGATTTCATTTCTACAGGTTAATTTATGGTTAAGAGGGATTAAATTATGCCACTGGAATAGAGGGATTTCAGAAGAACAAAGTGCCCTTCTAAAAAAATATGTCTATGCCTTTTTCAGCTTTTTATAGCCTCCTGATTATTTGGCATACGATTGTTACATAACTATTTGATAATGCGCTCTCCTGTTTGACTTTTTAATAAATTAAACTTAGAAATTAGCAATATTCTAGGTGACTAAAATGTCTAGAAGAAACACATTTGTACCAACTCAACCAAGAATTTATATAAAATTCCCCTGTGCTATCCAAACAATAAACACTACTTTTCTTCCAGCATTAGTGAAGTGATATTCTGTTTGCATATCAACTACAAATTTACATACACTATATTAACCAGTACCGACTAGAGGTGAGCCAGACCATTCCAGAATTAGTTTCAGTTCCGTTACAACAGGTTCTTGTCCACATTATCCCTGGCTGATTTCATTCTAGAATGATAAAACATGGTACTTCCTGGAATGCTTTGTTAATTATATTGGATATACAAGATATTCCAATACATAGATAGGTGCTTTAATGATATTTATATATTTTAAACACTACATCTCTGTATTGTAAATCATTTATAAGTTTTAGTGCATTTAAATATCTAATTTCTAAAGTAAAGTGGTTTGTGGTTTTATGTCGTATTGAATCCTTCAAGAAGTAATTTGTACCTGTTTGAGTATCCAGAAATTTAGGGTAACAAGAATTGAGGACTGTTATTTAGCAAATAAATGAGATGTTGGGATGGCTATGTATGTATAAAATGCAAAACTTCCAGTATATAATTTTCAAAGTTATGTTATGGGAACAATTCCTCTAAATTTGTAATTCAGGTTGTATTACAGCAATTAAAATTTTTCCAATACTTAACTCTTATCGTCTCTTGATATAAGCACAAGTCTTGCAATATAATTAGGTTGTGTTGTTAGTGCAATAATTGTTGAGTTATTCATCCAAAATGCAATTCACGTAATTGTAATGTGAGCAAAACTCCTGTGACAGGTAATACACATAGTTGTGTTCGGAGCACCGTTCCTCCAATGTGTAATTCCTGGTGTTGTGATATGACCACAGTTCATCCAATGTGTAATTTGTGATAGTTTTGTTGTGAGCACAAATTATCAAGCATGTTTTTTTTATATTTCTGTTGCATGCACAATTCGTTCAATCTGAAATTTTAGTGAAACACGATTCCTACAAAATGTAATTTTATTTAGCTGTGATGTAATCACTACTTCTACAGTATACAAACCCAATTTTGGATATGTATAAATCATATAGTTATGTTTTGTTATCACAATTCCTACAATATTAAATTTATAATAGTAAAGTTTTGTTTGCAATTCATCTGATATGACATTTGTATATTTTTCTTGCAACCACAAATGTGTTGTGAAATTATCTTTGCTTGCACAATTCTCCAATATGTTGTGTTATATCATGTGCAAAGTCCTTTCAATATTTAATTCATTACATTGCATTGTTAGTGTCAGTCGCAGTTCCATTACTAGGTAATTAATGTTTTAAGTTTTATTTTAGTGCTATATACATAATGCTGTTCTGCCACATTTTTGAATGGAATGAACATACTTCACAATGGAATACATATCTAATTCCTATCCTCATCTTCACCAGACCTAGTTTCAGCACTTGAGACTCTTTTCTTATTAGTGAAGACAGATTGCTCTCATCATTCAGCAAAGGATACTTCCATTCTCAGTTTTCCTCACCTACCTTTTCAGCTTATACAAACTTGTAGTTAAAATCAGTTCTTAACTTACGTGCCTTGGCGAGGAGCACTTGTCTAGAAGGGGTTAGAGATGGGTTCACGTAGATCTGCATGTCAGTAGTATTTCCTGGAAGATGACACGTAGAAAAGTCTCTTTTGACTTTCTGCTCACTTGGCAAGTAGTTCCAAGTGGATCCTCATGCCTCAAGAATTTGAATCATGCCTGAAGTTGGATGGTTTATAAGTTTCACTGTGGCATTCATAGTGGTGCCATAAAATGCGTTCTTCCTAGTGGTGTCACATAATACAAATAAAACAATGAGTCAGTTGGTTGCATCAGTTACAATGTTAGTGGCAGTGATGATTATAACAGCTAGTATTGTGAACTGTACTGAGCAGAACTGGGGTACCCACCCTAATGTGGGTGGTATTGGCCATCACATTTTCTCTAACAAATGTACAAGTTTGACTCTTAATCTTGAATAAAAATTTAAGCCAACAGAATTAACTATTCTGAGAACAAATTCTCCATCATAGAATTACACTGGACATCTTTTGTTAACTCTTCACGGTTTTTTTTACATAATATTACGTTTATAGCAATTGCTTAAAAGTGTGCTGTTAATGTAATATTACGCATCTTATATTGTTCCTCTTTTATTCTGTTGCCTGCTGTAATATGCAAGTAGTTGTGGCAGCACTTCCTTGGTCCTCTGTCATGAGTGTTTGTACCTGGGTGAGTTCGCTGTAGTCGCACAGTGCAGACAGCTACCGCGTGTTGTTGCATGTCACCCATCCTGGAGTATTTTATGGTTTTATTTCTAGTGTTTATTGTATTATGGAAATATCCTACGTACAAATAGACAATTAGTTTTGTTTTAGTGATAATGACATGGACACAGGTAATAAAAATGACTTTGTGAGCGATATATAAAAAATAAATTTGAAAAAAGACACTAAAAATAAGTTTCTTTAATACAAATGCATATATCTAAACTCCACAAACCTGTCTCTGTAAAAACAGCAAAACAACATAGTTTAAGGTACGAAAATAAAATTGTTTAGGGATTACGTAGAATATGTAACTCATTCAGTTTCCTCTCCCAACACATGAGAACAAGACCTTGGAACTATCTGCCCTGCATGGGTCATGTGATACATGCTGTGTTCTATTAAAGATTGATGAGCTTTTCATCATGTATTGCAGTTGTAAAAACTGGATGGATTTCTAATCTGAAATTATGTGTTTCAATATTTTGAACTTTCAATGGGTAGAGAAATATTTTTCAAGCCTTTACTGTGAATTATTACATAAAAAATACTAAAGAAGGGGAAACGTTAAACTCAATGAATTCGTTTCTATCATTTTTAGTTTCAAGTAATATGTCTACACATTTGAAAATGTGTATTAATTACATCTTTAAAATAGACATCCCCCCATGATTCTACGACCAAAAACAAGAGCCTAAAAGTTGAACGATGTTGTTATGGGATAGAACTAAAGGTTATTTCACTACAGCGTGCTCCTTTTTAAAAATGGTTTATCACATGCAATTATTTGTAATAGCCTAATCTATTTATATCAAAAATATGTTTGTACAAATTCAATGAAGGTCATTACAGTCATATTTTGAATTACATTTCTCAGCTACAATGTTTAAAGGAATTAATGTATTATTTGTGGTTTAGGAAATTAATAAGATCCACTAAAAACCGTAACATCATTTTTTATACCAATTTATTCTTAATCAGAGATGCCTGAATATACAGGGTGTCCAAAAAGTCCCGTGTCGGTTAAATATTTTTCAAAATATTTAAAATAGAGCTACTAAACCTTACACAAAGTAACTGGACATAAAAATCTATTTTATCCTATATTCAGTGACCCGCTACTTCTTCAGGGGGGCGGCCCGCTAGGAGTCAGAAGAAAATCTTAAATGTAAGCATAGGTTGATATGCATATCAAATGAAAGGTTTTTATTAGTAGAGTACAAAGCCGCAAACCCGACCTCAAACGGATGACCGAGTCAAAAATGACAGCCGTTCAAAGATGGCTAGAGTTAGCAACTTACTAGGTTAATGTTAAAAAATACACTGATGAGCTCAAAAGAATGAATATTTTAACATCTGCTATCACTATGGTTACTTAGTGGAGATGTGGTGTTTACTTAGAACTGGATTCGCCTTGCCTGATGAGCTTTTTGATTTTAACTTTACTAACCCAAAACTGTTTACAATTGAATCAGTCACTTGAGATACACCTCATGTCCATTTTTTACCAATAATGAGTTAGGCTTGCCAAAATGTATTTGAAGGCAAGGCGAATCCAGTACTAAGTAAACACCACATCTCCACTAAGTAACCATAGTGATAGCAGATGTTAAAATATTCATTCTTTTGAGCTCATCAGTGTATTTTTTAACATTAACCTAAGTTGCAAATTCTAGCCATCTTTGAACGGCTGTCATTTTTGACTCGGTTATCCGTTTGAGGTCGGGTTTGCGGCTCTGTACTCTACTAATAAAAACCTTTCATTTGATATGCATATCAACCTATGCTTACATTTAAGATTTTCTTCTGACTCCTAGCGGGCCGCCCCCCTGAGGAAGTAGTGGATCATTGAATATGTGATAAAATAGATTTTTATGTCCAGTGACTTTGTGTAAGGTTTTTCAGCTCTATTTTTAATATTTTGAAAAATATTTAACCGACCTGGGACTTTTTGGACACCCTGTATAATAGTTGTCTCAAAAAAAAAGTTGTCAGCTGTGACTGTGCTATGAGTGTAAAAAAAAAGTACTTGTAATGTGTTTCATTTGTCCAGTCACGAGTGTACTAATAATAAGATGCTTAAAATGTCATGTCTTAAAAATAAAAGTGTATGCAACATCATATTTTCAACATAAATTGATCATTCTGTTTATAACCTTGTAGACATTTTGGGGGTTTATTTTCACTTCTGTCAAGGGGTATTTTCCTACTGAGAACAAGGGATAAAACTAGAATTTTGCAGGATTTTAATCAGTGAGTTCTATTGTGCTCCTTTTTGTTAAAATCTAAGTTTGTAATTTTCTTTTATATTTATAACACCTTATTGGATATGTTTTTGTGTCTTAAAGTTCTTGTTTTGCAATGTAATTTTTGTAATGTAAATTAAAATTGTAGATAATTTTCTTTGTATTACCTTACAGGAAAAAGGATGAAATAAACACATTTTATGTATGGCAAGGTGGTTTTATTCAAAGTTTTAAATATTTTGGTAATACACACTTTATTACCAAAATATTTTAGAACTATTGTAAAATATTACAACTATTGTAAAATAGTTGTGGTTAACAATGATGTACTCGTTTAGATTATCCTTGTCTTATTTTAAAATTTATTCATGACATGATTTCATACATTTATATTTTAAAACACTTCCAATATTTTTGTGAGTATAAGCTATGCAACAATTACCATCCTAAACAAAAACAAATTAGTCTTCTCACTAGTTAAGATTGCCTTATGTGGAGTGAGAGGTTTAGGTAATAAATATTTGAATGGTAACAACTAAATTTATGTGGCATAACCCTAGCACCGGTCCTTAGCACACCTATTTTAGGAATGATATCCTGTGTGACTAATCCAACTAAACTCATTATTCATATTATTTAGTAGTAGACTTATCTCCTACACAGACTTGGATGGTACTTGAAGAGATAAAGCAAAGTTCTCAATCTTCTTACTAAGTACGCTGTAACACAGTGACAGCTTAAATCTGCTGTTACTCTCTCAAGTCATAGGTGAGAAAGTCCCATATGGAACGCAAGCTTGTGGAATTCTTGATAGCGTTTTGAGATGTCTGTCTGTCGTCAGTCACACATGAAGTGCGAGACGTTAGGAGTATCTGTGTGTATCCTATAGATAGACTAGTTGTAATTCTATCACGTCTTAATAGCCAGGATAGCTTTAGGAGTAGAGTTTATCTCCTACATTTACTTGGGTGATTTCACTTACAGACGAATGTCGGACAATATGTACTTCAGGTATTTTTTAACAGACCAAGAAATATGACAATTCTGGATTTATACATGTACAACAGTGTGGTACACTTGTCAGCATATGCTGAAGCAGTTCCAGCACCTTATGCTACCTCTTCCTTGCCAGGTCATGTTCGGGTGGTCCGCTTGCTCACTAGATAGAGTTTTCTCTGTAATCTGAGTTTTAGATATACTCCTCAGAGTTAAAACAGACTTCTCTTCAAAAACTATGCCCCATCACCACTTAGTTGGCATCTAAGGCATAGTTGTTACTACCCATTGTGGTATGGACTTTAGCCTTCCAGGGAAATCCAGTGATAGCAAAAGTAATAAATACTCTGCCTAGTGAAGCTGTTTCAACATTATTTCGTCTCTTCAGACATAGATAGATAGCAGATTTCAGCTGTCAATGTGCTACAGCGTACTCAGATGAAGATCGAGAGCTTCACTCTGTCTTTGAGTACCATCTCTTTGAGTGTAGGACAAACTCCATTATTAAAATTTTCCTGGCTAAGGTGATCTGATAGACTTAAAACTCATGTTAAAAATAGTTGTGTATTATTTAAACAATTGATTAATTTCTTTAAACAAAATTAATATACACAATCAAGAATAAACATGTATACAAAGCTTCACTAGCATTAATGTTTTGTGAGAACTAGATAAGCATTTTGTTCTTTCAAGACTATTGACAATACCGGTCATGGATTGGTTTGAATACCAGACCTAAACCCTGCAATAGGGATGGTGATCCTGCTACCTTTAACGTGATAAGCTCTGGTCTGTAAATGCTTTTTATATCTATTTCTTTAGTTGTTACGTAATACCACCCATGTACATATCTCTACAATAGCTAATTATTTTAAAGAAAGATTTTGTTATCAATAATGACTGCTTTATATTCACACCAGTTTGGTTGCTCAAAAATAGTCAAACTTATTAAGTGCTTATTATGTACTAAAACTTGTTCCGTAAGAGATGGCTGACCAAATTTGATTCTGCCACAAGAAGTTTTATACAAAATCTTCATATTTGTTTGTTTCAACATTGTTAAATGTGTCCATGTAATCTGTTTGATTTAAATTAATTCATTATTCAACAATATTACATTGTATAATTTTAATATTGCAAAACCAATTTTTTTCTCAAAAAAGATCCACGCAGCAATTCAATCATTTTCCAATTTCAATTTTGTAGAGCTTCTTCCACCATACATATACTTCAGTCCTGTAAATGTATATAAAATTTTTGTTGAATATAACATCTGTTTGTATCTGTAGCATCTCACTTTTAAGCAAACCATCTCCACTCCAATGGTAATAACCTATTTGCTTATTGCAACAAACATTGAGACAGATCAATAATGTTTCATACTTGTAAAACTGGCAACAGTATTGGGCTTGAAGTATAGAGGGTGGGTGTTTGAAAAGCAACAGCCACCATTGAACTATTTTAGTGTGGGCTACTTTATTAACCACTTTTTGAAGTGGCAATGCTATAATCTATATTGTTTAAAAAGTACATGACTAATATTTCCGCTTGGTACAGACTTTGATAGTCCTTAACACAAGGTAATTAATCATGTAGTCAAATCACCCACTAAATGAACGTATTAAGTATGGTTTCTAGAAAAATATGTGGGACTCTAAAAGAACACCATTATACTAAAACAGTAAAAGGAATAACTAAGATACTATTCTCCAAATGCTTGATGCAATGTAACACACTTAAAAAAATGTAGCAGTTATGGACCTGAGACTAAGTTTTTTTTAATACCCAGCAGCAATATAAATGTTTTTATTTATGAGTAAAATATATAACACAAGGAGAATAGTAACATTTTCCAAACTATTCCTTAATGTTAATTAAATGTATATTACCTTTTCTTAGTAAACATATAAAATTTACAGATTTTGTACTTCATGACCTAAATCTAGTCAGATTATTGTTAATCTCCTGTTCAATATAATCCAGTCCTTTATTAGTATTCTCCTTCTCAGGTTCCTCATTAATGTTAATGCATCTACTGATGTACATTTGCTCTAATAAATAACCCTCAATTAAGTCCGAATTTAGAAACTCCTCTTCATGTTTCTCCATTTTCACTGTTTACTAAGAACAGTTGTTTTGTGAACTTTATAACTACCTTACTGATAACAGACTATTTTCAGCCTTAGATGACAAACGATCTCAAGTCAAGTAAAGAAACTAATACAATAACAAAGTTGTACTTAGATATCTAGTAAATATTGGAATTAAATCAATGCATCCATCTGATAACAAGCAGCACTCATCTTTTCTCTTAAATTGTTAAAATGAAAAATGTAAATTATTTATATATTTCTACAGAAATCTTAAGTTACTTTATTTAGGTTTTTATGTATTTCTTTCCAATTTGTATTACAAAATATTTTTCTGCAAATTTAGGTACTGGTATTATTAGTAGCTGATGAAAGCAATTTAGAAGATATAGTATATTAGTATCTATTCTCCATTTCTTGAACTGGTCTGAATAATATAAACTGATCAATAATACTAAATAGTAATGCATAAATACAACGTTATAGATTTTCACATTACTAAGGTAAGTTTCAATATTGTTACAAAAAAATTCCAGTATTCTATGTACAAATAATTAGACTAGTATTATTTTTATGAATATTCCTAAAATTTAATTTGAATACAATTAAATGCAGTATAGAAAAAAATTAAATGTTTTAAATTTAAACCTTATAATCAGGCAAATAATTTTAGCACATTAAACAAGCTTTGTACTTAGCAGTATGCAACCATAAAAAACTTCAGTATGTAATGTTTTTCTAAAAATGATTTATTTGTCAATTAGGTAATGTATTTACAAATTTTTATTTAACATGAGCATAGTTATTTTTGGTTAATTATTTTCTGGTGGCATGTAAAACTTTTACATGACTGAATCAAATGTAAAATTTGAAACTATTCAATTCAATCTTAACTTTGTTTTCTTGCTTGTGATAAATTAAAATGTTTGAAACTGCACAGTTGAGTGGATGGTGCTTCGCCCTCCCGCTAGCCGTTTGCTCGCAGATTTTTCCTGCCTTTTCTCCAGCTGCGGTTCATTGGTGCTTCTCAGCAACTACTGAGACTACTGAACTTCAAGTCTACACTGCAACTTCGTCGATCTTCTCTGCAATCCCTCCATCAGGGATACTCAAGTTCTCCAAGATCTTCTCTGCAGCAGCTTTTCTCAGCTGCCTCGACTCGAGTTGTCGCTGCAGAAGATTTGAAGACTTCCGGCCAGCTGACTGACTCCGGCCACTGGACTGTTTGGTGAGCCGCAGCTGTGTCGTGACATCAGACACGAGTGTTTGCCTCCACAAACGGTTTGCTCGTCTTAATACTGAGTATGGTGCATCTGCTCCATCTTCGTATTGGTAAGACCAAAGATTCCTCTATTTAAACCACTGACAACTTTGCAATGTTTTGTCTGTGTGTATAGTTTATTTTTCAGGTAACTGCATCATTAAATTGTCTTCTAAAACTGTCTCAGGTATGATTATATTGTACTAAGCGTTTATCGTTAGATACGTTTCATTCTAGCCTTGCAGCTCCTTGTGGAATTCTGTTGTAAGTCCCAAACATCATATTACCTTAATTATTTATTGTGTTTGCATTCTTATTGTGTCCTTGTATTTATTACAGGTGTGACTTACACATGACGTGAATACACTAATTGTGTATAAAGAGACACACATTTTGTAATCTCTTATAAAGTCTGATGTCATTAATTTAGTTTGGTATTTTGAGAATGCTCAAAAAGAATTATTGTACCTAAACCAATAACTCTAGTTGTCACTAGACTATACTATATGAGAATGTGTGAGAAATGAGTAATATAATTTTGTTGAAGTGGAGTAGAATTGAAAATGTTTACTATGTAGATGTAATAACAGTACTACCATAAAAACTTGACAAAACACAATGTGCTTCTTGGCACATTTAAATAAAATTCCAATTTCTGTTAATTTATAAAAGTTAATATTAATTTTAATTTGCCTAGGTCTAGTTCTAGACGCGGAAGGTCTCGCAGTAGGGAGCGTTCCAGCAGGTACAGACCTAGCAGGAGGTCTCTGGAGCGTGAGAGAGAACGTGAGAGGGAAAGACAGCGTGAACGTGAGAGAGAGCGTGAGAGGGAACGTGAACGAGAAAGAGAGCGGGAGCGACGGAGGAGAATATCCCCACCACGGCGAAGGTTTGTTTTACCGTTACAGGGGAAGTTTTGAAAGTTCTCTCTTTATCAATCCCATACTAAGAATTATATATGAATCAAAATTTGCATTATTTACTTTACTGAACTTAAAAGTTTGCACCTGAAGTTCAGTTCTTCGTCTATAGTACACTGAATATTATTATTATTATTAGAACTGTAATTAGGTCAATATAATAATTTTATTTACCGAGCAAAAAATTACAATTAATAAGCATTTATGATCCAATAACCCCAGTCAGTTTTGGATTTGTTTGATAGATTACAGCTGTCAGATTGATACCAATATCAAGATTATTATATTCTGTACAGGAATGTATAATATATCACTGCCTATTTATAGAATTGAAGAATATTGTGTATTTTATTAATAAAGCCAACTAAGGTATTGTTGTTGTTTCATAATAAATAAATTCTTAATGATAAATCATCTGGTTATACACTTTTTTTTGACAACATAGTTTTATAAATTTAGACTGGAGTCTGATTATATTGGATGGAAAATTACATGTTCACCAAATAGCTTAAGAAGTACCGTTGTAACTATTATTTGTTCATTTTTTGTGATTTTTTTATATATCAAGAAATTAAATTGAATTGGTTAATAATTAATAATTGAAAATAACACCTTTTTATCAGCCTTTTTAAAATAAACTTTCCAATACTGAAGGTAGGGAACAAGACAACTGGATTTGGTCTGTTGTAAATCGGGCAGGGTTGTCCACTGTGTTTTATTATCTTAAATCTGAAGATAAAAGATAAGTAATATCTTGAATGGGGAAAACAGTTTGTTAAACTTTAAATTATTTTATATTCATTTAATCATGATTTATAATGAAATTGATTTTTTTACAACATATGCTGTAATATTGTATAGTTATAGCCTAATATCCTTCCTGTCTAGTATAATGTTATTTTTCTCGTTTGGATAGTATTCACATGAATTGTATTCTTCAAATTATATATTTTTAAGAGTGCAAGATGTTACAATTATCAAATTCTGTTACATTTAATTCTTTTTGCAAATTGATTTGTGTTTTGATTTACATTAAAGATCCCATAAATTAAGTTTAACAGAAAAAATATGTTTTTAGTCATACAACCGATTCCTGTCAAAAGGTATTGAGATGAAACTGTCAATTATATATATATATATATATATATATATATATATATATATATATATATATATATGCTGGGAGGTAGTTAGTAAGTAAAACCTTTTTATTCATATCATACATATTTATAACTTAATAATAGCAACAACTACTTTTTATTCACTTCACCAAATGTATCTAAATGGATACATGCTCTGTAAAGGATTTATATATATTAATATTATATTATATTATTATATTATAATATTATATATATTAATCCTTTACAGGGTATGTATCCATTCAGATACATTTGGTGAAGTGAATAAAAAGTAGTTGAATAAAAAGGTTGTAGTAACTACCTCCCAGTTTTAGCTAACTTTTCTTTGGACAGGAGTAAGAAACAACTTGACATTGAAGGGAATAAAGATTTGTTAGTTTATACAACAATTTTCTGTTCATGCACGTCATATGAGTACTTAAACCGTATTTGATAGTGTGTGCATAACAGTAATCTACTATTTTAATAATAAAAATATTAATAATTTACAAGTGATAGTTTAACACATTGGAGTCTGGCTCGCTATTTGCTGTTTTAATAGCCTGGTCTGCACAAATTATTGGGTTTTCAGA
Source organism: Homalodisca vitripennis (assembly GCF_021130785.1). Taxonomy (NCBI): domain Eukaryota; kingdom Metazoa; phylum Arthropoda; class Insecta; order Hemiptera; family Cicadellidae; genus Homalodisca; species Homalodisca vitripennis. The sequence goes on along the minus strand of NC_060209.1, from coordinate 91,259,584 downwards.
TTTTTTCTTTAGAAAACTGTTAAATATTATGTATATGATATTATATTTTCTTGAAAGTTCTATCTTTCCTCTTTAAATTGATATGTAAAACTTTATTCCTATAAAAATGTAATAAATTTAAAAAAAAATTTCAAAACTTACATTTTTTGAAGAAAAATAAAAACTCCCGCATGTCTTGTATTACTTGAAAATTAACTTTTGAATAAATAATATAAGTAATTTCAATTTTTTTAAAGGCATTTACTATATACATATTTACAAATAATTATTTTATTTGCCAAAAAAATTCCAAATGCTAAAAAAATTATTGTTGTCGTAGACAGACTGACGACGCGCCAGGCCACGTCAGTGGGTAAACAAAAGCCTCAAGCGGGTATGACGTAGTAGCGCCTAGCGGAATTTTTCTGAACTAACCAACAAAGCTGGCTTTTTAATGCAGCAGACGGCACTCGAATATCACTCGGGCAACTCCGTATATCAATCGGCAAAGCTGTGCTCGAGTCACGCTCGAGCGCCGACCGGGTGATTAAACAACGGCGCTCGAGTCTGGCTCGAGCGTAGACTCGAATGTGTTAAAAATCAAAACAAGAAGTCTTTAAGAGACCAAGAAGGGTAAGGTAGATCTTTCAACAATACATGAGGTGGACTCAGGCTAAGAATTTTTTTATAATAAAAATATCTTCTTCATTATTGTATTTTGGTTTCAAAATAAAATACAATAATGTTACCACACAAAAATTGTTAAATCCAACAATGATGTTATCTATTAATTTAAATAAACTCTCCAATAATGATGTTATGTTTGGAGTTCTTGGAAACTCATGACCCATTATACTTATAATATTAACAAACCTCAAAAGTTATCTTTTTCTGAAGTGTATTACGATTTAAAATCCAAAACTCAGAAAACTACCAGAGAGTAAAGTGTGGTATCTATTATTACTGTATAATAAATTTTTAAAATGTAAAAATTTCAATAACATTTTCGTATGAAACTTCTATTTAACATCTTTATCAGTTACATATGATTTATTACATATGATTAAAAAATTATTAGCTACTTAAATAGAACAAAACTAAAAAATGTACAGTTCTAATAATTTAATACTTGATTTTTTTAATAGTAAATCAATCAGTATCTTTATATCCATTGAGTCTTCATAGACAGGAATAATCTTTGTTAAATACAAACATATGTAAAAAAAATTCAAAGTAAAAGAACTCAGTACATTACAAAAATATTATATCAGTATGTGTAATTATTTATATTGATTTATTTTCAAGCAAGAATTTTTAGTGAGGATAATCCTGTACATAATCTTTTATAGGACACCTCCTCGCAGTTCACGGAGCCGACGCTCCAGATCAACTTCCCGTAGGCGATCAAGGACTAGATCCCCCGTAAGTAGCCAGTTATTTATCATATTGAGAATATAGTTAACATGTTAGGTACAATGTGACTTCTATCTGTATCAGAGCTAGCCTGTTACGTTACTTGTGATTCAGTTTTACCCATTTTCTGGCGATAGGACATTCAAGTATGTTGTGCAATATGTTGTAATTCATCAGATGTAAGAAGATGAATGTACTGCTGTTAAGAGAGACATGTTATATACAGAGTGTTTGTGTATGTTAAGAAAATGACAATAAGGTTATTATTTATAGTTGTAACTTGAGTTAATAGACTTTGCTTTATAATTTAGGTTCGAAGCAATGATAGGGACAGAGATAGGCGAAGAGAGGATGAAAGAAGAGATAGAGAACGAAGGAAGGAGAAAGAAACAAAGAGGCGGCGAGACAGCTCTTCCCCTGTTCCTAATGCCACAAAAGTTCAAGTTCCTTCAACAGCTCCTACATCCATAAAAAATAATAGAGTAAGTTATATGTAATTTAACATAACTTTTTAAAACCTAGAAAATTTATAAATTTGCTTCAAAACTGTTTTAAATTATTTATTACAATTTTTTTCAACTTAAGTTCTTATTTTGTAACTAATTTTCTTTTCCAGTTTTCAAACAGTCTGTCACGTACTCCATCACCGTTTAGGAAACCTGATGAGAAAGAAAAGAGTGAGGAACCAGAGGACAGGAGAAGGGACAGGAAACCCCCGACCAGAGACAGGTGCGGATAAACATTACTCAAACTAAATTTACTTGTAGAGAAAAACCAAAGCCATGTTTACATATTGTATTTATTATTTAGGGATAATGGATTCTGTAAAAAAGACACCATCAGGTTTATTTTATTGAGTCTGATCATTTTAGAAACTGGAATCTTAGATACTTATTCTATTTTTATATTGGTGCATCGGAGCTTGTCTATTTGTAGCTGGCAACAGCCGATCAGCTGTACACAAATCACTGATGTATAATTTATCATCTTTTGTCATACTTTGTCGAAAACCTTAGATATATTACTAAATTAATTTTTAAATTTATCATACATTTAAAAACTGTTTACTTGTAGTCTGTGTTCCTAATGTCTATGTTCGTACAACACACACTTTAATCAGATTTAATATTAAAAAATTTGACATTCGACCATTACTAATCACATCAGTTTTATAATATAATATAATTCCTAACAAAATAGGTTTACTAATAAATGTATTTTAGTTTGAAATTGTCACCAAATTTATCAGAGTCAAAGATGACAAATCGTACTGCTGGTGTTGTATTTAAGGGAGCCTCCATTAAAGTATTAACTATTTAGTTTTATGGTCCAATTATAATGATGGTACACTTACATAATGTAGTTTACAAATGTGTAGTTTCCAGTTAACTTAAGTTGTGCGGAGCTACACACATTTAAAATAGTGATACAGTATTTTAGATTCTGCCATTTTCTAATTCTTTTGTTAAAAATATCACAGAAATAGGTTTCAAATTGAGAACCGAGAAACATGACCATAATATTGGTATGGGAATGTAATTTCTTTGGTATAGACTTTTGGTATCCTAGTTTGGTATTGGAAAAGTGCGGACTCTTTAAAGGAAGACGGTTGCACAAGAAATAATATATTTTACATTATCAAAGATTTTACATGTACATACCTAAAAATATTGTACTTTACACTCATCAGTGATGTGATGTGATCAGACAAAGACTTGGATTTGAGAATAAATTGGTGGTGATCTGCGTGTCATTGTTTATCAGCAGTGGGCAAATTATCGATTGTTCAAACACTTTGTTGTACCATACATTGTATTTAAAACTGTAAATAGACAATCTAATTGGTAAATTAATGTGCTTTTGTAAATAATATTTTTATTGCAGTTGGTATTTTTAATAATTTATGATAGCACAGCGCTGCGAGTTGCTGTATTTTTCACAGATCATTGGCACTACGTAAATTACCAATGGCTAAAACTTCCTCTGTCGTTCTTTGTGTTTGAAAAAAATGTTAATAGCACCAACCTAACAAATTATCATGCTTTTCTAAAGATTATTTTTATTTCAGTTAGTATTTATTCGTGTATGTTTCTGCATCGCCACAATTACTGTGTGTGACCGGCATCAGCAGTATGCAAATTATCAAGTACTACAACTTATTTTTTGTACTTATGAAAAACTATAGATAGATAACTTAATTACTAAATTATCTTGTTTGTGTAAGTAATATTTTGCTTGCAATTTGTATTTTCTATGTTTGTCTTAATACAGTGTCATGCGTCTGCTGTGCCTGTACGCAAATGTCAGTTGCTTTATGAGAAGCAAAAAAGGCTATCATTATTTTTTTGTAGTTGTATATTTATTTTATGTGTAAAATATATTATGTTTATATTATTTTATAAAATAGTGGTAGTTTAAAACATTTCAAGTGTATAAGTTTAAAATCCATTTTGTAAGTGATGCAAATACATGCCCATGTTTTTTTTTTTTAATTAAAGGTATATATTCGGGAAGCCCATATTATAATCTATCAAATTAAAGTAGGAGGTAGGAGATATGATTTTGTTCGTAAATAATTTTTTTGAACCTCTGCAAATCTCTTTACAATAGAGTGATATTCTTGGATTATTTTGTATATTATAGACAGCCTCAAAGGGTTAAATGACAAAACCTGGATTGCGAATGAGTTTGTTAAATCTTACTTGAGTTAAAAATGCTGTTGGGATTCAATATTCAAGAATCTATTGTTTATGGATTTGCTCATCACTAACACCCTTTAACACTAACTTCTAAATAGTTACAATATTGTTTGCTGTTCCAAGACTGAATATGTTTGTCTACTCTTAGACATACTCATGTTTATTTACATTTGATCTACAACACAACTCAACACTAGTACTGATATTCTAACAACTATTTTAAAGTCCAAATAGTAATGTATTGGATGGTAGATATGATTTATATTGTTTGATATTGGTTAAAGAAAAGTACATAACATTTTTATAGAGGTTTTTATATTCATTGTTCCCCTCCTATTTGTGCAGATCATCTTCTGCAGAAAGTGAACCAAGGTCTAACCGAAGGGAGGAAGAAAAACCCCCAGTGAAACCTAAGAGAGAAGAAAGTGAAGAGCCGTCAAAGAGAGACAGGGAGCGAAGCAGGAGCAGAGAAAGGGAAAGGGACCGCAGCAGAGAGAAGGAGAGAGAACGGTAAACCATTAATTTTAAACCGTGTTTGGTTTCAACATTTCCTTTTCTTTTGGAATATTGTATGATAATCAGCTGATAGTTGAGAAAATTGTTTAATTCTCTCTTGGTCATAATACCCTCAGGAATTGACAGTTACCAGTGAATCTTAAAAATCATATAGATAAACTCCTTTTTTAATATAAATAAAAGCATGGCATGCGCTATAGTTACCATCTAATGTATTTTGTTCAAGAGACTATCATAAGAGGCCAGGCATGTGGAGCCAGCCAGACATACACCTGTTTATTGTCTTTGCACTGTTGTCTGGCTCACTTCCAATCGCACGTACCTCTGACCATACTGAGAACTCCTGAAATCAGATAATTTGTAATAATTCATATTATTGCTACTAGAAAGCAGAACTTAACAGCTAAAGCCTATAAAGTAGAGTGTTTGTTGTCTCATGTAAATCTATGATATATGACCAGGAGAGGATTAAATTGAAAATCAATTTCTTTGGTCCCACCCAATGTTGAGCCTCGGAGGTCAGAAATTTTATTGTAATGGTTGTATCCAGAATATGGTTAAGAAAAAGTTTATTTCTCAAAAATAGGATTTTGAAATCTCCATTAACTGTATTACAGTGGAATTTTGAGCCTAATGGGCCAATAAAAATATAAAATCACCCAAGATTTTGAGTTTGCAGACTTTGTATTATTGTTTATGTACATTTAAAAAGTTGGAAATATCTAAAAGTTTGAATTTAAAATGTTGACCAACTTTTTTGACTTATCCAAGTTTGACTGTATTACCTTAATATCCTTGTGTTGTAAATATCCTTTTACTGTAATTATAGTTAATTGTAATTTAATGAAAAAATATTGAATAAGGGAACAATTAGAACTATATGCAGAAATAAGCCGTAAAATAGACTTGTAGGAAAACTTTTGATTGCAACATTTGGTTCCTCATAGTTCCACTTATTGAAGCTTATTGTGTAGCTGTTTTCAAAAATCCTCTTGAAGTTTAATTTTGCATGAAATTCCGTTGTACCTCTATATCAACGAATATGAAAAATAATCCTCAAGCAAGTAATGGTTATAATGTTATTATCTAAGTCATTATAACGTTTTAACTGTGAATGGTTAACTTGGCTATAGTAAAGCTCCAGATCAGATTCTGGAATTTGAACTGAAGCAAAACTTAATATTCACATTGAATCAACCCACTATAGCTACGTTGTGTGTAAAAAACTCGGTTGCTCCACCAGAACTCAGAATGCTGAGAGACTGTGTCTAAAACATTGTAATACACTCAATTGTGCTCCAGCTACGACAATGAGAATACCTCTACATGTAAATTACACTATGTTTCGTAGTCTAGGTGTCTCTGATGTCGTAACGATTTAAAGAGTAATTTTGAGCTTTATTTGTTCCCAACTCTTTTGGATATCTTCAGGCAAATATAGCTCCAGATTCTAGGAGTCAAGTCTCTGACAGCGTCAGATTTCAGACACTGCACTGAGGAAGGTGAACTAGAGCTAAATTCAACACTTTAAGTGGTTATCACTGAGTTGAACTTTGTATTTGAACACTAGATTGTAGGAGCTCCTTATGGATTTAAAGCAGAAGACGGTTCCGTCTGGCTAATTATGTTTTCAGAAAATAGGATGTTTTCATATCGATCCTATCCTTGTCATATGTGTGTTATAATGTATTCCATGTTAACCCTTTTAACCCCGGCCATTAAATCAAGTGATGTGCCAGAAATCCCAAGTCATTTTCAGACAAAATGTAAGGGTTTTGTAAAAAATTCATAACTCAGTTATTTTTTAAGATATTTAGGTAATTCTTTTTTTCTTTTACTTCTTTATACATGTAGCTTACAGAAATATACAAATAAAATTATTATTTTGAAAGTAATTTTTTTTTAATGCATATACATATATAAAAAATAAATAAAAATGAAAAAATTTCAAGTTTGATCATGGAAACCATATAGATAAAAAAATATTTGACACAAAAATACCCATTTACTTTATGATATATTTAATCCTTAATAAAACGAAACAAAAATTATAGGCCTACCTTATTTACAAGTGGAGTAACATCAATTTTTGTAAAGCCGTGTAAATTTTTCTTTTTGCCATTTCTGGGCAAGGCAATGTAACAAGACCTTTGAAATTCACAGTACTTAAAATAAACATAAAACCAAAGTTATTTCTGACAAAATAACTAAAACTGTTCATAATCTAAATTTTAAAAAAGTTTTAAAACAATATTTACATCACTACAAAATGTAAATGTTCAAGATATCCATCACTCAAATCGTCGTCACTAATCACATCCACACCATTTGCAACTAGGTTACTAATTATTGTATTTTCACTTACGGGAGACTTTGAACGATGTCTTTTACTCATTTTGAAATAAAACAAATAATAAAATAAACTTTAACTGCCGTACTTTATACTGCTTTAACCTAAAACTGTGAAGAAAATGGAATATTCACAACCACGTGATATACAGCTGTCTGCAACAAGCGTGAGCAGTCAGTCGAGACGAACTGCAATTGCTCATTCACAGACTGACAAAATACGAAGTCAAACCATTACAAACTAATATATTTCGATGCAAAATATCTTTGTGCACCAGTCTGTGAAATTTCAAAGCATTTGGTGAAATAGGTGGCCAGTAGAGTAATAAAAAGTGCACGTCCGCACTATACGGACGTCGGGAGTTGACGCCATTTTTACGACGTCCATATAGTACGGACGTCGGGGTTAAAAGGGTTAATGCATATTTAAAAAATATAATTTTTTTTTTTCAGATCAAAAGAAAGAAAGCCAGCTCCTAGCAAGAAGCGATCAGAATCACCTGTAGCAAAGAAAGAAGTAAGTTAACTTATTCCTTTTCTCTTCAATTGCAGGTTTTTCTTTCAATAAAATCCAATAAGCTAATCTTTGGAATTTTTTATACACATGACAGGGCTTCAATCATCCGTACTGTAACACTAGCACTCAGAATTAGAGTGATTATTTAGTGGCGCTTATTTGATTAATCAAAACGTTAATATGATTGTTTATTATTTTTCTCTGTTTGTAATGCTACTTACTTTGCATTGTTTAGCTCTTTTGAGTACCACATAGCCCACGCCATGGTCACATTTTGCTGGAAGTCACACGGGTCGTAGAAGTAGCCAATAGGATTTGATTTATAACATAAAAACTGTATTTAGATTATCGAAGTTTATTGCATGGTATAACTTAAATATGTAAATAGTACTTTATGTAGCAAATGTTACGTTTAATCAAAGTCTTCGGGTATGAGCATAATTTTATTTTTATTCATTTTGTAAACAGAAGTATGTGTATGTGTTCTAAAAAATCATCCCTAATTTACTTTCAGTGATATTACCATACTTTATTTTGATAAATACAAATTTAGTTATTATCTTTCACATGGTATGAACCAAAGTTTTTTTTTAAAAAAGATACATGCAAGTTTGGTTTAATCTTATTTATTTACTACATTTACATTTTTTATTAAACTCATATTTAGTTTTTCTAAATTCTTAGTCATAGTAAGATACATGTCTCACATTCTTCACTTGCAATTAATAAAACAATTAAAGTATATTTGATTTTCATTGTATAATAGCTTTTTCCTCAAGCACTTGCAAATGGGCAACAATGGTCTTATATGTTTTTATATTAATTTGGGGAATGTCTGCAATTTGCAAAGGGTTAATATTATCATAATAACATGTTATATTGATTTGGGGGATGTCAGCAATTTGCAAAGAGTTAACATTATCATAATAACATTTTTGCATTATATAACATCTAATTTAAACATTGTTAACATTAATTCATGTTATTTTACTCCTCTGTAATGTTTTAGGTTCGTGAAAAAGAGAAAAAGAAGTCTTACGATTCATCAGACGAATCTGCCGAATCTGACCATGACAAACCCAAGAAAGGACGAAAAAGGCATGATTCCAGCTCATCTCACGAAGAAACAAAAAAGAAAAAGAAACACAGACGTGAATCTTCTTCATCAGATGATGATGATGAAGAAGAAGAAGTAAAACCCAAAAAGAAAAAGCCGAAAAAAGAATCATCTTCAGAAGAAGAGGAAGAGGAGACAAAATCCAAACGAAGCAAGAAAAAGAAGAAACAGAAAACTCCCTCCTCATCAGAATCAGAGGTTTGACATTTAATTTTCAAACATTGTAGAATAGAATAGAATAGAATCATTTTTTATTTCCAAAAACATATACACCAAGATATTATATTTATTTACATTTGATAAATAGTAAATTACCCTTTCACTACATTATTTTAAATAACAAGAAATCCTTTATAAGGCCAATTGTCAACAAGAAAGTATAGAATATAAGTATAAATACAAAAGTATGAGAATAAACCAGTCATGAATTTATAAAGTAAGCAGATTTAGCACAGATGGTATAACGTCCTGATTCTAATATAAGTATGTCAAGAAGGCTGTTGGTTGTTATATGTTCAACGTAGATAAAAAATTACATTTTGTAGAAAAAATTTTAAAATGGGATTATTTTAATGTTTTTAAAAAGCCTGGATTGGTTAAGAGAATTGAACAAGTTTTTACACTTTAGGGTTCCTAAGTCTATGCATATAATAAATATGAATGATAGAATGCTTAAATAATTAATACTTAAATTATTGACTTGTCTTGCTCTCTGTTGAAATATGAACAAGACACGTCTGTCGTCTCTTCCATATATGGAGGTGTATAAAAGAGTTGAGATAATAAGAGTTTAAATAAAACATCTTAAAAATAAAAAATATAGTAGGTTCAGAATATGAAATTTTCTTTTTCATTGATCTACAAATATGTCTTACCTTAACCCTTTTAGTGCCAACGCGTTTGAAAAACTACCGAGAAATGCCAACGGCCGTATATACGGACGTTTGAATAATACCGAAGAATGCCGACGTCCGTATACGGACGTTCGGAGTAAAAGTCATACCGCAATCATTTTTTAAACTTGTTATAAATTTGTTGGTATACAAAAAATCAGAATGAACCAATCTACATAAAAAAATAATAATAGTAATATCGTAAGGTTAGTCAGGTGTTTAGCCATGATAGAAATGGCCGTGGTTGTTGCATCAGACAAAGTTGTGTCAGCTGATAGTTCACGTCTAACCTCTGTGTTTGGTTGTTTGTGTTGCTGCTTCCACAGTGTTTGTTTGTTGATAAATAGTTTACTAACAATGTTTTACTAACATAAAAAGTAAACTTCAATCAAATGAAACGCTCGCGATATCCACTTAGCGAGAATACAGTTCTTGCCGTATTAGAACCAGATGATTTGAGGATTGCATCCCTTATGTTTGCCTCACCATATTTGTGTTACCGCCTAAATATAATACCTATGTACAAAAGTGTGTAAATTTTTTTAAAATATATTTTACAAAGTGTACATTATTTTTTAAGTAAAAAGTAGTTTCAGACAGTTTTTAATGGTTTCATAGTGGAAAATATTATAAGCTTTATAAAGAAGCTAAATAGTGTAAATAACACAAAAAAGTGAAAAGGTAACTTTCTAAAAAAATTAACATGATTTTTTTTGTTTTTGAAATATTAATCAAAACTTTTTATGTGTGTATTCAGTTTTAATTCCTCTTTCAAGTGATAGTATGTGTTATAGTGAAATAATTTTTTTAAAGTACTATTTTTCATGTGAAACTGGAAAAAAATAAAAACTAAGTAAAATGTCTACTTTTTTAAATTTAAGTTAATTACATTTAGAAATATAATTTGCTTTATAGTTTTTTATAAGGGAATTTATTTTACTGCAAAACAATGAAAAAGTTAGGAAAATATCTCAATATTTGTAATTTTTACAATGTTTTTAGTAAAACACTGCAAAACGGCTGAAATAGGCCTGGAATCCTTCAGTAGTATTATGTGAAAATTCACTGGCATTTCTCAGACCAACTTTTGATTTTTTGTCTGGCACTAAAAGGGTTAAGGTTTTCAAAGCTCTTTGACACACGTGATTTTTCTTATTAATTGATAAAATGAGTTATTTGACTCTAGATTCTTGTTCATTTAAAATCAAATGTCTCAGTTTTGCAGTGCAAGTCTAGGGTGTTAACCTGTATTTCATTTACTCAACCAAAAAGATAGCTTTACTTTTGGATATAGAGATGATTGACACTGTATTATCTGCTGTTGTATTGGTGGGCGATATCCATGTCTTCTCATCTCTCGTAACTATGTGGGTTAACATATCAACATTATTTTCTTGTTGGTAATAATAACACTGTGTATTGCACATTCTTTGCTTATTGCAGTTTTTGATGAGCATTAGGAACCCATCTAGATAAAATGATAACTGAATAACCTTGTAGATAAATGATTGTGCTACATGTAAAAACACTCATTAGCTATAGAGCACCATTATCAATCAATCAAATGGCAGGTTTCTGTTCACTAGATCAACAAAGTAGTCGAATTGAATACTGGGTCTGCCATTCTGCTCCTTATTGTATGCATTAACCCAACGATTGGTTAGTGTTTTCTCTGTAAGAGTGTGCCCTAAATAGGTTTTTTATTTTTCATTTGTCATTCAACATTATTATAACTATGCACAAAAGTTATTCTATTTACAAATATGAAAATAAAATATTGTCAGTATTTTCTTCTAGATATTAGGGTTAACCAGTTACGTAAAAATGATGGTACAACATATATCAGATCAGGGGTACACCAACGGGGAAGGGGAGATGAACAGAACCTGTTCCTAGCGAAGAGCAATTTATTTCAAAATACGAAAGTGAGGTTACTTTCTATTATTTCTTTTGGCTTTTACCTGTACCCAATACTTTTCAATAACCGAGTACTAAATGTACTCGTATTTAGAAGCATACGTTACAGAGTACCTCTAAAATGGTATAGTCACATTTTCCAGTTACTGTTACTTCCAAATGATTCTGAGTACTAAGAACAGTGGTAAACGTGTAAAGTATATGTATCGTAAATGTACCTGTTCAGATGTTAACAATAAACTTTTGTTAAAATGCTTCTTAATTATACTAACACATTAAATAGTGCAATGGACAGTAACGAGAATAACAAAACAGCGTGATGCTCCAAAACACCAACGCAGTCAAAGTCAAAAGTCAAAAGATTCTTTATTCATAAACTGTACAAATAATACAGAGAATAGTGTCATAAAGCATCATTTGCATACAGCATGCTATAAAATACTAATTTAAAAAATATGTTCACATACACAAACATCTACCTAAACTTTTTTTTGTTTTGTTTTTAAGAAATTAACAAATTCTTCGACATTGTATACACAAATATCACATAAAATAGATCTAATTTCATTTTTAAAATGTTTTTACATTGAGCAATTTAACATTGTATGGTAGCATATTATAAAGCCTCAGACCAAATTCACAAAAACTGTTTATAGTTGTTTGAAAATTGCACTGATTTACTCTAAGGAAATTGTTTTGTCTGGTAAAATGACTATGAATAGAATTATTTGTAGGAATTGTATCTAAATTAGTTTTGATATATAAATAAACAGTCTAAAATGTATAAAGAAATAATAGTTAAAATACCAAGTTGCTTAAACAGTGGCTTACAGTGCGTCCTACTACTAACATTAAACATTACTCTAACTGCTCTCTTCTGTAATAAAAATAGTCTTCTTACATTACCAAAATGCCCCCACACAATAATTCCATAAGATAAATGACTTTGAATATGGGCAAAGTAAACAGCTTTCAACACATCTATGCTTACAAAAGATTTAAGTTTTCTAAGCATAAAAATACCTTTAGAAACCTTTTTACATAGAGTTTTCAACATGAATGTTCCACTTAACATTAGATTGCACGAACAGGCCTAAAAACCTAACACTGTCCTCATTTCTTGTTTTAAAGCTGAATTCAATACTCTGAGTTTTATCATTATTCAAACATAATGAGTTGGCAGCTGTCCAATCTTCGATTATGGAGTTAGAAGTTCATAAGGAGGTGATTAGCTACACTAGCATATTTACAATTAATTTGAACAGCTAAATCATCAGCATACATGTAGGCACTTACATAATCATTTGTAAAGGCTGATGATAGATCATTGATGTAAATTATAAACATGGTAGGCCCCAAAATTGAGCCCTGCGGGACCCCTAGCTGTACAGGTAAATAAGAAGAAAAATTATTATTATAGTAGACTGACTGATGCCTTTCTGATAGGTAAGATCTAATTAAGTTCAAAGCAGATTTATCGAAACCATAATATTTTAACTTATCTAATAATACACTATGTGATATAGTATCGAAGGCCTTCGACATGTCATAGAAATTACCTAAAACCTTATTTTTATACATCTAGGCCATTCATACAATTTTTCATAAATTTAACAATAGCATTACATGTGCCTCTATTAGGCCTAAATCCAAACTGATCATCAGAAAATAGCTTATGTTTTTCAAAATAGCCACCTATTTTTCTATTCAACAACAATTCAAAACACCTTTCCAATAACAGGTATTATGGACACTGGCCGATAGTTACAATAATCAGTTTTTTACACCTTTTTTAAACAAAGGAACTACTTTTGATAACTTCAAATGTAAAGGGAACACTGAGTTATCAATACATTGATTAAACAAATAGGCCATAACCTCTGCAATATAACGTGCAGCAAGTTTTAATATTTGTGAATTAAGACCAATATACATCTAAACTAACACTATTACTAAGAGAGAGGATGGCACTATATACCTCATCTACACTTACATTACCAACAGAAAAAACATCACAGCCTTGGTTATGACTTAACTTATTAAGATAGTATGTAACATCATGACGAGACCCAGGTATATTCTGTACAATAGATTCAACATTATTTAAAAAGAAATAATTGAACTCATCACATTTTAATCCAAGTTTATGTGTATCACATATAGGCCTTTCATTTCGTACTCATGCCATCCTTAATAACAGACCATATGGCTTTAGGTTTATTATTGGCCTGAATAACTCTGTTGCAATAATATGCTTTTTTTAGCCGATGAAATTTCATGTCTGTAAATTATTCTTAGTTGTCTATACGATTCTCTATAGCGAGCTTGACCAGTGTCTTTAAAAAGGTTGTAGATAGTAAGGCATTGTTCTTTGAGATCAGAAAAGATTCTGGGTAATACCACCTAGAGGCCTCAGAGGCTTATTCCTTTTATTACTCCACAAACTTAGTTGGAAAAACCGTGTCTACAATGTTCAAGAATACACTAAAAAAATATTCAAACTTGTCATTTACTGTACCCAGAGTATACAGAGCAAACCAGTTTATTTTTCTAAGTAAGGTTATAAAATATAAAACATTAATTTCGTCAATAGGTCTTGTCAAGTGAGAGCGCTTACAAGTATTTAACTGTATATTATCTTTGGTGTTTAGTTGCATTTGTAAAATAACCGAATAATGATCTGATACAACCGTTGGCTCAACACATGCAGACACTATCCTGTCTTGGTGAATTGTGTGGCAATATTATCAATGCAGGTACCCATATTTACCAAATAGACTAGGTTCTGGTAACATCCGCCACAGTACAAACTAAGTTAAAACTCATTAACAGGTTAACAAATATAGATCTATTAACACTATCAACCAACAAATCAACATTGAAGTCACCACATAGCATAACAGACGCATTAGACTTATTTTCTAAGACATACAACATTCAATACATTAAACCAAACATTCAATAAACATATCAAAATTATTACTATCAGGTACACGGTAAATCTCCAAACAAATAACATTGACTTCATGAATGAGGACTGCAGCAACCTCACAAACATGGGAAATCGAAAGTTCAACAAGATACACGAGTTCATCAAATTTCAACTCCTCCGCAATATAAATAGCAGTACCACCTCTAGCCTACCTGAAGACGGTCTACTGTAGACACTTGCCAGTTTAAAACCATACAGACAACACCACATTATGTAAGTCGTCTCGAGTAAGCCAGTGTTCACAGATACCAACAACAGCAATATTGAACTTTCTCAGTATTAAACTAATTTCATCGGTCTTGTCCACGATCCCTTGTACGTTCCAGTAAAGCAAAGCACTCGGTTCCCATTGTCTTTTAGAGAAAATAGATTGAGCAGTAAAAGAGGGGGTGGCAGTAGGCGTGGTCGAGCTCCTGCTCCTCCCTACCCCTATGCATAAGAAATCTTCGCACAGGTCGCTTTCAGAGCGGCTCATATCTATAGTTTCCAAATTATGAATGTTCGAAGTTGCAGTTTCGTTAAAAGCTCAAAAACCAATTTTTCACTATTATCAATATAAAAACTTTTCAATGTTAGTAAACAGATTTACATTTTGAAACACAAATAAACAAGATAAATTGTAATAATATAACTCCTGTTATTGTAGCTGTATTAATTAGTTTGCAGTCAACTTTCAAACTCTGATATCTATACCTTTTTATTCAAGAATAAATATCAAAATTTAGCTTTGGTCTTGATTTGTGATGTAAACTTAACTGTTTTGTTCACTATTTTGTAAATTTTATATTAAATATATAGTATTAAATGTAATATAGTGCCTTTAATTTTAGGCAATTTGCCTTTAATATTAGTATACTAATACATTTTTATCTTTAGGAAAGTGAAGTTGAAGAGAAAAAGAAGAAGAAAGATAAGAAACACAAAAAACACAAGAAGCATAAGAAGCACAGGAAGCACAAAAAACGTAAAGCCGAAACAGATGTAAGTATAAATTTTTTTGGTTAACAGAACATTTCATTTATTGAAACTGCATTATTAACAAATGCGGAACTGGTTATGTTTTAACTTAAATAGCATGTTTAAATATAATCAGTAACCTAGTACTTAGCGTAAAGGAGCATGTAATAGACTACAATTGTTGCTGAACAACTGTCATTAATAGTTCCTCTGAACTTACACAAGGTGATCGCCAAGTGGTCTAGGGCCTCGAACTTTGATTCTTAGCTAGAGATATCACAGGTTCCAATCCTGTCTGTGCACTTTTACTGTACCTTTCATCAATACTGTCAACCTTTTACTGTACCGACTTTCAGCCTTATTCTTTATGTTAAAATCCTCACATAGGGTGATGGGGACAAGCTAAAAAAGAGATCAGCCTCTCCTTTAAAAAAAAGCAAAAAGCAGATTTACATAAATACAAAAATAATACAGTATATTAGTGTAAGAAAATGTAGGTTAATGATGTTGCTTCCTGCACTGCTCCTTTGTATTGCAAAGCTATTGTCTTGCTGTATTAGTCACACCAAGGTCACCAATCTCACCCCGCCATCACTACAGTAATCAGTCAATTTCTTCAGTCATTAGTATTAAAAGTACCCTCTTTGATCTGTCATATGTAAAGTAACTTAAATTTTGTACTGTACAGATTTGTAATGGTTGATTCTAGAATTTTTAAAGGCTTGAATCAGATTCAAGGTCTCCGATACTAATAAATATACAATAATCATGTCTGGCCGATCTGTCTGTTTTTCATTAGCTAGGTTAGATGAAATATTACTCACTCTGTAAAGAACATGTTTCATATCAGTTACATACTACATGACTAAACATAGATAGGTTTTCCTTGTAGGTTGTTACTTTATTGAACAAAATATATGTTGATTGTAATAAATCACGTCTCAGCAATTTCACATTAAAAGTGTTAAAAACTAACACACTCTAATTTAAGTTAATCTTAAAACTAATATAGTTAAATTAATAAAGTGAATCTAACAATGAAATAAAGCATTTTATATTGAACGTGGCATTGGTTTATAGGAGTCCGAAGATGCGTCTGAAGCAGAAGAAATGGAGAGAAGACTTCGGGAAAGAGCTCTCAAGTCCATGAAGAAGAGTCGAGAAGCTGCAAGTGAGAGAAGTGATAGCAGCAAGTAGTGTTGTTAAGACTTGCTGAGATGAAGTTAATTTCATTATTACATTTTTGTTTTCAATTGTCATAACTGTTCAAAACAAATACATCAAAAATACTTTCTGAACAATTTGTTAAATCTTTTTTATAACAAAATTTTTAAAATAATATTTACTATCTTATTTTAGTTGAACAAATCTCACATTCGTATTAATTAAAACTCACAGTCATATCAATTTACTAATAAACTCACAAAATCTCGAAGTAGTTTATTTAACTAGTGCTATAGACATGAATCATAAGTTAAGGTGATATTTATTTTGGAAAAGTATACAAATGGGTACAATAAATAGTTTTTATTAATAAATTGATATGACTGTGAATTATAATTAATACGAATGTAAGATTTGTTCAACTAAAATAAGATAATAAATATTATTTTTTAAATTTTGTTATAAAAAAGATTTAACAAAGATAATTGTGAGTTTTTTAATAATTTAAATAAGATCATAGATTTCATTTGATGAATGGTACAAGAAAGATTTCACAAAATGTTCAGGAAGTATTTGTTACAAGTTTAAAAGAATATCCAGTTTTTCGTGTATTCTGAATTGCTGTTGAAATGGTTTTAGTAAAACATGGCCACTTTTATTTTATATTGACTTACTAGATGTATTTAATTAAAATGTGTTTAAAATATTCATTATTGCATTTTTATTGTATCCCCTAAGACCTGGTTTAATATAAACACATCATTTGTCAATATAGACAGTCTTTGAAGGATAATTCCCAAATAATAACTGTAATTGGGAATATGTTTTACAACTATCCAATCATTGTGGTTCTTAGAATACATTTTAGTTATTTGCTGGTCCTGTGATATTCTAGGTAATATCCTTTGACCTTTTAAATGTTTGTTTCACCCAGCAACAAAAATAAATACTCTCATCATAAAGATTATTTTTAGTTCCATTACCATTATTAAAATATCTTGTTTGAAACAAAATTAATTAAATTGAGGTTACACATATCACCCATTTTCAATGTTGTTTGATGATCAGACATCGGAATTGAAAAAGGTAAGTAGGACACATATAGTTATATCGTCAGTCATATTTGTATCGTGCGGAGCAAGAAAAACTATGATAAAAATTAATAATAAAGATGTATTGGTTCAATGACAGTATTTGGGTAATCGAAGGTTTTAGGCACATGCATTAAGTGCCAAAGTTCGGTTCAAAATTATGTATAATGCATAGGTAAGTGATGAAAATTGATAATCTAATAATTGGTTAATCAATTATTTTATTGCTAATAGTTGGTTTGGTTAGTAATGTTTACAATTTAAATTTTTTGATAAATGAGATTTGTTATTATTTCTGTCAGCATTTTTTTTTACATGTTAAAATAAATTGATCAAGGTAAGATTTAATTTTGCTATCTACTTTTTGAATGTTGCTCATAAAAAATGTTTGAAGATTTTGAATTAAAACAAGTTTTTGAAAGTAGATTGTGTGTGATTTTGTCTAAGTAACTTGCAAGAATTGCTGAAATTAGAACGCTTCAGAAATACACAACAAACATGATTATTCAAAGTTCAAGGGACTGCCATTAATGCTTCTGGTTGGTATTGATAACTAAAAACCAAGCAGTGGCTTCACGTACGCATGTACAGTGAGGGTCTGTGTTAATTATTTATAGCCTTATAATTAATTCCTAACAGAAAGCAAGTCGATAGCATAATGACAGCTCAATAAGTATCAAGTTTTTTTATGTAGGAAAATGTATAAAATAAGCCTGGCTTCTAGCAGCAGTCACTTACGATGTGTTCTCTGCCATAACTCATTAGAAACATTTTGTAGTTGGATAGTATGATTTTCGTGCTGTAGTAATGAATAACATAATAACAGGTTTTAGTAAGGAACTTTGTGTTTTCAAATAAATGGATTACAATAACAAATTTAAATTTTACTTCATATAATCACTTCCTTAGTGTGTTTCAAACAAACGTCTGGCACTAAAAATGTTAGTATTTTAATGATGAACAGTTATGGCCAGTTAGGTTATTAGTAAATAATTTATATACTTTTTTAACAGACCACTGTATGTATCTAGTTCCATAAAAAATTCCTAAATAAAATTTTTACTCTGCAGCCAACTTTCAATATGTCATCTATGAACAAAGTTTTAAGTATGTCATGTGTCCAATCATCATGGATCTACGTTAAAGAATCAACTCAATACTGGATAGGAAAATGGTTCAAAACATCTCTGAAATCATAAAATCATAAACCCTCACATGTTTTCAGTGTATTTGTCTGTCTTGTAATTTTTATTCTCATCCTACTGCCAGTTACTAGGTTTCAGTTTACTGTTAGTTCCATTTTATATATTCACTGCTATATGTACTGCAGGACTTCCAGTCTGCCAACAATGGCAGTTCTGCTTAATGCACCTAAGTTTTTCAGCCCTCAACCCCATAGCCTATAAAAACAAAGTTTGTGTTGAAAAAATAATTTTTTTTAAATTTATCCTATTCACTGTCCAACAACAATATTCACTCACTTAGTGTTCACAATAGTGATCATCAGAACTGTCTGAATTTAAATCAGACTCTTCTCTGTTAGAAAACAACTGTCCAATGTATTCTACATCCTCCCTCCATTGCACTTCAGTTACATATACACAGTCACAATACACTAAACACAACAAAGATAATGAATCAAGATAAATAGCGATCCAAGAACATTTTGCATGGAAAAAAACCAGTGTAACCTGCTACATGCTGAAAGCAGCTCAAGTGTTCCTGTGTCTGCATTGAGGCAAGGAGTCAAGAGTTGCTTTTTTACATTTAGTTTTAGGGTATTATTTTGTGCCTATTCATTACTAAGTTGCATAATATGTTTGAAGGTAGACCACTGAATTATTATATTTGTACTAGTAGTGACAAATTTCTAAAGTGAATTATATTTCTGATACCAATGTAGAGTTTGCCTTGTTGCCATGATCAAGAACATCTGTGAAAATGTGTAAATTTATGGCAATTGTAATTTACTCTGGGCTTTGCATTTGTTATTCCACAGTTAACTTTGCCTGGTTTCCTGACCGATAACAGTTGATTACATGAAACAGGCTCTAGAATTGAATTGAAACTTAATCTATCCCAACTTATCTATTAATCTATTGGGAACTTATCTCAAATTCCCAATAAAAAATTGACGTTTATAATCAAGGTAAAAACTATCCTGTCTTTTAAGTTGGACCAAATAATGAATATCTACAAAATTTAATTGGAATCAGTTCACTGGTTTTTCAGAGACTAGCATAAACAAACATTGTGACACAAAATATTTATGTATAAAGATTACCTAAGTTTACCTTTGTAATGCATATTTTAAAAAAATGTTTTCCACCACTAATGTTACTTTGAAGTACTTAAGTGAAATTTTCTGCTTCAACTTTTGTGCATCCCACCAATAGGTTGTTTACTCACCTCATGACCAGAAAATCATTCGCCAATGGCGCAGTGTAGCGTGTTCAACGGTTATCTTGCAATAACCGGATCAAGCAATGTCGAGCGTGGTTACTGTTTGGATGGGTGACCGCTGAGTGATCCTGTCCTAACAAACAGCCGACCGTTGGTGGTGGTTCGAAAGTCAACTTAAGTCATTGGTCTCCAGATTAAGTGTTAAAGGGGGCTTCTTAGCCCTAACTTTGCTTGGTAAAATAGGATATATTTACTTTGTTTTTTACTTTACACCAACGCCGACACCACCTTTCTTTCTTCATCCATCTGTGCCCACTTCACAATGGTAGGACTACCCAACTGCAATTCTGTTATGATCATCTGGAATGGATAATGAAATCAAAATTGTTTATTCGTTTAGTTAGAGGAATAAATAAACATATACAAGCTTCTCTAATTATGTGAATATGTTCAGCCAAATAACTTTGGTCCATCTCTTAAAACAGCCTTACAACACTGAGGCTTGCCTTGCCCTTCACATGTAAATGAAGGGGAGATAAGGCTCAAGGGCTGCTGCTGGACTGGATCACATCTGTACTCCACTGAGGCAGAGATAAACCAATAGACACAAAATGCAATGGAGTTTCATCATCATTGCTGCATTCTTTTGCACCTTTGGTCACCAAACAAGGTGATCATTGGCCCAATGTAAGATTAATACAAACTTCCTAGACTGTATATCTCAAGATATGCTACAGAACTGCCTGGCAATGTAAAGAGTGACCACTGCACAACATAACTTCAAATGCATATTCTGGTTCCAGGTGAATTTTTATATAATCGCAATTCCTAAATAGAATTCCTGCAGAACAGATAATCAATAGACTAACAAACAAGTAGAAATACCATAATAGAAAATATAATTAATTGTTAAAAAAATATATATTTAATACAAATATAGAATTTCAAGAACCAAAAGTCTTCCTATAGATAATGTTATCCTGAGGTTTTAACAGAAAGCAATAGATAAGATTCATAATGTTAATACCACATGTAAACTTATAATAATATGTTTTGTAACAGGTTAACTTATTGATTTATCATTCTACAGTTTAAAATTACTACTTGAACATTTAGTTATTTTTAACTTACATAGACATACCATGTTGATTTCCTCACATGTTTCATTTCTTTATCACAGTCTGGTATTTAAATTAGATATAATTATACAAGAAGCCTAATACATAAAATTTACATTACTTATAAAACCCAATTATCCAATACTAAAAATCGTGTTATATGAGAATGATTTGCATTTGTCCATGTCACTCTCAAAACATACATCAATATGTCAAGCAATTATGTACAAATGTATGTTTTGCAGGAAATAAATAATCTTTACAGTATTTATCAGTTAAAACATGCTAAGCACAGCTACTATATTTGATTATATTATTCCCTATCTAAATACAGGAAGAATGATCTTATACCTGGCTTAAACTTTCCAGAGAATAGATCTTGTATTTATACGAGGATTATGTGGCAGAAATTTCGTTTGGTAAATGAAACTAATTACGTTCTTTAAAGCATATAAAGAATTATTATACCGTACTAAATTTTTTGTTCAGAGTTTTAACCTATTTTAATCTTATAGTCATTACCTCATTTGTATGAATTACATTTTAAGCGATGAGTATTTTTATTATTTTCAGTTTAATTCAGCATAACACGTTTTTATTAGTTTCCTGTAATATATTTATAGTCACCGTGTTTCCTTACTTTGCCGCTAGATAGCACACAACCACAATGTTTCAAGGTGGCACAGATTTTAGCATTCGGTGCAATATCTTCTCGTAGACTGATAAATAATCAAAGTACCTGTTAACTTGTTTATTTGCTATTTTATCTCACTCCAATATCAAAACCCGTTTTTGGCCTTATATTAGTTACAGCAATCTGCCCTTATTATCTTGTAGAGTATAGTAGAAGTCAGTTATGTATGATGCGTTTTTTTATAATTGGCAGCGAATTCCATAAAATTAATGTGAGGGAATAATAATTTATTTCGGAATTAAGTCAAAGTTTATAATAAATAGTGTACACACACACACAATAAAGGCAAGAAACCCGAGCGCCATCCTAATCCGCCTCTGATCTGCACTTGCAACACAAGAGATAAAATCCGACAATACATGATCTTTGTAAATCCCCCCTCCCAAATTTAAACATATCTCTCCCAGAGGTTTAATTTAAGTTTTTTCACAAGTGATTAGGTATTTACAAAATTTGTAAACGCAGTCTCGTGTGTGTGTGTGTGTGTGTGTACAATGTGGATCC
This sequence comes from Homalodisca vitripennis, assembly GCF_021130785.1. NCBI lineage: Eukaryota > Metazoa > Arthropoda > Insecta > Hemiptera > Cicadellidae > Homalodisca > Homalodisca vitripennis. Next base: position 91,237,261 of record NC_060209.1, on the reverse strand, counting down.
ACGTGTACTAATTTCATCAGGTAAAAATATAAAAATTTGCATTAAGAATTTTGAATTCACAAATTTAATAACCCATAAGAGGAATTTTGCTACAACATTTTTTAAGAATGAGTACTGGAAATAATAAAGCAAAAGGTTAATAATAAATAATGACAAACATTAATACATTTTCAATAGCGATAAAACAATATTGATAATGTGTTAAAAGTTACGTTGTTTGCCGCTCGGACGTATTGTTGGCTGGCGCTATAGTCGGCCATTCTATGCGTCAGTATCGATTATTTGGAGGCGCGTATTTCTTGCGACGAAATCATGCAGCCGCGTTCATTCGAGCTTTGCCCGGTGAGTGCGCCACAGTGTGGGATGGAAACATGGCGGTCGGGAGTGTAGTGTGTCGTACCAAGGTGCATTATGTGGTTGATTTAAATCGTGTTTTCAATTTTGCTTGCCTTCTGGGATCTGGGAAATTGCTTGAGGTAAGCTTCTGTCTCATAGTTATCATATGGCTGGTTGTTGTCACACAAAATATACCACAGAAGTTGAAGTTGTCTTGTCACTGACTGGCGGGGTTATAGGAGGAGCTATTTTGAACTATTGGCGGAATATTTAATTTAGCCTCGCACAAGGACCTTATCAATTGGCAGAAATACTCTGTACGATAAACAATTATTTATGGGAATAAAACTCATAATTAGGTGAAATTTAAGGTTAGTTTTGAAACTAGTGAATGAAGTAACTTTTTTAATGGTTTTTTTCATTTTTAATTTTGTTGGAATGTAATCTGTCCCTTATCACTAACGTTTGTTAAAATTGTGTCCTAAGGCCTTTTTATGTTTGTAGACAAACTAATTATATTAAATAAAATCGTAATGATACATAACTATTTCAGTATGGATACTTAATTTTAAATAAAAGCAAAAAGTAAATCCTAACCTAAAAATATTTTAACTGACAAATGTTTAAAACAACAGGCTGCTTTGTATATATTACATTCACTGCTAGTAAGGAATATAAGTTAATACAGAATATTGTGTATTTTATATAGCGTGTGGTTGGTAATAATAAGCAAAGCTCATAGCTTGTAAAGCGTTATAACATGTCACCAATAGGTTTGCAAAACATTATTACTATAAATATCATATCAAAACACTGATTATTACTCTTTGCACTCTTTGTTATCCACAGTTTATTATGTATCATTATTGTACACAAGACTATTAATACCAAATGCAACAGTAACAAGCCATAGCTTAATGAGGTAAGAGGTAAAACCGTAAGATCAACTTATGTTGCTGCCACGTGTATGATTGAGGAAAATTGTCATAAAACTGAAAGGAATTAATTGTAGCCAGAACCTTATGGAAAATCATATTCTTAGTTCTTAGTTTTACATGGCCGATATAATAACTAATATGAAAGTTTTACAAGTTCACACCTTGTCAAAACATTGCTTATACAATTAACTTCTGGAAATATTACAACCTTGGTGTGAGGAGCCATCTCGGCCATCAGATGTTAATCTGAAACTGTCAATAATAAGCATCTGCATAGGTGAAAATGCATATTCATGTTTTACAGTTAAGCAATAATAGGGTTTTAATAAAATGAATGGCAAGATTTAGCCTAACAACATCATCAATCATTAGTGTACATTTTCTCTCAGTAAATTATTGGGGTAGAATTGAATGTTCACAGTGCAAAAGCTTAAAAATATAACCGAGTTAAACAGCAGCAGTTTATCCCTGGAGACAAGCAAATGAGCTTGGACGAGCGATTTACAGGTGAAGAGAACATAAGTGATTTTATAAATGAGTTAACACGACGATTAGATTCAAAGAGTGAAATTGCTGTAAGTGTTTTATAACTCTCAAGGATTCATGAAACTATGAAATCTAATTGTTACAGTTACAGTTTTACTTATACTAAGGAGATTATTGTACCTGTGCCAATTAGAAAAGTACAATTATAGGCTACATAGAACTGCCACTGTCCCCTTTTCTAGATGCTAAGTATGCTTATTGTATACAGTTAATTCATTTTTTTGCTGTCTAAGTTAATAACATAACTTGAGGACATAAATGATATATACAATATACATAAATACATCTTTAAAATAGGCTAGTTATCAAAACCTACAATAGTTAGACACGATTCTATTTCTGTAAAATTATGGTCTCTTCCCACCTCCGTTACTGGATATAGTTACTGTACATATAACATAAGTTGTGAGTTACATTATGTTTCATAGGTAGTAGAAGAAGGATTCTGGGCTTGGTTAGATTTAAAATAGAACAGTAATTTAATCCATTATGCCTGTTATGGCAAATTGTGTGCAAGCCACCAGTATAAAAAATCGTTTGTGTATATTGTATATGTTTCCCTAATGTCCTTTAACTGTACAGTACTTTATCTTGTAATCTTGTTACTTTCTAAGCAGTTAGTAAATTTAATTTTGCAAAGATGTTCAGACTTATTTTTTAATTGATGAATGGGATAGGCATAAATTCACATTGGGTTATGTAGGCTACCACATTTTGTTTTTAGAACACTTTTTTAAAAGTCCAAATTAAAACTTATAACCAATATACGTCTTACTAGTATCATGTTGTATACATCAATGTTCTATGAATATTCTCCAAGCTGTGTATCTATTTAGGGATAGTGCATTTAAAATTTTAAAATGTTATTGGAATTTTCACACTATTGTTTTTAAAAAGTTTAAATTTCATGGTATTTGATATCTCGCTTTTCAACTACCTATTATGATGATGATTTTATTTTTAGCTAACCATGATGATGTGTATAAATTGGTGTGATATCCTTTTAAGCAATCATGAGTATATATACTTAGTTGTACCATTTTGCCTTTCAGTTAACAAAAGATTCCATTTACATCATTACACATCCATCTTCCATAATTAGGACAATAATAAAGTAGTAAGGAATTTGGTAATAAATAGGCTCTAGGTATGATGTCACTCCAAGTCAAATAGTCAAATCAAGACTATAGACATAGAATAGAAGAAATAGATAGGTCAAGTGGTGTGATTGAGGGCTGTCAAATAGGTACCAACCCACCAGTTAGTAGTAAAGAGATGGAACCCCATGCATAGGTACTGGGTAACCAAGATAATGTAAGTTTTCCGGTCACAGAGTCAGTCGAAACATTTCCAACATACTTTAAAATCCAAAGATACTTTGACCTTACTGTGGAGAGTACATCGCGTCAATACCACACCAATATGTCAAATAAACTCATAGTCATAGTCTGCAATTATTACTGGGAAATATTTAAAACAGGGTTTGCCTCTATAGGAAAAATATAAATATTAACTAAAAAACTCTGTCAATCAGTTCTATAGCTGTATGAGTTGTTTGAGTGGTTGTCCCATTATTGTTTTCAATGGTAATCAACAAAAGAAGATAATCAGTACCACTCAATTCAATCTCAATAAGATTAGTCTACATAATATGGAGATGATAATTGAAAAAATAGCGTTGTTCTTCGTTCTGCATGCATACACAATATCATATGTTGTAAAAGTTTTTAAAGTTTATTACACATTAGCCCTTAACGAGGTGAAGTAGGTGGGTAACATCTTTGTTTCTAAAGAACCTGCCTTGCAAATTTATTATTCTATCATACTTTAGTGCAAAATAGCACATACAGGCTTAATTTAATCTTCAGACCTAATACTCCTAATTAAAGTGGGTAACTTCAGAGACAAGATGAGCTGATCTTTTCCTGACCCTGTCATCAAAAGTCATACAAATATTTTTGTAACTTATTAGTATAAGACTATTTCAAAGGTTTTGAGTTGTGAGAGGAATTTATGTGCTAAAAATAGCACAGTTTTGACTTATTCAAAGAAATCTCTCATTTATAGCATCACTTTGCTTTTTAAAATGCATAATCTGATTGTCGAATTTGAATTTTGATGTTGTGAATCAATAAAAAAAAGCAATTTGCATTAAAACTTTAGTTTCAGAAGAACATTTTTTGAGTATTTTTTTTTTAAGAATAGCAAAATAAGGACAAATGAGATGGATGTTCTACTGCCCTTGTTTTCCACAACACTCTTAGGATTCGGTTTTATTATTGATTTTTGTTATTATGAAGACTTGTGGAGCAACGAAAGTAAGATTTTGGCCTGATTAAAAGTTAAAAAAGATTTGTATTCAAGAAGATTTCTGTGAACACAATTTTTATATAAAAATTTCAATGTTGGTGTGAATATACCGTAGTTTCTATCCTCTTTCGTTCATGAATCAAAACATGCATGGTTGTAATTCTCATTTCCATTAACTAACCGTTGCTATCAGAATGATTGACACTATGTCGAGGGTGATAGGTTATCATTATTAATATAATTTGTTTAATTAGCAAAATTATCACAATAAGTAATGTAATTACAATAGCCAAGTTAAAACAAATCCTAGAGATAAATACCCATTTAAAGTATGTCTTAATTTTAATGTGTATTAGTCGTATTTTACGTATATTATTCTGTCATCAACACAAAGTAGATGACTGCAGTTTCAGAAATTGTATCCCTCGTCAAATCTCGAAATTGTGAAAGCATGAATCACATGAAAGTGATCGTCGCCAAGTAACAATTTAAAAAGTAAATGTTTATTACTATTGTTTTAAATACGAATTATTAGACATAAAAATGCTTAATATGTAAAAAGGAATATTTCAATTGTTGTGACCGCACTTGTACAGAAATATACAAACTGACTTTTCATTACACATACAGATGATGTTCTATTTCACTATTTTAACAGTTTGTGTAGTGTGCATTCAAATGAGATTTTCTAAACTGCACTAGTACATGCAGGTTTGTTTGCAGATTGACGATTTGAATCAATGTATCAGAAATTAAGGCAAAATCACGAACAAAAGTTGTACTGTCAAACAAAACTTGTGTTGTAAAACTGAGTGTAATTTGTTTTAGAATTAACGTAAGCGTTCCTTTATTGAGGAGAACGTTAGGATTCTTTATGAGACAAAGGAACCTTTACACGACTTTCTTTTAACAAGGCCATGAATGATGTGCATTTCTTTCTTTTGCAATGTGAATAGAATTAGTGGTATTCCGCTCTCACACCTTTGAATAACCTTAACGTACATGAAGTGAGGGCACATTATGTCACAGCAGGCAGTCAACGGAACATCATTAGTGGTAAATTTAACCAACTGTTTCAGAATCCAAAAATTCCCAAACTTATTCTCCTGCAGGGGTCAACGACATTGAGGTAAAAATTCCTGATTTTCATCGAACAACCATCCTCGAATTTTCTTCTCAACATGGTCTTAAGCCAATTTAAATACTCAATTATTCTCATTTAGTATAAAGATTTCCATGTTATTTTTCATTCTTATGACAAGTGTAGTTTATTTAGTTAAACTAGAGATCTTCATCAAACCAACATTAAGCCACTCGCTTGTGAAAATGCACTCATTCCGATTCCTCTCATTTGAAGTTGAAGAAATACATACTGCAATGAGACAAACACCACTCATCTCATCTGTGTAATAAATATCAGTTAATTTATCAGACTGGCAGGAGAAGCAGTACCAGGCGGAGCACAGACTCATGAGGCACTCCACTGATGAGACAAACTGGAATAAAGCTAGCTTGGCATTTCCCATCTATTTTCTACAGAATATACAGTTTTATTTAAGGATTCTACTTTTACTGTCGGCACCTTTATTGAGGCAAAAAAGAAGAAACCAGCAGACTCTTCTCCACTACTCTCATCCACCGTTTTCTAAACACTTAAGTGGTACCTTTAGCATTAGTTGTTGATTTAATTTTGACAAATATAAACAGATTTTTGGATGTAATTCTTTTAATGTCGAACAAGGTTGGAATATTCCAGACCACTCGTCGCACGACAGGCTCTGCTGAGGTTACATGCAAAGTCTTTCCATAACTCTTCATTCTTGAAATCTCATGTGGAGAGACAGAAAGTCATAGAGAAAAGAAATGTTTACTGCAGATGAAAGCGAACAGTGACAAATCCTATAGATGGACATGCACTATCATTGGAATCCATTCTTTTATATGTACAAATGGAGTTTAATGCAAAATTTGGACTAAAATCATTTCTTGAGATATCTTACTTGTAGTTAAGCCACAGATGTTACTATGTCACTTGTTAAAATGTAATATGATTGTACTCTGTTTGCAAAGTTATTTATTATGTGATTTTTTCGTTTGCCATCACGGTTAGCCACATCAAGAAATGTTCCCTAACACATAATTTTACTCATTTTGTAATCTACCAAGTTGTTTGACAAAATTTAAAACATAACTTAAACATAAAATAATAAAAATAACTTAAAACATCAAAAAGGTTTAATATACAATATTAATTGTGAATGGAATCAAATTTATGTTTGGCAAACTGGGTTGTACAGGTAATAAAAATTGAAAGAAAGCGCTAATATTATAAATTATAGAAAATAATTTTTTTTAAGCATAGTTATAGAAAATATTATAAATTTTACTATACATTAAAAAACATTCTTTTAATAGTAATTTTTTAAATATCCTAATGGACCAAGAAAAAATAAATTATAATACATATATGTTTATCTTCTTACCTCTTATCCATTTATAAACTTCAGTATTATTTTAGTACTTTTCTTATTTATTTTCTTAGTATTGGAAAAATAAATTAAGTCAAACAGACATGAACTATTGTTTTGCACACAATAAATTGTTACTTTAGTATAAATAACATTCATTGTTCACCCAGAAAATATGAATAAATCCTTTTGTTTATTTGTTGATTGAATTAAGTTTACTTTTTTTAAAATTTTGTATTTAATTAAAATTATACATTTTTCAAATTTAACACGTTGTACAGTTTGTTTAAATTGTATTACTGGGAATTTCCTACCGTTTAAAAATTCTCGTATATTTAAAATTCATGTTATGAAATTCATAGTGAACACTGGAATGTTTGTAGATGTTTTACATAGTAGCTATATTTGCGATGTTTTGTGTAGCTATATTTTGCTGTTTTGTGTAGCTATATTTTGATTTGAATTACTATTTCTGTTTTGATGAAGTCAAAATAAATGAATGTTAAATGAATAAACAAATTAACAGGATTTTCAGTCCCACTGTTACTGTAAATCCCCCCCCCCCCAACCCTTCTGTTCCGAGACCATTCAAATGGATCCCCGCATTGATGGAGAGCTCTTCCACCATATAATGAAGGATCATACAGTCTGCTCCATTTAGTCCAAATTCTGTTCTTTTTACTCATGAACAGAAAGCCTGTTTGGTCAAGACTTCTTTGTAAACTGACTTCTATTTCATGTTAGTGACATTTACATCGGATGAGTTTTCGATATAAAGTACTTTTAATAGTACCAGAAAACCTTTGTTGTAATCTTACAGGATTGACATTGCAAAAATGATAAGAACACAAGTCACTGAGACACTGTTCACAGAGCCGTCCAACGACCAGACCTAGGATGACCAGACCGAGGACCACCATGAAACATCCCTAGCAAATTCTGTTGCTATGATCCTAGTTACTAAACTTATTGAGACGTCTGTGTTAATTATCACTAGATTAGACTCGTGTTCGTAAGATTAGAACTACGAGGTGATTTAAACATAATTAACAAAAATAGTGATGTGAAATCGAAATTAGTAAAATCATATTACTAATCATAATGTTATGTAAATGAAAACTCTTTTTCAGACCTACTTAAAATAATAGGAATAATTCAGATTATTTACATAAAATCATCTTGAGAAATTAAAAACCTGTTTATCTTAAGTGTAGGTTTTAAAATTATGTCCAAAATTTTTTTGGCTTTTAGGATTTAAATGTTCACGAATTCATGTAACACTAGAGTCCACTAGATGATCTATATCAATAGAGTTTACAGATCATATCAATAGCAGTTATAACTATATAACTGCCCAACTTCACAGGACTGAAACGAATTATAATCCAATCTGACATGCAATATTGAGTAGAGAATGTCGACGACGAATATAGAACGGTAGTGTTGAACAAAGAGAATTTTGAAATTCCGCCTGGTGCCGATAGTCGAGATCTTCAATTCTTTTACTGCATGTGCGAACAGGCATAAAACGTAAATAATTCGAACGCGCAAGCATTAAGCAAGCGTCAGATCTCTGGGTTATGTGCTATGCCTACACACGAGTGTCCCCGCGGTCCGGATTATGGCTACCCACGCAAGCGCCGTAGAACGCGCTGTACTCCCTGCACCGTAGCTATTAGTTATGTGAAGAAACATTACAGCGCCGATTGTCGTATCCAGTATTTCAGTGTGAAGGAACAATCTCGTTCTCATATTCCTCCACAAATGGAGAAAGTTGACTTCTTCTTTTGTAATGTACAGTAAGGTTTTAGAAAATGTTGATTCCGATCAATAGTTACATGGATGTTTTTGAACAGTTTATTGTACCATTAGGCTATGTGTCATTCTCGTCAACTGTTCAGTAACGTGTATGAAGACAGTATGGTGCTGTTTATTATCAAAATAACAGCAACTTGTGTTATCGTTAATCTAATTAAAATGGTATTCATATAACATTCCTTTGCCTTATATAAATAGCGGTTCTCACTGGAAATATTTAAAATTCTTTTTTAATCTGTAATAAAACACTAAAAACTTAGGTAAACTACATCATAGACTTATAACAGTAGTATATTTTTAATAAGTTTGATTTAATCACAAAATAAAAGAAACGTCGATTGTATATCGTGAGTAAAAATATGACGCTATTTTGTTCTTATTGCTCTGACCGTATAATTAGCACCTTCACTCCCAGGCAGTTTGGGAGTTGTGATAAAACAATTAGAAATCTATAACTAGCGTTTTCCTGGAATCCATTAGTCAACGGTACGTCGATGTCTTTGTCATAGTACGAATACGTTACTGTTGCTTAGTCAACATTTACTTTGCAACAATCGTTATTACTCGCTCTAAAGTTTACCGCCACATTCTACGTGTATTTTATTAAAGATAAATTATCTTTGTACATTCTGCAGCACTGGTTGCGTTATCTATGTACATGTCTGCAGCACTGGTTGATTTAGTTGTAATACTTGCTGTGTCAATAATATTGCACCTATAGTGATTAGGTACTATTGATACTTTATTCCTGTGAGATACTAGTTTCCGGAAACCTTATATTCCACTTGGCCTAAAAATTCCTAATCACGATGTTGTTAATTATTGACAAACCCTCTTTAACTTTTATATATTTGAACAGGAACTGCAAGAGAGCCCATACAAAAAGAAAAGCAAGAAAGGTGCCAACACCAATAATCTGACTCTTGATATTTCATCCGATTTCCTTACATTACACAAATAAGGTAGGAGTACGCCACACCACATGTCGCGTAGCAGTCTTCGCTGAGGTTTAGTGCAAGATTTCAAGTCTGGCCTTTTTTATTATCAGCAGATGGTGAACGACAGAGAATCAAAAGGAAAATAAATTTTATATCACACGGCAAACAGAATAGAAATTGCGTCAGCGTACTGAATCAGCTTCACTGACGCTTAGCCAAACTCTATGGTTGGACATGCCCCATAATGGAATTCATTCTTGTCTAGAAATTAAGTTGCACGCAAAATATTAATTCTACCGATGAAATGTCTCTTAAGATACCATGATACATGTACAGTTTAGTTCATCAAATTGTGTTTCATATCAGTGTGTTAATAAAGGTCTACACACTAAGTCACTATAAAATTGTGTTGAGGTTGGTAGCCTACATGTATGTTACAGTCTCTCGTGAGTGCACTGAGTGTGCTTACAAACATATTTATTCTATTATTCTACGTTGTCCCACAAGACAAATGTAAATATATTCGATAACGCTCAGCCAAATCTCATGGAGTGACTTACACTATAGTAACATATTCGTACAGTGTTCCTCAGATAGAAATAGCTTCATGCACAATTTCAAGACTATTGGTCAGTTCGTCTTTGAGATATCGGGAGGATAGACAGAAATTATAATTTTTTAGCACCTTGAGCGATAGGATAACGCTCAGCCTATAAACGAAACTAGTGATAGATTGCAGCCCCTGTAGCACTGGTAATAAAGTTCGTTTCTGCGGAGAACCTTGTTCGTGATTCTTCAAACTTCCGAATTCTCTACGCTCTTAGACGGAAAGTGCACATTCTCGCTCAAATTGCTACAGAATGAGGCGTCGCATTGGCTAGTACAAGTCATATACGTTTCAGTACAGGATATACTCAAGTTACTGAACCAAAACTCACCAATTTATTCTACTCTTCCAAACAAATAATATTCATCCTACACCTGATGAGTCAATTAGATTGCCACTTCACCTATTTATAGGTGACTCGCTGATGTAAAGGTTCGGTACATTTTGAGCTTCTTCGTCTCTTTGGATCTCTTCAGACGAGAATTTTTCCGGGAGTCGGGTGTGAGACAGCGTCAGGATGCTGCAATAAAAGGAAGGTGGAATGGAGCTAAATTCAACATCCAAATTCAAATTTTCGTGTGTTATATATATCTGTAAGTGCAATTTACTATTATCACTTTTTTCTCAATAACATATGATGACGGTAAATCACACCGTGGAAATTTTTATGTTCCCTCCTTGGGATTTGAGTTCCTAAAGTGTTTATTTTTAAGCCATATGTAGTGAAACGACCCGGAATCTTACCCATAACAGGAATGCTATAAACTTCATACACTTTCTACTTCTTTTTGATTTTAGAAATGTAATTTATAAAGCGATGATATTTTACTCATCCCAACACTATTGCGCTTTTTTGTAACAGTCATACTTTTGGATTATTCAAACAATAAAGTAAGACAAAATTGAGATTAACAACCAGAGTAGATGAGGAAAAAAACACAAAAAGGTGTTACATTAATAAATTATCAATCATATCTTGAGACATGTCCCTTTAATATTGTTGTTTGAGGTTTAATATTGTTCTTATAGGACTAAAATAAAGGTGGCCGCCAATAGCCTAAAGTTGGGTCTTATTGCTATGATTTTTTATTTTAATATGGTGGTCACTTAATAATATATAAATGCATTTATATAAAATTAATTTGTATAAAATGCTAATAATAATAACACAACATTTATCTTTTTTAATACGTTTCATATATTGATGAATGAGTTTAGTACAATAATAACGGAGAGTCTATTATATAATTAGCTTTACCAGTGGTTATTTTTATCAAAGTATAGTAATTATCTAAAACAAATTCATGAAACTAATTTGTAATAACTTCTCAAATGTGATATTCCACCGAATTGAAATTATAGTGAAACACGAAAGAAGCTATTTTATTTATTTATTGATCTCAATACATATACAATCAAAACACCTATTATAGTCAGTTGATTTCGTTTGTAGGGTAGCTTATGGTAAATGAAGATAAACCTACCTTCGTATTTATTATAATCAGCCGATTATAATTTATGAAGAACGATCGACAAAAATACATTTTGATTGTAAGGTCATTTACAATCAGCTGGTCGTGGTAGACAGCGTGATATTTAGTTTATCAGCTGTGTAATCTGTTTATTGTAATCAGCTATTGTAATGTGCCTATTGAGCATTACTAACTCTTTTGAAAGGAGGACAGAATAATTCATCTCATAAATAAAAAAGCAGTATACATTTTTCCTTTATATGTATTGCTATTCATTTTCATACAGTAGTAAAGCTACTATATTTGATTTGTTATACAAATTATATGAAGTAGTTTATGTTTATGTTTATGGAATACTTTAAATTGGCGAAGTTACATTAACATAATATTTTTCAATTAAGCCTATGCATCAACGTACTAGAAATTTAGTACAGACATATGCTCTCGCTTATGTTTATTTCCAATCTTCGATACAACTAAATGTTATGTAATAGCGAAAGAAATGTTTTTAAAAAGCGAAAATTGTATTGAAAGAAGAAAATTCTAGAAACCTTCTAGATAATATCTCAATCTGACAGGATAACAGGATTTCGGACATTTGCTATCGTTATGGTTACAAAATGTGTAATACAACGTTTCGAGGGTTGGAATCTATCCTCAGGTGTGGGAGGTATTAGTACATACAAAAATCAAAAACAGAATGAAGAAAAGAAGGAAAAGAAAAGGGTTCAAACATACTCAAAAGCTGGTTGGAGTCTAGTCCAGGCGTTGTCATTGCAGAGAATGCAAGTCCCTAGCACAAGTCACGAGTACGATAAACACAATCACACATCACACCGGCATGGGTGAAAGTAGGATACTAACACAAAAATCGATGTCGACTCTTTTTTGGCACCGCGTCGTATCGACTCCTGTCGATTGCATAGCAGGATTTTAGGATAACTGGATTTCGGATTTTTGCCATCGTTATGGTTACAAATGGTATAACACAATGTGTCGAGGATTGGAATCTATCCTCTTCGTCAAAAGGTATATCAATCTATTATTGAGAAAAGATATTCAGTGCAAAACATATCCTACAAGCGTATATGGAGACTGAAAGCTAAGCAAAACAATTCACATTATGTGGTTTGATTAATATTGGTGTGGTTATGCCAAACATTATGCTGCTATTATATTATTTAAAATACCAAGAGAGAAGTGATAAGTGTTTTATAGGAGCGAGACCATGTCCAGCAGAACGTTGCCATCAGCCGACAAAGCTAACTGATGACGTCATGTCCTGTCCTGTCCAACCAGTCTCAGATGTTTCACCGCACAACTACAGAAGAATTATTTATCTAAAGGCCGAGATATTCCATGTGGTCCTCGGCCCGACGATGCGCAGTAGCCGAAGTAGCCTACTGGTCATGTGGACTGGAGGGGGAAGTCGCGAGCTCAGTCTGTAAGCCGACTCCCCTCCGCTGCCGCTCCCCCTCCCTGTCTGCCACGGTTCCCCTCTTGTGCATCTAGGAGACCACATGGAATCTCCTGGTCTTACTTAATATCTCTGTGACAGAAGTGCTTCCTCAATGGCGGCGTGTTAACTTCTCTATGTAACTCGGTTCCTTAACATTAAGTTTAAAAAAATTCTAACTTACGGGTTGGTACAGCCGCACTGTGTTATAAATTGTAAAACTGAAAACAACTTGACTGTGTGTACCAGGCGGAATTCCATTTCCATCGAGTACCAAGTTCCACGTGACACTTCTGCCAGTAGTGGGAAAAACGTAACGTTACGAACCGATTAATCTTCCCGTTGTTTTCTATGAATGAATCATCCTGTGGTTTTCCGCGATTTATCTTTCCTGGTATACTTCATGGGATGCTGCCATCCGTTAATTCCTGTTGGATCGCGTCTGGAATATAAATGCGTCATATTTTATGTAAAATCCCTTATAGGTTTATTGTAGTATGAAAATGTGTTGCTTATATTTAAAAATATATAAATGTACTACAACATATAATGAAAACTGAATTAAAATTAATAGTATTATTAATAAATTACAATAAAAAATACTAGTTGCCTATATGAATTATAAGACTAACGTTCTTTACCTTTTTCTAATTAAACTATATATTTTGAATTTAAAGTGAATTGGTACTTATCAATGTTTATGTACTGAGGTGTATAATATGGTTATATAATGAGGTAAGTATATAAGTATATACGTATTCTCCATTAAATTTATCTAGATGTTTTAAATTAAATAGTTTATACATATTGTTACAAGAACAACATCGGATGAATTGGTTCACAGACAACAACCAAATGGATCGTTTTTTCTCATCCTATGAATTTTTAAAACGTGGAAAATCTGAAATGTAGTTTAAAACTTGAATGCGTACTCACTATGGATAATTGACTACTTTGTGCCGCCTCTATTTAGTTAGTTTCTCTATTTTATTACCGGAACTGACAAGAAATCTCTGTGCCCTAGAGGATGTATTTTACATTAATCATCGTCGTTATCACTGCTTGAAGTTGTGATAGACATGTGATAGTCTATTGTGATAGAAAATATATGAGTCAACAGTAATATTTTTGCATTGTGGAGGAATACATGCTTACCTAATCCAACTAGTGCTTATATGCTCGCTCATGAAGAATTGTTCTGAATTTGTAATTATAGTGTCACAATATTTATTGCCATTCGGGTAGGTTTATTAATTGATAACAGCTTGACAGATTTACATATTCTTAACATTCGTAATCCACAACACGGCGTAAACTTTAATTTAGTTTCGAAATTTTACATTTATTAAAATATCATATATACATTTAGCGTACTTTTATGAACTCTTTTTTTCTAAAAATAATTGTAACTATTGGAAATTTGTTTAGATAGGCCTAAGTTGAGTAAAGTAAAATCTAAAACTCCACTAATCGCTAACAGAAACATATGCAGTAATGTATTATTCATTCACATTACGACGAAAGAAGAGAGCTCAAAGTCATAGGTGACACACATAAGGCCGCCTAAATTCTTGATAACAGCTGATGCAGATGACGTCAGGCACCGCCATTTGTCATGATTGTTTGCTGACTTACTGCATAGACATCTTAGAAACTTGTCCATTATAATATTGTCAACATAATACAAGGGTTTTATTGGCTGAGCGTTAGCGAAGAGGGCTGTCAAATTTCATTTCTGTCCGTCAGTCTACACAGTAGGCCTATCTCGAAAGCGGACTGACCTATACACTTGAAATGTTGCATGGTCTTCGTTTCTATACAAGGAATACTGAGTTAGATCGTTATATACTCCATCATCTTATACTCCATGGGATTTGTTAAGCGTCGGTGAATATCTTTACATTGGTGTTATGGGTAACCATGATGGCAACGAGAAAATAGTGCAATGGCTAAATGTATAAACAAACTCAGTACACTCGTAAGACATTTTAACATGTGACATATTTACACATAACTATAACAACACATACAAGGTCGTTTTATGGTGACTTGGTGTGTAGATGTTTATTATTTAAAAACTAATATGAAACACAATTTAATAAACTAAACGTGAATAAATAATGTGGTAAGATATCTCGAGAATTATCTTCTTTCAAACTTAAGTTCTACTTAGACAAGAATGGGTTCTACAGTGGTGCATGGCCATCCATGGAATTTATCACTAAGTAGACAGTTTAATCTCTTCTTTGTTTACCGAGTAATGTAAGAAATGTCTTGACATATTATTTGTCAATAATAAAATGTGCTATAGTCCTGAAATTTTGCATTGTGCTTCAGCGAAACCTGTAACACGTACAGAAATGGTTCTATAATAGTAAAATATTAATAGTGGTCTTAATTGCCCAAGCACTGTAATGAGACTTTACATGGTACTCAAAATTTTAATTTAGTTAAAAAATGAGCCACAATTCTTTAGTAACTGTTTAACGTCCTTCAGATATGTTTAGTTTAACATGCAACACAGACATCGGTAAAGTTAATGCATACATTTATTAATAGCTGTTTGCAGGTACAGTTTAAAAATCATATTTTGTATTGTAGCCAACCAAATTCATCAAATCTAAGCTTACTAATGGAATACAAATCATAACACCTCATTGTAATTTACAGCACTCATGTAATGCTTTGCCGCCACGTCAGGAAATAAACTGCTCATACGTATCTATATTTCTAATCAATCTATCTAGATAAGATTAATATCAATGATAAGTTCTGCGATTGAAGGATGGAGTTTTCCTGACGTTTGATATCGTTCAATGATACAATACAATTGTATTTTATCACTGAGCGGTGGCAAATGTCCGGAAAATTATGTTTCCTTTACAATCCTTCCATCGTCAAAAACAAACCTCCAACAAAGGACTGAAGAATGTTATAAAGAAACACGTTTTATTTTCTATCTTGTTAGGAGGGTGGTACTTTACCTTACAGTCGAATAATGTATTCATGGGTTCTTAGCTGCATAGGTCATAACTTCAAATAAGAACGCTACAGGCCAACATTTGCCTTACAATATTGTCTTTTTGGCTTGTTAACGTATGGAAATCACACACATTTGATTATAAGTAAATATTTGATTGTAATAAAAATAATAATCATTACAGGGATTCTAAGAACCCAAATCCAAATGTCTCACTGAGGATAGTAGCTAGGGCAAGTCAGCAGAATTCGCTATGTCCCACACCGGTAGGAGTGACTCCTAAGTCTGGTCAGGTGGAGCCTGAAGAATGCTCCATTGAGTCTCCTGTGTTCTGTGGATTCTAACAGGTATATATACTACAACAGAAGAGAAAGATCAGTTTATAGGCAATGTCGTTCTGCGTCACATTTTGTGACAGTATATTCCAAATAGTATACTATATGGGTTTTAGCAATAATTCTTGTAATTTATTGAAACAGATTTAAGCCGATAGTGAGTCAGGATTGGTAGGCAACTGTGCTAAATGTTTAAATTTTCTGTAAATTTTCTGAGATAACATCGGGTAGATTCGCTGATGGAGATTGATCGGAGAGAGGTAACAAAAGATCAATTGTGTCGTCGCTAATTAAACACCACAAACGAAGTGAGGACGGCGCGGGCCGGGCCAGGCGTAGTCGGCGTGGCGCTGTCCCAACACTGGCGCCCTCGCCCTGGTCCACTAGGCTAGCTACCGACGTTTTATTTAGGCACCGGTTTATTTCTTGAGAAAGCCTACGGCCGGGGGAAAATTTATTGGTCCCATGTATTGGCTTAACACTATGCCAAGTTTGTAACCTTTACTTAATTCAGAGCCAATTCCATCAGCGAAATCGTCTTTTGTTCTCAGTATCAAGATCTGGACAAGAAAGTTTAAATTGGATTTGTGTTTACTCAACACATTTATCTAATGTTGCGGTGGCCGTTGCGAGAAGGGAAATACGCCAACGCTTTTGATAGGCCTATGGATTAGTGGCAATTTTGTATTCCTTTGCAGTAATATTCTTGTACTCGCAGAATAAAGAACGTGTCGACATTGCTGACAATCTTTAGATGTTTATAAACTCAGTTTTAAAATCACATAATAGTGGCGTGGACTCATAGGGAGTAAGGGGTCGATTCTTAAAACATAGTCTTCGCAATAACGTACACAGTGACATCAAAAACTTCACACTTTCTTTCTGGACGCCTATATGAATAATAGGTTTTTCTCAACGCTCTAATATGTCTACTGAAGTTTAACAAATAAGGACAAATACAGGAACCGTGACAAATAAAGGCATATATATATTACGTAGTACATGATTGAAAGGCTTTTACGATTCTAAATATGGCTCATAATTTGTTGAAGCGGGGTAAACTGTAGCCTATGGTTTAATATTTAAATATTTGTAACACTGCCAATATCTGACATTGAAATAAACTACGAAAGAGATAGTTACAGGAGAACAAGGGACGATAAGTACGGCACCGGTAGGACCTTCAATACTAACGCCTTATGTGGAGTGGGTTGACGCATATATCCTGAAGCCGCCCGTCATGTTGTAAAGGTACAGCTGCCTTGTATGAGCCAAGTGGTGACAGAGTAGTGAGCTTGATGAACTGGGACATCCCAAGATCTATGCTTTGGGACTACCAGATCCTGGGCCAAGTGATCGTGCACGACTATGATATTAGCGTCAATTAAATCAAAATGGCGCCATGGCGTCCCTCAGGGTTCTATACTTGGTTTTAGTCTTTTTCTTGTTCATGTATGCAGATTGAATTCAATTATGGAGCCAGCCTCAAAGGTTGGTTATAAAAAATAAAATAATCAATAAAATACTGACGATTATAGGCAATATTTTTAAAGCTTAATATACAAGTGGCGAGTGAATTCAGCTCGTTCATAAACTCCAAATATCGTGGGAGAAATTTTAGGAAACCGGGTGCGTCCACGTCGTCGTCCCGCTGGGTGAGAGAAGTTAGCATATATCATATATCAGCATTGTCTCAGACACATACTAGCTAGACACATAAAGTTTCTATGTATGTACGCTTTCTCCTACGCGTACTTAAGTACTTGAAAAATCGGAACAATTAGCATCCTGATAAGAATTATGTTAGAACTCCGGGCGCTTTTTGGAAACTCTGTTACGGCAAAATCGGGATGGTTGGCAACCCTGAGTGTATCATGAAGCTTTGGTGCACCATTGAAATAAATGCGGCTCCGGGATTTTCGGAATTTATTATGTTTCACTTGTTATCTTGAAAGTACCAAACTCAATAGACTACGTAAAGTTTTAGAACTTCGTCAAATTAAATTAAAGTACTGTACATAATGGTGTTCCTCAAGATGGTATTTTTGAAACTATTCTTTTTCTGATTTATGTTTACAGAATGGATTCAGTTATCCATCGGGGGAAACTAATTCGGTATGCGGATGACGCGGCTCTCTGTTTTATAATCAAGTAAACAAAAATCTAGAAATCACGTTATTCATGAAACTGAATTAATTCAACTGAAGCAATGCATTCAGTGATTCTCTGAAATGAACCTGAGAATACAACAGTCAAATCACGTCATCAATTTCAGGATTCGATCTCTTAAAATGTACTGTGTCCAGGTATCTTAAAGGACTAAGGTAAGATTGCCGACTGTCCCATGTGTCTGTATTTTTTATACACACACACACACACACACACACACACGTGCGTGCGTGTGTGTGTGCGTGCGTGTGTGTGTATGTGTGTGTGTACACACGAGGCAAACACTCGCATACATACATATAGTATATTATATATCCCTAGAAGTATATAAATCATTCAATTCAATTATAGGCTACTTATTTTTGCTCCTGGACTAAAAGTTTATTTTTTTCTTAAGTTAAAACTCAGTCCTGCTATAAAATTTAACAAAATTTTAAGCAAGGGTAAAATTGCTCTGTTTACTTTTTATTTTAAATTATATTATTAAGCATATTATTTCATCGTACTTTTCTTAAATATTGTTAAAAGTAGACATTCATAAATGTATTCATGGTAATATAAATTTATTGATCGTACACCTATCTTTGGCATATTTCTTTATATCTTTGTTAGTAAATCCAGATAAACATGTTATTTTAAGTACCGGTATGCTAATAATCGTATTAATAATGTTGACCTCTTAATAATGTATTCAAACTCCTTGCATAGTTACAATAGTTGTAATAAAATTTTTCTTGAATGTACTGTGATAAAAACTTATTATATTCCAAGTAATAGGTGCACATTTAGTGAGTACGTCGTATTGTATCGTTATCGTGACGTCACTTTGCCGATACAATGCACTAAAAAGCCTCGTATAGTGTAATACATGGTATAAGTAGTTTGCCAAGTTATATATTTATGTAATGTTAGGTAGGGAAGTGAAGAGAGCATAGCGTGAGTATCCCGATGTGACTTTCAACCGAGTTTCCGTCTCTTGCAACTTGTTATGGCTGAAATATTTCATGGACGATCGCTCATAAGGCGGGATATACGGCCTTGTAAAGCACCCTGGCGACGAGAACCAGTCCTTAACTGTCACATACTTCATAGAAAATTTGTTTGGAGTGTAAGAAAAGCTCAGCTGTGTAGCAATGTTCAAACCTTACAATTGGGTGTAAAAGTGTGTTGGGATTATGTAATGATTTTTTGAAAATTTAGTACGCATTAAACACGCAATTCTTAGCGTCTTTCTGCGATCAGGTTTGGCGTTAGGAAAATGTAGAAGATAATTATGCTATTATATTTAATAAAAACAAAAAAGTGGTATACGCTACCAGGGATGCTAGAGGTCAGGGAAAAGTCAGGGAAAAAACAGGACTGGAAATCAGGGAAAAGTCAGGGAATCCGGTCTCAAGTCAGGGAAAAGTCAGGGAATTTCGACGTTGGTCAGGGAAAAATATAAAATCCCTTTACACAAATAAACTTACTGCCGCCGCGCCGAGTCCAAGCCTGCAGACGACGCAACTGTGAAAGGTGCTTTTAGTATGTTAAGTTAATAAAAAGTTCCTGCAGTAAAGCAAATACATGCTTTTACTTACCAGACAATTTTGTGATTTTAAAAGTTTATGTTTAAGTTATGTACCTTCTTTAGCTCTGTAATTTCTATGTGCTACTAATTACTTATGGTGCAGTGTTCTAAAGTATTTTACTTCTGTGTTGTAAAAGATCATTTAAGTCAATCTTTTTGTACGTATTAAACTGTGTTCACTTTATTTTTTGCTTTTTTATATTTGCCACCCTGTTAGCCTCAACACCGCTATTTTTCCACCCATTAATTGCTAAAAACCCTGGGGATTGCGTCGAAAAAAGTCAGGGAAAAATGAAAAATTTGGTCTTGAAATCAGGGAAAAGTCAGGGAATTTCATTATTGGACTCCTGTAGCAACCCTGGCTACCCACACGTCTGGTCTGTCTAACCTAGAGTCTCAAACAGTTTAGAGAATAATAGTAATAAACCAGTGTGGAGTCACAGTACGGTTTAAAAAGTTCATCTAGAATATTAACCTACAAAAAAAGGCCCGCTCCCGTTTTTCCTTTTTTACCGCCATCTTGTTTCTGCCCTGACGATCGTCCTTTCCGATTGACCTTTGGCCAGTTATGCGTGGTTTGCCGGCCAGTGCAGACCTATTATGTACTGTATTTTTTGGTTCAGTTTTAATAATTATTGTTTATTTTTAATTTGTGACTGTTTTAGAGATAGTGTGTACGGAGTTGACGCAAAACTTGTTTGTTGTGATTCCTGACTTACACAGTATATCACATCACTCTGGTACGATTTGTTTATTGTTTTAATTATGTGTCTCCTTGAGGAAGAGATCAGATTGCAGATCTTGAAACGTAATGTTACTGATTTTTATATCACTGAACTATGACAAATCTCCGAAAAAAATCCTGTTTCTTTCACAACTGATAAGTATATTGAACTGAAATAACAAACACTTATCCATTTGGCAAAGTGATAATATTGTTTTCTTACATTCCAAATAATCAATAATAAATACATTATAACAGTGCTACCATCTTTTACGACTTCGGATA
Source organism: Homalodisca vitripennis (assembly GCF_021130785.1). Lineage (NCBI taxonomy): Eukaryota > Metazoa > Arthropoda > Insecta > Hemiptera > Cicadellidae > Homalodisca > Homalodisca vitripennis. The sequence continues at coordinate 91,216,309 of NC_060209.1, read as the reverse complement.
AAGTAGAATATACAGTTTCACTAAACAATTTGTTTTAAGATTTCGTAAAATGAAATAAATGTATTTTCTTTACACTTAATTCACCAAATAAATGTACTGTACTTAGAAATTGTAATGGATGTCCCACTGTGTGTAAATCCCGGTATTTTAATCATGTTAATAAAAATATAGCATATTTCATTTGGACATTAGTCATTATAGTGGATTGAAATATGGACATGTTGATGAGCTCAATTCTACAAAAAGGACTTTTTGTCGTGGTGGTGGACACTCGGAAGTTTTGGGTGGATTTGTTTACAAATAAAATATATATTGTATTAAATACTAATTATTTTCCCCCAAGTAAGTAAATCTGTTTTTATGTTCAGGAAAACTGAAGTTTGCTGAAAACTAAGGATCGTAAACTTAGTTTATTTTACATTATTCCAACTTTTCTAAACCTTAATTTGACGACTTGTGTGGATTAGGAGTAGTTATAAAATTAGGTTTGGGCGATTTTACTCTCAAAATGGAGGCAATAATAAGTTATTTTAATTTTAGATATTGTGTACATAATATGGTTTCTACATAAACAGCTTTATGAAAAGTTATTCGAAATATAATTGTACGTTAAAGTCAGGTTAACAAGATTTCTTTTATACTCTCCGAATTTTATAAAAAATTGAGAAGCCCCGAAGGCAGCAAAACAAGTTTTTTAATACCGCTAAGATATACTTAATGTTTTAGTTTAATTTATGTTAAATTGGGGTTCTTACAGGGCCTTTTTGTATGGGACATATAGAGTCACACTATACGTTATTGGCGCGCACATATAAGTAAAAACTATTAGCAGTATTTTCGTTTTTGTTTTAAAATTATTTGTTTTTTGGTACTGTTCAGCATCAACGTACTACACAACGAGTGTAATATAATAACAGAAACGTGACGTCAGTTTTCGAAACGCTGTGTGTATGTGGCTTGGGACGCCAAAATGGAAAAACAAAACGTCACAATACAAAGGAACTCACAAGTAAAGTTGTCGGACACACGGCCGCTGGCCATTCTGTAGTTTCGTTTTGCTTGTTGTTTGTTACTTAGGCACGTCATTTAAAACGCGTCTTATATAATAAATACAACGAAGAAATCATGTAGTGGCATTTAGTTTTTTATATTACAATAATTGTTGATATAATTTTAATACGTAATGTTTTAGAAAGACTACACTGGCTGTGCGTTTTCTGATTCTGCTTATAATTAAAAAAAAATCACTTGTGATAAAGCCTTTTCTAATTATTAGCCTTCTGTTGAAGGAAAGTTTCCGAAAATGTTTAAATTTATTCAACCCAAGAAGTAACTTTTTTCTCAACAGACTTAATCATTAAATAGTTATGTACATACGCTCTATTAAAAAAAGTGGACAGATGCTTATAAATTGTACTTTTAATACGGTATTATATCTTGAAAATCTTTGATAAAAGCTTAGTGAGTACAATGGTATAAGGTTCAGCAATGATCTCTAGGGGCAATACTAAACAAGATTGCAGCGTTTTAACTTTAGCGTGCAATATATATTTTTGTCTTGTACAGACTAGATGATTTAGTTTCATAAAAAATCTCTAGTTTCAACCACGAAACATTAACAATATTAAGTCTACTTATCAAACTGATCGTAAACCGCTGTATAGATGCAAGACCGGATATTACTTCTACAGCCTCTTCTATACTGTATATAAAATAAATTTTATGTAGAAATATCTTTTGTCTGTGCTGCTCTCACTGAAATATAAAAATTCGAGATTCTGAATGTTCCTTGAACTAGTATGAAAAAAACTAGTTGTGTCTATATGTTGGTAGTGAATTTGACTGAAACGCCACTGGATATTTGTTATGAGCAAATAAGCGTGTGCTATGATGTTGGTTTTAACCTGCCGCAACATGGTAAGTCTCTTTGTGTTTAACTATAACTAATATATACGCGTAGTAGATAGAATAAAGCGTAAACACGTTTCTAGTTAAATCTTACAGTTTTGATTGCATAAACAATTGTTCGTGATTGGGAGGACATTCTGCAAAAGAATCCAGAAAGAATTAGCAACAAACGCGTACAGTCAAGTTTTGCATGTCTATGGAGATCCTGTTACTGTAGGCCCCTCCCACTCGCCAATGCCATCTAGAAGGTCGTCTGTTTTGTAACGCACATCAACCTCACTGGAAAAGGGTATTTAATTTATCTTTTACACTATTGTTTGTGCGTTGTGTTACAATATGTGCTGTGTAATAATCTTAATAGAATCGTAGTGAATTATCAGCAGAGTACGGTTGGTTGTTAATTATAGACATTAATTTATTGTTATATTTAGTACAAATTATTATTGCAATCAAGCCCTAATTAATGTTTAACTATATTTATCTGAAATCAAAACATTCTTTACCATTTCGAAATTTTCAAATTTGTATTATTGATATAGTTTATTTCGCGTAGCTTCTTTTAAAAATAGTTAATTGTTACTAACATTTTTATGAGAGTATTGGAACTTCTATTGTGGAAAAAACGTCTCGAGAGTAAAATAAACAAATAGTTCTGTCGCTCGATCAATCACCACTCCATCGACGAAATGTATTAATTGTCATAGTATTCTATGTATGTGTGTATAACCTCTGTGCATACACATTTAAGAACCTCTGTTAATAGACAGATTAAATTTGAATTTGAAAAATGCGTTGAGAAACATCCTGTCCATCAGGTGTAGTCCTGAAGAATAAATATTCTTGCTGTTGTCGCCATACAGTTTGTGTTATAGGTTAGCTTATGTTCTAGTGCTCTGTGTTTGAATGGCTATTTGTTACTAAAAGACCACTTGAGTTCTCTATTATTTTCTATTCAATTAACCTTAAATTAGTGTTAATGAAGAATGTGTTTGTTAACCCTAGAACTGGCGGTCATTTCATCCTGTAGTGTCGGGCTGTTTTGGAGCTTCGCGCAAGGTTTTTTTAAAAAAATTATTAAAAATATAAAATAAAAGCAATATAAATAAGAGTATATATTTTTGTGTTCATAATTAAACGTAGAATTGCACTATATTGTAAAATTAACCATCAAAAATTTTCTAATAAACACTTTTTTTAATCAAATATAAAATTTACGAAAAATATTTCTTAAAATTGGGGGGGACCATACCTAGCAAATGAAGTTATAGTGAGAAATATTTATAAGTGAGATAGCCATTCTGTGTCAAATTTTATCTAGTTTCAGAAAAACATAAACATTATACACATTTATGAAAGCATCATAAAGCTATAGAACAAAAAGCAGCGATGCGTACAAATTCTGAAAATCGGGTGTACACGTAAGACTTTGACAATACAAGTTTTGCTAATACATTTATCTATGAATACATGTTATTTTGCATATTTTATTACTTAGAATAAAATAGAATATACAGTAGTAATGAAATAATTACCATAAATTATTTTTTGAAAAGTAAAAAAAGTTAAATTTTGCCATTGTTCAAAAATTTTGCGAAAAATTTTCATTCAGCAAAATATAAAATAGTTTCTAAGGCTTGTACTATATCAAAATTTATAAATTTATGGTTTATAAGTAATAGGAAATATTATGTAGTTAGAAAACTATAAATATAACTAAAGATATTGAAAAAAATATAGAATAACCCAAACAGTTATTATATATTATAACCAAAGAAATTACAGGAAATATATATTTTATTGTGAAAACTATCTATTTACCAAAAATAAATAGTTACTTCAGAGCTAAAAGAGTGCTATAAATAACGTTTAGTAAGTGAAAACAATAACAAACTATGTGAAATGAATTTTAGCCAAGTCATTTTGCCATAGCCTACACAAAGCCGGTAATTTCTCAAACATATTTCAGTAAATAGAAATTGATTTATTCTAAAATATATATGTTTACACTACTACTACGACATCAAACAACACACTACACATTAAATACGACACTAAAACACGCGTAAAACTATTAAAACTTACAAATATCCACAGCTCGGCACGAAAGTGATACAGAACGGCAGCGGCAATATGGCGGTCACAACAAACGGCGTCGCGTTTTCTTTTACGTTCAAAATAACAAGCTTGCTACGTCATAACCATAATACAAAGAGGAATAAAACTCATCTGTTCCTTAGCATTTTTCTTCCCGAATCCAATGGTGCATGAATTATATCGATACGTTACCGGAGTATATTATAAAAAGTAATTATAGGAGGAAATGTTTGATCGACAAAATTTTGACGGTTAACACCACAAAAGCGGCATTAACCGACATAATTATGTCGATTAACAGTTCTAGGGAATTAACCTTAAATTAGTGTTAATGAAGAATGTGTTTGTTAATATGTTAGCATATATGTTTATTACCTTTGATTATATTAGCTACATAGAAAATAAATTATACGGACAGACGAAGTGTGCTGGGGTGTCCGGGGAATTATTTCAGTTAGTTCTGAGGTCCGACGCTAGAGCTGCGCCACATAACTATAATTGTTACTGCTCAAATATTTACTAACTGAGCCTCTCGCTCCACAGATGGAAGTAAGAAAGCTCATTTACTGTCAATTTATAAGTAAAAATATAATTTAATAGATGGAAATTACAGTTATTTATAGTCAATATTTAATGTTCGTGTTTGTAACATTCTATACTTTTATTGAAAAACATTTTTCACAGCTAATTTTATTTGTTATGGACGCTCTTCGACCTAATGAACAAGAAAGGAAAGTGTTTCACAACAGTATTGCCCTACTGAACGTCCCATCTCATTATGATCTCTGTCGGCGGGTCAGTGTGAGGGTGGGTCGGCGGGGTCAAGGCAGCGGTGGAGGGCTCTCCAGAGCCACCCCTTATTCTTATGCACCTTTACATACAAGAATACACAGTAATATACAATTATTCTAAATATTGTCCATAACTTCAGAAAGGTACTAATTGTGGATCACATTTCATTTTACTAAAATTTCTTAAGTGGTGATATTTACAATTCTGTGTATTAGTGAATTTGATCTCTGAATATTTATAAATGCAAACTTTATCAAATTTATTATAATACTATGTATTCTACGTTTTATGTGTTGCATTCGGTAAAATCATAGTTTTTATTTATATCCTCTATGTAATAGTTGGGTCAAATTAAGTATCCATTTTCTCGTGAACTTTTAGAATATTATTCTATAACAAAATTTGTTTTTATAATTACATATAATCAAATTCGAACTTGTGTTACAGTATGCTATAGTCTAAAATGAAACTTGAGTTTGTGGAACTTGAGAAATATATACTCAATTCATGATTTTTTTTGTGTGACACAAAGTTATTTTGAGGGAGAGAGGTGCATTAACATTTAAAACTGCATCACTACTTCGGTATGAGAAATAAATTCACAAATCAGTAACAATATTGTTATTTTTCCCTTTTTAAAAATGTCAACTTTTGTAGAAATTATATAGTTTTTGGTTAAAACGAATGCCATGGAGGCATTTCAGAACAAATTAACTATAGATTACAATCTTTGAGACCATTACACTGTAATGTAAATAACAACAATATTACATTTTGTTGTCATATAGATCTATAACGTTGTTGTATATATTTGCTAATTTTTCATATATTGTTATGCAAGTAAAGATTTGTTATTGAATATTGGTAGCTTCATTGGAAGTTCTCGGAAGTGTATTGTAATACGACAATTGCATAGACAACGAGGTACACTCCACCGTAAAAAATCAATTTATTTTACTCTAATGATGCCGCCATGTTGATTTCACTGAAACCACATCTGATCCTTATCGATAATTCAGTATTTCATATGTCTATTTACAAAAACCGAAGCGACGCTTTCGAGTATAGAGAGACTGAAATAGTCAGTGGAATTTCTGACGTACCTTGAAAACCGTTGTGTACATTAGCTTACCTATTAAAACACTAGAATTGGCAGAATTTTTTAGTGGTCTGGCACCAGCAATATCGCTAAACAGTGCCGGACCATTGTTTGCCGAATCAGGGCTCGGTTCCGCGTGCCAAGCTAAATGGACTTGGCTCTTTATCAGAGGTGGGATTGGCAACATAAATATTTGAATATATCTCACAGGTCTGTCGGAGCTTTTCCCTTGCCCCAAAGGAAGTTCGCCTCCCCTGCTGCTGTATTATTTAAAAGAGAATAAAGGCGGCAGCCATTTCATCCGCACGAGAGGAAACGGTATCTCGCCGTGGACAATATTGTTCGGAATGGAAAGTGTTAAATATGCATGGAATAAGAATGAGTGCTAGCTTACGTCCTGAGTGCTATTAGTAAAATGAGTTTTGTTTAGAGAAAAATAGCATAATATTGTGCGCTCATGTCGTGTGGCAAAAGATATTTCTAAAATTCCTATCTAGGTTCACGAGACACAGGTATTGTGATATGGCACAGTTAATAGCTAAGCTGTAACAATGTATATAAACTTCGTAATTTATGATAGCAATGGACATAGACTTTTCAAATTACGATAATAATGGATATGGACTTTGTAAATTACGATAAGAAACTTTAACCTTTGTGGGAAAAATAAAATTTATTAAAAGTTCTTTAGAAAAAAAAACTTTCATATTATATTATTTTGAGATAGTTTTTTTTACCGCTCTTTTCAAAATTTATTCATTTCGATTTATTCATATTTCAATTTGGTTGGGATATGTATAACAAAAATTGGTACGTGAACAACAAATTCAAAATAGTCAATTTGATTTTTTAAATTTTTTACATCTAGTTATCAAAATTTGAGATATTAAAGAAAATGCCATGCAACTTTTTACTAATAAGTGCAACACGTAAACTTGCATAGTGTCACTTAGAAGAAGCATATATGGACTCCGATATCCAGAGTCCTCTTCGCTGGCCTTAAGCGATTTAAATTATTGCTATCTTTGGAAATACTTACCGAAAGCCATTGAATTTTACATTCATGTAAATGTTACCTCATATATAATAAGTAGTAAATCTTGTCCTCCTATTCTTCTTCCCACGACTGGCCTGCAATACATAGAAATTGGGAGATTTAGATGTAGTTTCGAGATGGTAATATCTCTGTCACCATCACTTACCTCGGAATGTTTCGACAGTCATAACTCAAAAGGAACTGTAGAATTGTTTTTATATTGTATAAGTGCCAATATAAACACTATTAGTCTTGTGGAGAGGGGGTTTTGTGACCGAGTAGCCACACCTTCCCTCCCCCCACCCTTCTCACTAGATACGGCCCTGAACTCATTTAGTGTGCGTCATCCAGTTTTCCCACCGCAAATAACGTGCTCAAACAGTGTACAGGTTCCCTACGTATTGTCTGCTTACCGTATACAGCGATAATAATGGTCTCCCAGAGTCAGCAGTGACTCAGATATAATTATAGCTGCGATAGTAGAAGGTTTACGAGGAGCAGACGTGGAAGAAGGTTTAGTCTGTGGGGAATGCAGATGAGGAAACCGGTTCTGGCACTGTCCGGGGGTCCAGTAACTCACACGCGCGAGCTGGCATGCGCGCCACAGCCTAGTGACAACAGACGTGACCTTGAGCACAGCTGGTTCACCAGACCGCTGATAACAGGGCAGTGACCTCCCCCTCTCCTCTCTATGTGCGTGGGCAAATAGGTCAACAAACATTTACCACCTGCTTGTGTGGATGTTGGTTTTATCTGCAACACATATTGCTTTTAGTAGACATAATTACGTCTATTCAGATAAAACTTGATTTTGAATGTTTATTCTCGGTAAGAAATACGATAATATTGTAATTTAACGCAATTAAAAGTAACTAGGATGTACTGTATTCTATATTAGAATTTTTGCTGATTTATGTGCTAAAAAAACCAAAATTATTGATGAGTACATTGGAATTGTCATTGCCATTTGTTTGTTGTATCTAACAAAGTCGCAAAACCATGTGGTAAATATGCCAAGATAGAAAGAATTGGTGAACATATACCGTACTTAATGGTTACAAAAATAGTATAAACGTAATGTACTTGTATAACCTCATTGTAATATTCAATAACTCGCAATTTTCACATTCGCCTATGGTCGTGTTCACTTCTATTGCAGCTATATTTTCATATATTTGTCTAAAACTTTGTAACGGCCTCTTTCTTGTATGTAATGAAATACATCAGAAGAGTTGTTATATATCATCTGATAACTGTAAAACTCTTTTCAATTAACTTTGCCAAGCTTAATATTTGAGGTACTATTATTCCATTTTAAACGATAGACGGCCGTTATCTTGAAACATTAACAGATAAAGAGAAATGTGCACAGCTAAAAATAGTTCCAATATTGTTGTCTTAATTTTAATGTATAAAGCAGTTAAGCATCGAACTTGATCTCGCCTGTGCAGAAATGAAGGTTCTTTTCGAACACATGAATTGTTTTATAGACTTTGAATTGACCTTCATTTCTACGTACAGATCGAGTTCGATGATGTAGCACTTTTTCATTCTATCCTTAACAAAGCCCGTTTAATGTGCTACGTGGTCTACCTTGTATAGTAAGAATGTCCCAACCATGGTAATTAAAATAATACTGTCACATCCACACTGTGCTACGGGCTATGATAGAGCACTCGGTTTTTAGTTGGTTTGGCCTTTTAGAATTTTATAGTCAAAGCACTTCAAGATACCTTTTCTGAAAACAAAAAACACAATTCTAACACACGAAACAATAGTGAATAAAAACATGAATTTTGGGCAATATTTTTAAACAGACACTTAAGGGGAAACATCAGAATATAAGAATGTTAATGCTTACGGGTTTACTAAATGATAACAAGTAAACGTGTTTTTAATCATTTTTGAGTTAAAGAATGTTTATTAAGAAAATACAATATAGCTTTTGAAAATCATATTGTCTTTAATAAAATATTACTTACGGACATTTTATTTTTTATAAACAACACAGATTTTATTACATTTAATCAACTTAAATATGGTAATGTACAACTTTTATATCCTTACCTTAGCCGTCTTTTTGTGGAACTGTGTTGAATATAACCTCAAATACAATTTTAATTGCATACATTGCTTCAAAAAAATCAAAATTTTTCTTTTTATTCATTTCCTGGAAAATGTAACTAAAATGTGACTATAATTTGTAACAAATAATACTACTCTGATCTAATGTTTCAATATGTATATTTTAAAAATTCTTCGGATACTATAATTAATATTTCGTAGTGGGATATATATATTTCAATTCCAAGGTAAATGTTTCTTAATTACGATGATTTTTTCGATACTAAAGTTAATACTCCCGAATGGGATAGATGTTTGGATAGAAAAGTTGTCGTTTCTTGTTGAGGGTGGTTTTCGGATAGTAGTCAATATTCCCCAGTGGGATAGATCTTTCAATTGCAAGGTAAATGTGTTTTTTTTTTGAGGAATATTTTTCAGATAGCAAAGTTTCTCATTGGGAATGATTTTTAGATAGTATTTAATATTGTAATATTACTACCCAGTGGACAAAATATTCTGACAAAAATGTTTATTTTACAGTAAAAAATGTTTTTTTTTAGATAAAAGTGTATGAATTATTTTCATGTAAGAATGATTTCCAGATAACGTCTTTACTACACAGGGAATCATCTTTTTAATTAAAGCAATCAAGTAAAAAATTACCTGTGAAGATGATACTCGTGTAACTAAGTTAGAATAGCTTAGTTGGGATGAAATTCAGATGATAAAGTTTTAATCGCCTTATTAAGGGAACGTATCTCACAGCTGAATTTTGTGTACGTTTCTTTTTATCACCGTAATAAATGATCACTTTTATTTTTTCCCTTAGTTCTTTTGTTGATACTAAAGAATAATATAAATGTTGAGGGACAATTAAAACAAATTATTTTTATTGGCTTGAAAGTAATAATGAGAACAGATTGAATGTTAGCCGTCCAAACAGACCGTGCATTTCAATTACCGGCATGTAACATTCTGTCGGTCGAGTGGTATACTACTACTCGACTATATTTGAGAGATAACAAGCAGAGTCGGTACTGCGGGTATGTACAAACAGGCCTCGGCCAAGACATCCAATAGCGGGTCTATTTACAGACCGGCGAGAGTGCGACCGGCCTCATAGCCTCGCCGCAAATAGAACTGCGCGCCACAAGCGCTCCTACTGTTGTCCTTTCATCCGCGAAATATAGGCTAGAGCATGCCAGGCCTCCTGGATCGTGTTTATTTCACGATCCTGTTGACGACGAGACAATAAACTTTCGCTAATTGGAAATAATTCTCGCCGACTCATCAAGTGAGATCGTGAAAAACTTCTCCGCCTGGGAGATTTTCCGCTATTCGAAAATGTTACTTATCTATTTAATCGAAAATTATACTTCATTGATCGCCGAACGTATATTTTCAATAATGTAAACAACGACTTCTCATAAAAGAAAAATCACTGATCAAAGTATAATTTGATACTTTGGCTCTAATTTCTTTACTATCGATTTTGGAGGGGAAATAAATTAGTCTACAGAATGTTCTATAACCACTGCCACTGTTTGTCAGATTTTAAAACATTATTTACATCACGGATGTAGCCCTTCCAAGCCAAGGTACTATCGGATGATTAATAAATGAACTAAAGAAATACAGATTTTGTATGAAACAAAAGAATTTGAGAAGAGTTGTTTTTGAACATAATTGTTGTTTTTCTGTCCGTAAAATATCGTCCATTGGTAAAATTACATATCGATATTCGTCTCAAAAACTTTGTTTTGTGTCGCGTACTGATACAGCTTTCTTGTATTTCTAGTAGATCGTAAATACCCGGAAAATATCCTGTTTCCTTGTCACTTTAGCGTTAAAATATTTAAGCACGCGTTTCGTCAGCTTGTAAGAAAACGTGTATCATGTTCGCTTCAACGCGTTTAGCATCTTGTTTCTCGATTTGTTATCTTTTCTACTTGTTAAACTCTATGTATTTATAATTGAAGAAGGTAAACGGATCCCAGCCCTCGGAACCTCGCCCTCGCAACAACTTTTTCCTTCATTACCAAATTTACCAAAACGCCCTTTTCTTCATAGCAAAGTAGAGTTGTAAATTTAAAGGTTTCAATTATCAGCCCAAAACGCATTAGTTAGTTGCAAAGATACCGAAATAAGCTTGAGAATTTTCTAGGATGCAGCAAAAATAATTAATTGAGTATCTTTTACTCAAGTTCCGTAACATTTCTTATAGGCTACTCATTTGATTGTAAATAGACTTGACATCATGTTTGTTTTATCAGTGTTATAAACAAGAAAATAGCTTCAAGTTAACCAGCGTTAATTCCTATTCGAGTCTTTTCGGGTCATTAAGTTGATGTTGGATTTAAATAATGGGCCACTTCTACAAAGTCTTTGTTGGTAAAACACATTAAATTGGGAATTTGTGAAAAAAAAAGAATAATATTTTATGTGGTTTTAATTTATTTCAGTATTTCATAAAGATAGTGGATTCTATTAACGAGCAGCAACTATTGTAAGCAGATAGACGAAAATGTAAGATGAGTTGAAGGGAGTTTACTTACAAAGTTCAAAAAATGTAATTTCAAAATTTCCTACATTTGTCCATAGGACTCGTGTGTTGAAGCTTATTACCGACCTTTAACTTGGCTACAGGTGCCTCACCAAGGAAAGTTCCAGAAAGGTAAAATTATCAATTTAACACATTGGCGACATTGTATTATTGGGTAAGCGTCGCGTTGCTTGTCGGTATAATGTTTGACAATGCTTTATGGTTTATTGGAGATGAAAAGGTACCCTTATAAAAAGAGCGAAATAACTTTACTTGGACTTATGAAAAATTACCCCTATTAAAGAAATTAAGTCAGCTGCACTAGTGCGTTGAGAGCATATTTACGGTTGAAATAGAAGGTAAAAATAGCATTACGAGAAGTTTTTATAGGTCATATTGTATAGCTTAACATACTTATAACTAAACGCCAGCTACCAAAATTATATATATAACAGCGTCAATTAAGTAGATAAAGAGACTGTAAATCGTAATTAGGTTTCATATTCGATCTCTTACCGTTACCTTAGCTGAGAGTAAAAAACCTTCATTGGATAATTTTGATTGGTTCCATATTATCTCATTTCCCACTCTATTATAATTTTCGCAGCTGACGGACTGTTTCTTTCTTAAGAAGAATTCTTCTATACATTTCATAAATAACTGGGTCGTTTGGTTATACTGAACAATATGAATTGCTTGCATCTCTAGAAAATTGTGTATGTTTTGATTGATCAACTCACCGACGTACGTAGCAATCAAGTGATTTAAAAATTTCCCAACGGTAGTTTACCAAGCAAAAAACTGTGGAAGGTGTGAATACAAAATATTTTAGCGTGTTCTAGCAAAGTAACAGTTCTCAGCTTTTTTGATAACGACTCCCTGTTATAATCATGCCGTAGAAGCAACAATTTATAACGAGATGCAGACTCAGGTGAATAAATGCATCTCTTCCTTTAGGTAAATGTGAGTGCCGTATTTACGGAGAATGGCTGCAAGATAAGTTATTTGCTCGTCTCAACTTTAGATACCTGTTGAAGTGACAAAAGACTGCAATGTAAGCTCCTGCATTGATGCCGCCTACTCTGTCGATCCAGCCCTTTTTATTACAATTTTAGAGTTTCAACACGAAAGTAACAAGAGCTCTTGTTATCTCGAGTTAATAAACTGAAGTACAAGAAAGGGAGAGCTGTTATTAATGCGTCTAAAGGGGTGGGAGAAATGGGTGGTTCTGTCAGTGTTTGAGAGAAGTGGAACGAGAGCAACAGGGGTTGAGACGATATGACGATGGTGCGATCTGTGGACGAACAATGAACTATATTATTGGGACATTGGCTAAATAATGCAGTATGGATGAATTTGTCGTCTGGCTCTATCAATAGATTGTGGTAAATGCTATTCTACAACACAAATCTTGGCTAAACTGCAACAACAGTTGCGCACTGTTTGGTGTTCATTTAGCCAATAGCGTGGTACGTTCATGGCCAATATCATGGCCACATTCTTGGCTAGCCAAACTCAAAGTTTTGAAACGAGTCTTTCAGGGGGGCCAACCTTTATATTATATCTCGTTCCGTGGTTCTCTGTTTAGATTACGTTCATACCGTGTGTTAATATTCTCACATGAATTGTAATTCCAAATGTATGTGCTGTCAAGCATAAGACTAAATTAACGTACTAAAATGTTTTGTGATTCTTGTCTTCATCAACTAGGTATGTAAAGAGAAATCCATTCTAATTGTTTTAATTAAAAATCTTACTCGTAACATTAGGTCCAAATCGAATACCGATGTTTTAATTGGGAAAACTTATCTATCAAAGAATAGATACCGGTAACATGTTGTAGACGATTCTAATTACTTATATAGATGCATGTGTACCTTTATTTAGTGTCATATTCAGTAATATTCACAGAATATTGAAGAATTCTTTTATATTTTATTGTTAAATTTTGATTACTCACACTAATAAATGTATTAAGAAGTAATTGTATTGTTCTTTTAAGTTAATGTTGAAATTGCTCATACTGATTACTGTAATTGGTCGTTATGCATATTCTGCGTTTAACCCTAGATTTGAAGTAAGTATATTAGATGGTTAAAATAGCAACCGAGAAGATTCTTCATTTTTAACCTTCTAGACTTCAGGCGACGCACAATTGTAGTAGACTGGAAATGTGATTCTTATCGTTTTTTTTTTTTTAGATCATCGGCGGAGACTCAAATCTAACTATGCTCTGAACGAAGCTACAGCTTAGCGTCTTAAATTATTTCACGATTATCGATTACTCAGTATCATTACATTTACGAGGCTCAGACGCTCACGTTTTCGTCGATGTTACAGTATTCTAAAATTCTGAAGTCAGAGTCTAGCGGTAATAATGGCAAACTTAACATAAATTTCATAATTATAATCATACATTTTTGGATGATTTACTGACCTTTTAGAGATCCATACTTTAGGATATATCAACCGTGTTATTATTTTGGGCCTTTCATTTTCTGGCTTTATTTTGTTTTAGCTATCGAGATCACAAAATCATATCCTACTAATAATCACAAGTAATGCATTAACAAAATTTAATATTAAATATACAGTCACATGGCGTGCATCTGTTAATGAATAAATAACAGGTCATAAAGCAATATAATCTAAACTAATACTAATTAAAATTCAACAGTACTTAATAATATCGATTAACAATAAATATAATAAATTAGTCAAAATTTACAATTAACAATCACTGTGTTGTACGTAAAAAATCAACCAGAAATAATACTTTGGTGTCTCATAGTGGTTGAGAGTTTTCTCTTTAATTATGCCAGAATTTTTAAGTTTTATTTAAGGGCTTTTAACATGTATCTGTAGTTTTTGAATAGACTTTTAAAGAAAACTCTATCTTCTCTATATCGTCCGCGTTAAAACTAGGAGTTTAGATCAAGCATTAACAAGAATCTCAGTTTTCTAAGGAAGTTAAAATCCCATATGTACTTATTATACACATAATTTTTACTATACAAATCCAAACAACAACGACAACAATGTTTGACACCTAAATAAACATTTTTGCCAAAACAATATTGTATATCATATAGTAAAGGGAAATATAAATACGTTCAGTCTGATAGCTGAACATTACAGCTAAGTAAACCAGAACCAGGAAATGTAATGTTTTCGGTGAGCTAAAATACTGAAACAAACTTTGTTAATCACACTAAACGTTCTAGCGCTGTACCGGACATGCTTGTTTATCAACCCTGTCCTTTTTACATTTAATGTAACTTTTTGTTTTAGTTTGTTGACGTTCAAAGGTTTATAAATTTATTGTACGAACACTTTTTGTATGTATAAAGTAGGAGAATTTGTGAGAAGGAAATTAGTCAAGATTTTGGCTATTATATACTGCACTGAATTGCGTTGGAAATCTAATCCTGTGTAGATGGGGATGCTAGCACGTCGTGTAGGTTGAGGGTCACCGACTATCCTGGGATGTCCACAGGTGTCGTGTGTTGCATTAATTAAGTTCTCTCCCATTAGTTAACCATGATACCGCCTGATCTAATCTTACCTCTGCTCTAACGAGGAGAATCATCAGTAGCCTTCCATCTGTTTTTGAATTATCATTCTCTATTAAGGTAATATTAAGTATTAAAAAAAGAAAATAATAATGTGTAATACAAAACTTGTATTTATAGTAATAAAATATAGCTATAAGTATGTAAACCCTCAAACATGCGGAAGACATACATAAAGGATTAGATTATATTAGTGGGACAAACCGAAGTCCGAGTTTGACTTGCATTTTATGGAATTAATCAACGTACAAATTATGGAGCACCAATCCCTCGTTTTTATCGTTTCTGATAAGTCAATAAGATATTGGTTCCGAAATACCTTTTTACATTAGCAACAACATAAAAAGCTGACTATTAGAAGATTGGAAAAAGGAGAAAAAAAAGAAAGCCCGGATTGCACTGATACCCCTAACACCCGTTTTAACCCTCCCCACCTCGCACACGTGGGAAGATTGTCCGACTCAAGCGCAGTTTTCGCAGCCTTGGTGGGTAATCTGATCGTCCTAGTGGAGACCTTTAGGAATCTTGTTCGTGATTCTTCTTAGAAGCTGGAGCTTGAAACTCAAATACATAATAAACTTAAACGAGTAATGTTCATGCCAAGTAATCGTTTACGGTAAGCTTCTTTGTATTCTCAGAGTAATTGACACATTTTGGTATATTGATTCTTTTTTAACATGCAGAAGATACAAAAAAAAGCTGGCAAGAGGGAGAAATGCGGTACGGGAATTGAGTTCTCGTAAATAGGTTTTTTGGATCTTAAGTTTTATAGACCCTGTTGAAGCTTTCTGATTCTCATAGAACGTTTGAACGCAAATTTAAGATCAAAGACAACTGACCACAACGCACTCAAGTAGCAGCCGCACCAAAGCACTCAAGGGACGATCGGTGTGGTTGACCTGGATGTTCTGCACTGACACGACTGTGCCGTTGCCAACTTATCTCAGCCACACTCGTCGAACTGAACTATTGAGTTTTTCAGAGATTGTTATGCTTGGCACAATGTAAGCCGACGAGACAGCAGGTGTTGAAGTCCCCCGTCAGTGAAATGCCACCACATCCCATTGTAGCTGTACTATTGCTACTAACCGCAACGCACTCAAGGGACAAACTGTGTGGTTGACCTGGATGTTCTCCACTGACACGACTGTGCCGTTGCCAACTTATCTCAGCCAAACTCGTCGAACTGAACTATTTAGTTTTTCAGAGATTGTTATACTTGGCACAATGTAAGCCGACAAGGCAAACAAGTGCTGAAGTCGCTCGTCAGTCAAATACCACCACATCCCATTGTAGCTGTACTATTGCTACTAACCGCAACGCACTCAAGGGACAATCTGTGTGGTTGACCTGGATGTTCTCCACTGACACGACTGTGCCGTTGCCAACTTATTTCAGCCAAACTCGTCGAACTGAACTATTTAGTTTTTCAGAGATTGTTATGCTTGGCACAGTGTAAGCCGACGAGGCAAACAAGTGGTGAAGTCGCTCGTCAGACAGATACCACCACATCACATTGTAGCTGTACTATTGCTACTAACCGCAACGCACTCAAGGGACGATCGGTTGTGGTTGACCTGGATGTTCTCCACTGACACGAGTGTGTCGTTGCCAACTTATCTCAGCCAAACTCGTCGAACTGAACTATTTAGTTTGTCACAAATTGTTATGCTTGGCACAATGTAAGCCGACGAGGCAAACAAGTGGTGAAGTCGCTCGTCAGTCAAATACCACCACATCCCATTGTAGCTGTACTATTGCTACTAACCGCAACGCGCTCAAGGGACGATCGGTGTGGTTGACCTGGATGTTCTCCATGTTGCAAAGTTATTTCAGGCACATTCGTCGAATTGAACTATTAGTTTGTCAGAGATTGTTATGCTTGGCACAATGTAAGCCGACGAGGCTAACAAGTGGTGAAGTCGCTCGTCAGTCAAATACCACCACATCCCATTGTAGCTGTACTATTGCTATTAACCGCAACGCACTCTAGGGACAATCTGTGTGGTTGACCTGGATGTTCTCCACTGACACGACCGTGCCGTTGCCAAGTTATCTCAGGCACATTCGTCGAATTGAACTATTTAGTTTGTCAGAGATTGTTATGCTTGGCACAATGTAAGCCGACGAGGCTAACAAGTGGTGAAGTCGCTCGTCAGACAGATACCACCACATCACATTGTAGCTGTACTATTGCTACTAACCGCAACGCACTCAAGGGACGATCGGTTGTGGTTGACCTGGATGTTCTCCACTGACACGACTGTGCCGTTGCCAACTTATTTCAGCCAAACTCGTCGAACTGAACTATTTAGTTTTTCAGAGATTGTTATGCTTGGCACAGTGTAAGCCGACGAGGCAAACAAGTGGTGAAGTCGCTCGTCAGACAGATACCACCACATCCCATTGTAGCTGTACTATTGCTACTAACCGCAACGCACTCAAGGGACGATCGGTTGTGGTTGACCTGGATGTTCTCCACTGACACGAGTGTGTCGTTGCCAACTTATCTCAGCCAAACTCGTCGAACTGAACTATTTAGTTTGTCACAAATTGTTATGCTTGGCACAATGTAAGCCGACGAGGCAAACAAGTGGTGAAGTCGCTCGTCAGTCAAATACCACCACATCCCATTATAGCTGTACTATTGCTACTAACCGCAACGCACTAAGGGACGATCGGTGTGGTTGACCTGGATGTTCTCCACTGACACGACCGTGCCGTTGCAAAGTTATTTCAGGCACATTCGTCGAATTGAACTATTTAGTTTGTCAGAGATTGTTATGCTTGGCACAATGTAAGCCGACGAGGCAAACAAGTGGTGAAGTCGCTCGTCAGACAGATACCACCACATCACATTGTAGCTGTACTATTGCTACTAACCGCAACGCACTCAAGGGACGATCGGTGTGGTTGACCTGGATGTCCTCCACTGACACGTCCGTGCCGTTGCCAAGTTATCTCAGGCACATTCGTCGAATTGAACTATTTAGTTTGTCAGAGATTGTTATGCTTGGCACAATGTAAGTCGACGAGGCAAGAAAGTGGTGAAGTCGTTCGTCAGTCAAATCATATTGTAGTACTATTGCTACTAACCGCAACGCATTCAAGGGACGGTCGGTGTGGTTGACCTGGATGTTTTGCACTGACACGGCTAGTACTGTATTGAGCTTTCTAGTGGAGTAACGAGAAGAATACGCCCTCCGTGTGTCAGGGCTCCTCGTCAATCACTTATCGTGAATTTCCAAAAATTTTGTGCATGCTAGACTATGATGAATTTACTTTAACTATCTTCTTACCTTGGAACACCATATTATTTTATTCTTTTAGTTATCAATTTATTTTATACGTGTAAACTGCATACTTTAAAAAGGTATTGATAACACAAATACAAGAGTCGGTCGCCTTTAAATTGTTACCAAAAACTAGGTAATTTAGTTAAATAATAAGTATATTTTTAAATAGACACTATACGTATATTAAACGTACAAAATTTATCAATAAATTTCGTCAATTCCTAGATTACGAGTACTGATGAATAAGTGCACAAGATTAACTATACTATTAACAACGACTAAAATGATACTCTAAGTCTAATGAGGCAAATGAACACATTGCGGACAAGTGTACTCAGAGGTAGATGGGTGTAGCAAGTATGACGGCATATTTTGGGAATGACTAGTTTAAGGAATTTGTTCGATTTACCCCGCTCTCCCCTATCCCTCCTACACCAAACGTGAGCTCCCTACAGTAGTAGGACAAGCAAATGGTGATGTCGCCTGTAAATAAAAAACTAAAAATAATAATTCCACTATAGTTATAATGTACAAACAAGTTTATGTTTGAAACATTTTATACTCTCACTCTTGTGTAATCTAAATCAATTATCTTAATAAAACCGATTTATTATTACAATTCCACATTTTGTATAATGACATTCATGTAATGTAATACGAAATTATGAAATGTTAAACATTATTTAGTGATCACTATAGTAGACTATTCACTTGTTTGCACAGCAATAGTACAGTGTTATACTGCATATTATTGACTCTACAGTATCAACACAAGCGGTAACACAGCCGCAGAAATAAATTAGCGAGCCAGTGTTCAAGGCTGTTCAAACATCGGTTAGTAGTGTTCCGTCTGCTCTCAAGCAGTTTGTTACAGATGATATGAATCGATAAATGGACTTCGCGCCATGTAAATTCGCACTACACTAATCTTTTTTAGGTTGCTTATGGGGTTGTTTACAATATCGTATTGAAGGACCACCTCACAAGTTTTGTTTTCTCCCACATTATAAATGTCAAAACTAGATCCATATATTCATTGATGTTTTCCCACGAAGTTTTTCAAACTTTCCCATTTTAGATGCATGTCTCATAGGCTTCCCTTTACTTATTTTGTGTTTAAGATTTATTTATTTGTTTACTAACAATGATGGAAGTAATAATTTGTTGCTGTACACATATGAAAAATTAATGTGGAAATACACCTCTTGGGTTCGTGCGAACTATTCCTTAGAAGTGAAATATTCTGGAATGTTTTTAGAAGAAAAATAGGGGTGTACATTATTTAGGAGTAGGTTATAGTGGAACGACCGTATGTATTATCCCACATGACAATTTTGAGCTCCGAACACTTTTATAACCTTATATTTTGTTTGTTGAATTATGTCTAATTCGTGAAATATTTTAATATAGTTCTTGAAAGGGAAATATCTCCATTGCAGAACGTGGTTACAAAACCAAACATGATTTAAAGAAGTACTTTCAAATTCTATATTAATCCGTGATGAAAAGAGAATACTTTGGAATAATAAAGAAGGGAAATTACTTCAACAAAAAAGACAGTTTCAGATTGTAAAAAGTTGGTAGTCTGTGATAAGCCATATTGTGATAAGCCATAGTTTCAACCAATCACGATAAAGCTACGTCCACTTCATTCAGCTGCGAATGTGCGTTACTAGTATTGCCATTTGTTGTTTAACATTTGTTGACTGAAAATAACTTTACAAATCCGGGCCTAAATAGCTCAAGATTTTAATTCTGTAAACAATGTTTTGACGCGGTGTGAACAGGAAAACTTGGATGATAGTCATAGGCATGTATGATAGTAAACCTTTGTGCTACTTACAATAATTTACACAGTTCGCCTTTGAAGGCCACCCTTGTCTTGACTTACTATACGAAGTTGTCTCTTGGTGTGTGGAAACAACTAGAAAAAGTTGTCTAGAACTTTTAAACCAACTTCAATAATTGTGATCATAATATATCAAAAACAAACAAAATAATAAAAACTTTTGAAAGCACAAATTGTAAGTAACTTTTCTAATTCTGTTGGACCCACAGGTCAGACACCTTCACGTGACCCTAACATAATAAACTCTGTGTAAGCACGCGACGGTGACACGCATCTTCTCGTTCAGTCCCTCACGTATGGAGAGCAACAGGCCAGTGGAAAACCGCTGGTCCTTAAAATTGGGCAATTCTTGTTTGACGTGACATAAGATAAAGTATAAACTGTAAGGTCACGCGACAGTGACACACGCACCGCACATGTTAGGGTGCACGTGTCGCCCTTTGCAGCTTTATGTTCCTTGTCGGTACCAATTGACATCTTAGCCGTTCAACGTCACTGGTAAGTTTAGGAAAACCGGAAAAATGTCATTACTAATTAATTGCCCGAATAGACACTTTGGAAAACAAATCAAAAGTAATATTCTGACCAAACTGAAGAAAGAATTGATAATCTATATTCAAAAATGAAGTTTAATAGTAAAATTATATAACAGTGATTGGATAAGCATCAGTAAAATCAATAACTTTGAGGAGCTGTGTAAATTCCATTTCTGTCTGTCTATCTATCCGCAGGACATCTCGAGAATGAAATGAGCGACTTGAAATTTTGCATGTAATCTCCGCGAAACCTGTAACGCGACATATGGTGTAACGTACCCCTACGTTTTAGAATATGAAACAAGGTCAGAAGCATATCTAGTAGTAATAGATTGTTATATCAACACAATCAGTATAACAATGTGTTTGTTCTCCTGTTATTAAAAGTATATTACCTATCTAAGTCTCGTCACAGGTCTCAACCTTCTGGTTCTTCCTGCACTTAGAGTGGAATTCTATGTGGAAATGCAATTCATACCTACCAGCCCTATCTCACTAGATAGGAACATGATAACCGTATCCCGTGTTATAAGTAATAAATCAAGATATAACCTCAAACTGAATGTCCTCAATCATTTGTGTAAACTGTAAATTTGAAAAGTTGACGTCATCCATAGAGCTACGCTGCTTTCAACTCAAGCTTCAGACTGCTTGATACCATCATTGGTGGATCACAACATTCTGCTGGTGAAGCTTCGCAACTATGGTATTGGCGACCCTCTTATTTCTTGGATTAAAAACTATCGTCAGGAAGGCGTCATTGGTAAAACTTCTTACAATAGTATTGTTAATTTACCCAAACCTCAGGTGTCCCTCAGGGATCGCATCTTACACCATATCTCTTCAACTTTATCATCAGTAAACCACATTTAGTCAATGGTCCTATTGTTTGTGGGCGATACTAGTCCGCCAGCTCCTTGAGCATGGATCAACAGTGAGGTAAGCGTATCGTAGAGGCCAAACATCAAAAGTTTAGGCGATAGGGAGCAGGTTTTTGAGGGTTTTTGGAGTTCGTTAAGGCGTGCAGTACCTTGACGTTGATGTTAAAGCACTAAAAAAAGCTGATTTGGGGTTACTTGATCTCTTGGTTAGGTTGTGTTCTTCTTCTTCAAGATTTTAATTCGGCAAATCAATTGTCTTGAACTGTTGCTAGAGATTCACATACGTGTGCTTTCTTTAAGAACTCGCTCTCAAGAATTGTTCTGTAGGCATCACCATGTTAAGGCATACGCTTACCACAGCCTGTTGGCAAGAATCCTGCTCCTGGGAAACTATCTGTAAGGAGGTGAACTTCCTCTGCAGCAGCATCGCGACAATCAGAAACCAATCCCTGGGCTGTTTCATACCAGAATGAGATACTACTTACCTGCTATGTTTCTGATTCTCGTATATTATATAGCAGATTATGTTACTATTCGATTAATGTTATGTCACTATTTATTTGTCTTATAATCACTTACTGGTTCGTAGTTGTGTTGTCATTGTTTGTTGTCAACTTTGTATTTTTAACGATGTCTTATTATGTTGTTTTTATATTTGCCAAGGTATTTAAGTTAGGTATTTGTAATTGATCTTGATCCCAATTTTCTGGTTTGATCCACTTAGTTCCTAGTTCTTAAATCATCCACTATGATAACTATTTATTACAGCTTTTGTACTGTATTTATCTTAATTATTACTGTACTATCAATTAAGGATGCTATATTAACATAATATGTTGTAGTTATGTATGTAAATTGTGTTGTTATATTAATTTGCAATGGCTTGACCTTGAAATAAATTAATAAAATAAAAAAGGTATAATAGGAAAATTCTGCCCATAACATTATATTAGGCTATTTATATATCAATACAAATTTGAAACAAATTATTCTGTATTATAATACTTATTACTTTATAAACGTAATATGCTGTCTATTTATTTTATTTTGTTCTAGATATCTACAGGGTGATATCAAATTGAATTAACATAAGTAATTAATTCATGGGAAGACTTAAACATATCGTTGATCCAAACATTTTTTCTGAAGCATATAGAACAAGATTAGATTCCCGTCAGAGATAAAATAGCTAGTTGTGAAAACAAAAAGCTAAACGTGATATTAGTTTTCAAGATGATATTAGGCTACGAATCCCTATCTGACAGCATCAGAAGTTCACAAATGACCGGAGAGGTGGCTGTGTCTTCAGTCGCCCAGTCCCAGTCCCAGGAGTAGCCACGCCCCGATAAGGACTGTTGTTTTGATGTATTCCAAACATCCAAGGCTACAGAATCGGAGATTGACCAGTGAATACAATAAGATTGATCTGGTATAGTTTATTTTTCCGCTATGTTTTGTGGAGAGACGTTTTTGGGTTTGTAATTCAAATATATGTTTTTGTATTGACAAAGGAATCGCCTGCCCAGGGATTGGATCATGCAGTTAGTAGTTTGTTTGTTGTTACTGTTATTTATTACTATTACACGATTAATATTGATTTATTATTTATCTACTAATACGAAGTATACACGTGATACATCACGTAAATATTAGTTCCGCCGTTGACAATAAATAAAAAAAAGATTTGTCACAAACTGATGTCGACGATGTGTTTCCATAGGTAATACTCCATTAACTGAATAGAATAATCAAAGAGTGAGATAACTTCGGTAATTAATATTAAGACGTTACCATATCGCGAATATGTACATTTTTATTAAAGATTAGACAGTCCTTTGGCGCTTTATTATTATTCGGAGACCACTCTGTTATTACTACTACTAATAGCTACTACTTATTATTACGCATATATGTAGGTTTGGATTAGGTTATCAAAAATATGTTACTAGTATTACTATAGTTAAAGTTAACCTTTAAGAGCGCTCACCGAAGCCGTACTGATACCCAGGGGCATTTCCTATCGGTACTTTCCCAACCTCAGATCACATGCCAGATCGTCCAACGTTATGAGAAGGTTTCAAAAGATTAGTTCTTGACCTATTGTACAGTACTTCTTGTTATCGCTTCTGATAGGAATTTTAGCATTAATTGAGTTATTTAATTTGCTGTCTTGAATTATCACAAGTTTCTCAGATCCTGACCTTACTTTATTAACGCTTTACAAATAATAATACTAAATCACCGCTTTTAATAAAGTGCTAATTTTGTAACATATCTACTATTATGGACCTTCAACGTAAAGAGAACGTGTATATGCTGCAAGACATTATATTTCTAAGCGTAAATTATGGTATATTGAACCACATATTAAGGTCAGGGAACACACACAATGAAAACACAGAGTGACCTTGACATTGAGTTGTAGGACAAGCAATCGTGTACAACACGAGAGCCGCGCGCCGGGTCTGACTATTAGTACAGATGACGTCATCATGTCATGCTAGTTGTTGGCTGAGGTTTAGCGAAGAGGGTAGAAGAATTTCATTTTTCTCAAGATAATATCATAGAATCAATTTAATGTCCAACCACATTTCAAAAATATTGAAAATAAAATGAAAAATCTATATTTCAATAGGCACATTAAGGGTCTCATGCTCTATTCTTACCCTTATAAACACCTTTAAGAAGTTTAATCACCAATCTAAACTGTGAGGCGCTTGGAAAGTATGGGGTATGGAAGGTGGGATTGGTGTTCTGAGATAGATTGACTAAGGATGTTCGAATATCGATGGTGAATACCCAAAAGATCTTCCAGAGGAAAGCCGGGAGCTCTTATTCGATACTATGACGTCCATCTATTCCGTCGTCCTGGAGAACAAAAGTCTGTTGAGCTTTCAAATTATATGATATGAGAATGGATGTTACTAACTCTGTATAATTACAAAGCTGCCTAGCACTGGTTTATCGTACATTTACTACCTCCCGTGTTTCTCATCTAACAAGCAGCCGATATTACACTGGAAGTATAGAATAAATGTAATGTGATTTAATCAATATCTTCATGTAATTATGTGAACGCAAACAGTTAAAATAAAAAGTTTTTAAAATATTATAATATCTTTTACATTGTTTACTAAAAGAAAGGAGTACGCCACACCACGTGTCTGCTGCAAAATTTCGCGTATTTGCTCCCAAAAAAATTTTGCGCTACAAGTCGAGTGTGGCTGCTGCTTGGATGGGTGACCACTGAGCGAGCCTGTCCTTGCAAGCGGTCCGCCTGCCTGCTCGCCCGTATGTGGTGGTTCGGAAGGAATCTTTAAGCCGTTGGTGCCCAGTTTGTTGGAGTGGGTTTCTTAGCCATAACTTCGCCTGGTTTAATAAGACATCTTTACTTGACTTTACTTTACAAGTATAATTATGTCACATGTTAAAATATCCTATGATTTTGTTCATTAGTTTGCTTACACGTTTACTTATTCTGCTTCAAAATGACCAAAGTGAAAATGTTCGCTAACGCTCAACCTATAATTTGATGGATTGAAATACACTATCATCGAACTCGATGTTGCATACATAGAAATTAAGCAAAATTTCAAGTCTATAGGTCAATTCCATCTCGATATATTTTGCGGACAGACAGATAGATCAAGATTTTCCAGCCCCTCGGGTTATTGGCGTACCTAATGCTAAGCTATGAACTTTGCAGCTGTTAACTCTCCCGTGTCTGTACATTTTGGAAACCACTTTGTTTTGTATGTATAAGCGTGCCTTAACCAGAGGCCGTGACATACATATGCATGAGACACGAGTTAGAGAACTACTACGGGCTGCGAGACGCAGAACAGTGGTTTTTGAACAACTGCCCTCGCAGGCAGGTGTTAATTTTATTTACAAACTGCCAAATTCGATAAAAAATTCCCTAACACCCCTTTTGGTATCATAAGCATTTTATAATGCAAGGAAGTTTTTAGCATTTAACTGGGAGACCGCCCAATTACACAACGGATTCTGCTGTTAAAGTGGGTTATATTGTCGAAGAATGAAAGGTGTACAATTGTAAAATTGTATGTGTGAATGAGAATTTTGTGATATGAATGTATGAAATTTTAGATTACAATCCATGACTTTTGCTATACAATGTACTATTGCCGCCGTAATAAAACTGATTTGATTTGAACTATGATTGGTGAGCTCACATTCGTAGTGGTATGTACGAATAGGATTATAAATTACAGAACTCTTGGCTTTGTCGATAGCAAACCAGAGATTGCTTTATGTTGAGAAACAGCTAAAGCCAGTTTGAATGTTAGCAATGGCTGCGGATGCGGTGTATGACAGTACTGTAGATGTGGGGAGCCGGTCGAGACTGATATGACGGCCCCATTGCTGTCTGTCACCGTCACAAATTACTGTTGTACTATCGGCATGTATAATCATGAGTCAGTGCAAACCAGAACCTCATGTTCATTACCACTATTACATCTTGTTCAGATAACGTGCTTATGACCATACTGTCGTCTACTCTGTGTACACCATACTACAAATTGCGGTGTATTGTGCGAGATACTACAATGTCACTCTTTATATAGCATTTCTCCAAAACTGTAACTCTTCAGTGTTAGCACTGTAACGTTTGCGAAAACTAAAAAATAATTTCTATTAACAAATCCCGATGAACATTACCTTATGAGTGTAAATGTGTACTATATCTACAACTACACAGCACCAGCTATCCCCTTATTTTATTTTCCTACCTGGAACTGGACAATTAGTAACTGACATTAGTAATTTCTTACAAATTTAATTATAATAAAATAGATTGGCTCTCTAAAATTGCAAATAGTAGTTAGTTAACATTTTAAGGTCGCAATATGTCATTTTTTACATTAACAATGTAATTGTTATAATCGTACATAAATTTAGTCGTCAGGTTAAATTATTGCCTCTTTTAAAATAATTCCCCTCATTCTCCCTTAAATATCATTTGGATTCCTCGAATAGGTTTTTATGACCTGAAGTGAGATTTTCTCTACTAAAAACTTAAAACCCGTCAGTTCATACCCATAATCCAAATAAAGTACTTATAGTTTAAAAACTTATGAATTTTTCCTTTAAACTTTAGAAGGATATAATATAAAGTAATACTTTTTCTTATTTTGACTATCAGAATTTGCCTCAAAAGTACGTCTTTCTGTGTTAGCTTTCAATTCCGACCTAAAGCAACACTACCCTTATTGCCCAACAATTTATAGATGATCGTTCAGTGTTGTACTTGTGAAATACTCGTGTTATAAATTTGATATGATAATGTACCTAATAAGTAATGCAGCCCCATCATCAAGTCATCGGTGTTAACAGTGTAGTCATGCCTCATTTTGAGCAAATATTAGGGATTCAACTAATAATGTAGAAGATCGAAGTACGCCACACCACGTGTCGTAACAAGCTGCGCTGAGATTGCATGTCAAATTTTAAATCAATATCTTATTTCGCTCTCAAGATGTCATGCGGACAGATAAATAGTCAGACAATCACACAGAAAAGAAGTTCATACAAGATGACGCACCATAGAACTCATTCTTGTAGAAAGTTTCATTCAAAATGTAAAGTGTACACATGAAATCTTTTTTGACATATTTTACCATGTTATACATTCAGACTTTTTCCTCATTAAATCGGCTTTCGTACAAGTGTTTAAACAATTAAAGTCTGCACAACAAGTAAATATAAAATGATGTGTATGATGGGGTAGTTTAGACTACATGTTTTAATATGTCACGTATTTTAATCTCTTGTGGGTCTATTGAGTTTGTTTACAAGTATATTTATTCTACTAATTTTTCGTTGTTATCATAGTTAACCATAGAACCAATGTAAAAATAGTTTCAAATTTATACGTCAGTTCGTTTTCGATATATCGTGCGGACAGACAGACAAAACTTAGTGTTTACATTTGTAAAGCGTTAATGCAGTAAAGTCAAGATCTGAGAAGCTGGCTATAACCCAAGACTGCTAATAAAATCACTAGATTAGTACTGAAACTCCAATCAGAAGTGATAACAAAACTGCTATAAAACTCGTCGAACTAATCTTAAGAAACCAAAATCACCCAGGAATTCGTAAAAATCTAAATTTATCTTTCATAACAGTGAATAATGGAAATTTTAGATGCAATTCAAATCAAATTTATTTACTGTACATGAATCACACAGTATTACCACAGTAAATCACCGGGCAGAAAGAGTCAATTAGCTGTTTTAAAGCCACAATGAGTGAGCTAGCTTTCTTTCTCAGGTGTTTTTTTTTACGTTTTCTTTGTCTTCGTTTTCTTGTACTAGTCTGCGTTGGATTTTCCGTCAGTTATCTATTCAGCCAAGTACTTATAGTAAAATTGAAAGTTCATTTTTGGTGATTACGTACTGTGGAGGCAACAGAAAGTTTTCGTATTTCGGAACTAACTGCGATGCAATGCGATCTCTTCCTCAGGAAGAGAACTAACTTAATACATAACTACAATCCAGGTTAAAATAAACAAGTTATACTACATAGTTGTGACATGAATACATCAGGAATTATGTAATTCAATAATAAGATTCTATTCTGTAGGTAAAGGCTGATTACCTCGTCGAGATACTGATCCTCATTCAGTCTCTTCGCTATCTTCAAATCTTACATTTAATTTTGTAGAGATGAAGGTTGGTATTAGAAGAACGTTCCGCAAACAAATCACAAATATCACTGTAGTAATGGTCGTGTTTGCACTGTAGTACTAATGTTCCACCGTGTTTGCAAAACGAATACACGTTGTTTTGTAGTTAATTTTCTATTCACTGTTTCTCAGATAAGAACATAACCGCAAATCGGTCGTGTCAACTGATTTAATGGTACTACTCACTACTCAAGTTCACAACTTTACTGCTTATCACTACGCTAGTCAAAACAGAGTCTTAATGTGTCTTAATGGAAAATAATAAATGACTCTCATTATGAAATATTGGTCACCAATTATGAATTTTCGGTTCTTTCACCAATGATCAAGCTTGAAACAAGATTTAGTTTGTTTCATGTTGTGGATTAATTCGGCTATTTGCGATAATAATAGTTATATACTCAAATCACGTCAGTAACATGAGATATCAGGATATTATGAATCAAAAATATCTCTTTTAATATAAAGTTCTGATGTAGCACTATGTTTAGTACTGATATAATTTTTGATTTATTAAACTTAACATAATAACGCAATGAGAATTAGAGATAATTCTAAGTAAATTTGTATTAAAAACACATGCATTTAAAAGGACTTAATTTTAAATGTATATAAATATATTTTTAACTTAAAAAATCTCTAAAATTACTTAAAACTCTGGATATCTACAAAAGATAAACAGCTGAAACTGCACACTTCAAACTTCATTAACACCGTTAATTATATAAATTTATATAGTTGTTAAATATATGTAGCTATTATAGTAAGAGGATTCTTAACAACTGCATGAAACAAAGGGATAGGAGGTAATCAGCTTAAAAGATTTGGAGCAGAGTAGATTTCAACATGAAGGCGGTTTATAATTATTATAATCACTTAGATTACGCAATTAAATAGTATTTTTATACATATATGCTACGTATCACTTTTATTTTCTTTTTTTCACCTTGGGGAATATTTTGTTGTAAATGTTTTTATATGACTTGTTTAATAATTTCCTAAAATGTAGTTTCATAGTCGTTTCCGAATAATGCTTCCGAACCTTGGTAAATGCACAAGTATAGAAGATAGATCTGAAGAAACAGTTCTATAATAATACTGATGGTATGTGACTGGGAACAAGTGGCCTAATCCA
Organism: Homalodisca vitripennis; assembly: GCF_021130785.1. Lineage (NCBI taxonomy): Eukaryota > Metazoa > Arthropoda > Insecta > Hemiptera > Cicadellidae > Homalodisca > Homalodisca vitripennis. Next base: position 91,186,796 of record NC_060209.1, on the reverse strand, counting down.
AGGTAATATCAGTGTACAAAAGTGTACAAATAGCAATAATTGACTGTTACCTCAGTTATGTAATCTACACTCTTCCCTTCTGGAATAAGTTACCATAATTGTATACCAATGAGTTTAAACTGTGTTCACTACTCCTGACGTATGATGACATATAATCTTACATACTTATCCTACATATTAAAATCTCAAATGTAATTTTAAATTGTATTCGTGGGGTTTATCCATTGGCCTGTCCAGTTTAGTGAAGAAGTCAAGTAAATTCTTTATGTTTATAAAGAGATTAACAAATTATTCAATACCACCACGTAAACTGTGGTCTCAAAAACAATTTATAGGAATAAGTTTAGAGCTTTTATATTTATATAATACAGTTAATGCTTTAAAAAACTGACGGTAATACTGTGCTGTAAAGCATAATTCATTTCTCTCAAGTACAGTAACTATGGTACATAAGATGATTTCTGTTATTGAATGTCGAAAATGTGAGACGATAGGATGTCCACTTGAAGTACCACTTCGTAAGCGTTACTTGAAGCCTAAACATAAATCTTATTTTTAAATGATCAATACAATACGTGTGAAACGTCAAGCGTTACGAAATACAGTTCTTTATTTTGGCAATAAGAAATATCGAGTTGTGGTTATCGATGGTATTTGTATTAAAAAAAAAACTGAATTATATTACACAGTTTATGAAAATAGTTGAGTTATTTATTTACTTATAAAGTAAACGTTGACTGAAGGGAATAGTACTGTTCCTATTCACAGGAAAAATGAGAAACCTACGGTGAACTGCGCTCTAATCATTTTAAAATTCTGGGTAGCAAAGCTTTACCTGAATTAAAAATTTGTAAGATATAATGAAGTAGGTCACATGTTTTCATGTATTTCAGTCACTGAGGCCAATTAAAATTAGTTCAATAATATTTAGGGCAACACAACAGAAAAGTTTGCAAATATGGGATTGTCTATTGCATTTATAAATTCTGTAAAACCATTTTAGGTTTGTTCTTTATACATTGTATAGACGTTTACTTTACTTACTGCTACATTACTTTTAGTACCTATAAAAGAAAAGGCTCATATGTTGCAAAAACCTAAAATGAATATTGATTTACTATTGTGCATTTAGGGGTCTCGCTTACTTGTAAGAACCTATAAACACCACTAGTAATCGTATTTTGTATAAAAAAGATTCACTGTTTTTTAGTTTATGTTTTAGTATATTTACATATTACATAGCACAATTCGAAACATAAAAATCAGTATTATTGAGACAAAACATGCGTATGGGTTTTCGGTTTTTTAAATGGAGGGGAGGAAGATCCTATTGTACTCTAACCCTGCCTATTCACTAGACATGCCAGTGCAGTACTGTACGAGATGGACAGTGCACCGGTACAGCCAGGATGTGACTCCGCGCTATATGTAATTTAATGTCCGACGTCTGATATCCAGTAGTAAGTTGTTTCTGTTGTCATCAATTTTCACTATACTTGCCCTTCCACTTAGGCACCGCCTTCGTTCACATCAGGTATATATCTCACGAATTTAACCATTATAAGGTTCGTGTTCTTATCAGAGCTGAAATACCTCTAATGACACATAACTTCAACTTCAGGCAAGGGATGCAGCCTAGTAGTTGTTTGTGGTGTCTTCTGTGTTAACTTGACATTGGTATTCGACATTATCACTTAGAAACTCAGTGAGTTGCAAGTCGAGGGTTGTCTGGAATCTTTAATGCTACTACGACACTACCGGGACCGATTGTGAGAAGAAGTTACAGCACTGAAGCTAAGAAACATATAAGCTTTGGGACTGAAGTTAGAATTTTTGTCGAAAACATTCATCTTTCAACAATAACGTATCATGGCGGTAGTCGTGAATTGCTTTTTCAGTCAGTTACAGATATTTCTTATATTGCTAACAAATTATTTTAAATGGTAGAGAAAAACCCAAATAATAGTAAGAGAGCTGGTACAGCCAGAGTTAAAATCCTTTATTCATTATGTTCAAAGTAATGTTTAATTTTCAATTTAGATTTACTAAGGGTATCATCATATTGAACAAACTGTTTATTTCATAATAACAGCCAATCACCAAGTATATACTCAAAAAAGAGTTCAGAAACAAAACTCAATTTTATTACATGCTGTGTCACAGTTATTTTTTGAAAAAGATGGGAATAGCACCCATTGGTGGAATCCAATAATGTTATATAATTTTAGTTTTATAACTCCAAAGTAATGTAGCCAAAAATTTAAGTAGGACAAAAGAAATCTTTTATACGATGATTTATTAGCACATAATGCAAAAACCCTCTGGAAAGGCCGCATTGTGGACTGTTGAGTGCGAAATTGACTAGATAAGCAGTGTAATCATTGAACTGAGGGCACACTGTAGTGTAGTGTACACAAACGGTGTAAGGTTATCTCTGGAGTGTGTCAGGTGGGTTACAAGAGTTCTGTTGTGTCAGGATGAATTATTTGCTAACATGTTGACCTAAGTTATTATTAGTTGTTATTATTAGGATAACATACCAAACGTAGTGTTTAATGTGTAATATAAACAGCTGAATAATGTTGACAGCTGAGCGTATGTTGGCAGAATGGAGATAGATCGTAAAAACAGCTGAGCATTGTTGAACAGTTCTTGCGATTACAATATTTTGTACTGTTGTGTTGTGTTTTGAAGTTGTAGTGAATAAATGTAGTTAACAATTAATATTCTTGTTTATTGAAGTTTTTGGTTTAGGATCGACTATTATAATTGGGGACCGTGACAGTATTGGAAATAATTTCAATGTTAAACAAGAAAATTTTCGGTTTGACAAAAGGTGGTACATTTTGAACGCAACGATGAAATCACCGTAAACAGATTGGACCAAGGTAACTGTTACTTGTTTGTTTAAATTCTCTGTTTAAATAGAATCAATTGATTTGCCGAATGTTCATTTAAAACAAAAGTTGATTTTTTATTTTTGATATTTTTTAAACAGTAAACTATTTTTCAAGAAAAAACTTTGCTAAAAGTATTAAAATGTCGGAAAACCCCACATGAAGAAATAGCGGTAGATCATATGAAAATAAATCTAAGGTCGAAACTTCCTGTTGGAGATCTAATAACCGGACTAATTGAGATTGAAAATGGATCTTGAAAATAATGCAATCAGTCCAGATGAGTTCTACATTCAAAACTATATATACAATACCGGAATACTGAATAAATTTGCGCAAATGCATCAGGGCTTTTCGCACTCAATTTGAAGGTCAATCTTAATCTTTCCGTAATCAATTGAGAGAGTTTAGAACACAAATAGATTCCCAATCAGAAGTTTTGTTAAGCGAAATGCAAAATAAACTAGAAACTCAATCTGAGTTGATTACAGAGTTGGATTCTACGTATAACAATATGATGAGAGGCAAGGTAGAATCATAAGTAACAGTGGCTGAGTTGAAGGACCAGACCGAATAAAAAATAAATACGATGAAAGATGATGTGGAAAAAAGAATTACAGAAATAAGTAACAAATTTGATACAGAATATATGCCGTGAATTAAAATTAGAGTTGGAAATTCTACAGCTTCCGAAATCTGTCAAATAACACCTGGAATGACATTGGATCTGAAAGTCGTAAAGGAAAGTCTACCATTATACTATGGACAACTTGAGCAATGCCCAAGACTTTTCCTTAAGAAATGTCGAGCGCTCTTGGAAAGAACTAATTTGCTCCAAGAGAAATGGTATGCCATCAGTTAAAAGGATCTGCTGCTAGTTGGTGGCAAAATATAAGCGATTTTAATTCGGATTGGTAAGATTTTCAGAAAGAATTTTATATAAGGTATAACTCTAATTACATTTTTAGTAAGTAACTACTGGCAAGGCTGAAATGTGGACTGCTAATGCGTATTTCACGAGATAAATAGTGTAATGGCTAAACTGGGGCGCGCACTGTACACAAACGTTGTCAGGTTATCTCTGGAGTGTGTGTACTAAACGTAACAACACGTCTTCTATAAATATTGAACATTTTTTTTTAACTATTGTTTTTAAATCATCCCTTTTTAATTTTTCAGGTTTGAAGATAGCGTTTGTTCAGTTTCGAGAAAAATGATTGTATATCAATCAGCTGTAGTAAAACAACGCATATGTGGATACGTTAAGAATCAGTATTACTTCACTAATTGCAAACTAACCAAGTTCACGTTTTTAGAAAAGTATTCATATGCAACTAAACTATGTATATTTTATGACGTTTAATAACGAAGTTTCTGTATGTTAAAAGCTTGACATTATACAGTAGTCGTACCATCAGTGTTGAACAAATGAATTTCGATAGCTAATAATGCATTTCTCTTCGATAATTCGAGATGCCTCACGCACATGAAATCTATCTTTCCTCCCTTGTCGTAAAAGATATGTTATCTAAATTGGTATGGAACAGCTGCCTGCTGTTAGATCAAACCTTTTAAAACTCTATTCGACATAAATTTATGTATTGATCATGGAAAACGTATATAAATATTCAATTTTGAATATAGCCGCCATAGCATATTGTTTTCTTACATTTTCCTTCAATCCAATTCGTTAGGAATATGTGTTGTTACACTCAAGAGTGATCGGTGTATTTCTAAAATGACGGAGCGTGTATGATATGTCAGAAGGTGAGGCTCGGAACAAACATTGGTATTTGCTGACGAGACCGAACTGTTACTGTACAAACACCGGCTTCGTCGGCGAACCACTTCCTTTTCTTTATCTTGAATGAAAATAAAATGTGAACAATTTAATGTTTTGGCAAATTATCACAGTTAGATTAAATTTATTTTATTAATTATATTTGTATTCATTAATTGAGACTCATGTTTATCGTTACATTTTTCTCTTTCATTTCCCTTACAAAAAATATTGAAGTGAATTATCTAGTTTGAGCAGAAAGTTACAAAACAATACATTAAAAAAATAAATACTAAAACATATAATAATAATAACAATAATAAAGCGAACTGCTTTATTTTTGACGATCTATTGAAATGTAAATGAGTGCACCAGAAAAACTGGCCCTGTTAAAGGGATTTCATATCTATAAATAAGAAAATTAAAACCTCTGGAGAGCGAAAAGTGTTTGGAGGAGATCCAAATTGAGAATTGGCAAAAGCTTAGATCAGCCGAGTTGCTCTGATAAAGTCAATCAGTACAGTAAACAAGCTCTGACCTTATCAATAATCTGTTCAGTGAACACTCCAGTCGTGTCTTCCATCAGGTTACACGTTCTACAGAAACGAGACTACACAGAATCGACGTCCATTTCAGTACAGTAAACAAGCTCTGACCTTATCAACAATATTTTTAGTGAACACTCTGGTCGAATCTTTCGTCTGACTAAACGTCCTACAGGAGAACTGAGGATGTGGTGAATCCGCGTGTCTGTCAGTACAGTAAACAAGCTCCTACCTTATCAATAATCTGCTTAGTGAACACTCCAGTTGAGTCTTCCATCAGGTTACACGTCCTACAGGAGAACTGATGATGTGGTGAATCCGCGTGTATGTCAGTACAGTAAACAAGCTCCTACCTTATCAATAATCTGCTTAGTGAACACTCCAGTTGAGTCTTCCATCAGGTTACACGTCCTACAGGAGAACTGAGGATGTGGTGAATCCGCATGTCTGTCAGTACAGTAAACAAGCTCCTACCTTATCAATAATCTGCTTAGTGAACACTCCAGTTGAGTCTTCCATTAGGTTACACGTCGTACAGGAGAACTGAGGATACGTTGAATCTGTGTCTCTTGTCAATACGATAAACAAGCTCTGACCTTATCAATAATCTGTTCAGTGAACACTCTGGTCGAATCTTTCGTCTGACTAAACGTCCTACAGGAGAACTGATGATGTGGTGAATCCGCGTGTATGTCAGTACAGTAAACAAGCTCCTACCTTATCAATAATCTGCTTAGTGAACACTCCAGTTGAGTCTTCCACCAGGTTACACGTCCTACAGGAGAACTGAGGATACGTTGAATCTGTGTCTCTTGTCAATACGATAAACAAGCTCTGACCTTATCAATAATCTGTTCAGTGAACACTCGTGTCAAGTTTTTCGATGTTGGACTTACTGCTTTGCCAGAAGTCATAAACAGGATTTTCTCTCTCATTATGGGACTTGACTTTGTTATAAACTTAATGTTACATAAACTATTAATCAATATATATATGACTACTATATTGTAACAGTTAAGCAATTCATGTGGCAAAACAAAATAATTTAAGTAATTGCATTTGTTCGTTTAAAGAAATAGCTGTAATGTTTTCTTAGTAGCGTATAATATGTATAACATAGTTTGTTTATCAGAACGATGATAGAATTTGTGCCAAAAGATGTATTTTGTTGTTTTTGTGATTTAATCATTTCTTGTTGGAGTAAATCATACATTACGAATTGCACTGGGTTAGATTTTGTCGAGCTAAGAATCTTTTACAAGGAAAGCGTTGCTAGAGTTTAATGTTTTCTTGTATACTTTTATGAGTTGGTTATAATTCAAATATAATTTTGTTTTTATTACTAATGAGATAATCAGTACAGTCAATATCATAAAGCTTTTAAGGATTACCACATAATTTACCATAGATTCCACAAAGTTTTTGTATTTACTAAAAACAATATAATCTTAAATGTCTTAAAACCTTTGAGGTTTGCCGTTAGAAACAAATATTTGACGCAGTTTGTTTGGTTTATTCTAATAAATTACTTATGCCAGTGTTGCGTTGTCTTAGGCTTCATGATTCGATAAGCCTTCAATGTTAAGAATGCAATAGTTGAACGTACCAGAGTTTCGTGTTTAGAAGTTAGCGAGGTAAGGCGTCTCGGTCTAAATGGAAAGGTAAAAGCTATTTAAAACATGTTCACATCACTTAATTTATCTTTTTTTTTTATCAAACTTCTTATTAAAACTTTGAAAGCGGAATAGATCATCCAATTTTAACATGGTGGAGTTTAGGCTTATTACATTGGTAAATGTTTATTAGATAAGAAATATAAGCCTAATATGGTTTTTATGTAATTTAATTTTTTATTGTGATTTTTGCACGTTTATAAATTGAGAATAGTAATTATAACGCTCTTAATAAAAAACATTTTATACCTAAAACAAGAATGATTTGTAGTAAACTGTACTTAACATTTTGATTTTAAAACTTTATGTGGGATTCTTTATTCGCGTTCAACATTTAATTTATGCGATTTTCTTTTCAACTTGTATCTGATTTAATTTAGATTTTGCAGAAGTAGTAAAGTGTAGCGAGTACTCGCCGTCTTTTGAATTGAAGTTGCAGATACAATCTTTTCATTTAAAGGAAATTGCCCGGTTCTGAAGTTTTCAGTTAAACTATCGAATTACTTTTATGAGTAAATAAGTATTACCATTATTAATTTCTAATGACTGATTAATAATTACACTAATAGCATTGGAGTGAACACAATTATTTACTAACTCTGAATTAATATCAAAGCTTATATGAGACAGTAAAATTTAATAATGCAGCATAATGTTTACAGTAACTTTTAACAAATTGCATTTTGACGTTGAACGTACTGTCGAACTGCAAGATAAGTTAAGGAAGTCAGTTGAGTGCGTTATGGGCAGCTATATCTCTAATACATGTTATGTTTCTGCGTTAAAATATGGGAATCCAGGATATATTATTTGTTTACAGTAAGAGACGTGTAGCAGTGCCCGTGACCTTGGTCAGTGACGGTGTGGTGAGGCACGGCGCGGGGGAGATCTGCGTGTGTTTCTGCAAACATACACTAGACACTCCCGTCGCTTACATTTTCCGGCTCGCTCGTGATAATACATCGATGTTTTTACGCATGAGTGTACAACTCTGGCCTACTCCTGTTATGCACACAAATACATGCCTCCCAACGTCATGCATACGTCTCGCTATGTTAACAAATACAATTAAAAGAACCTAAACAGACGTATAAAATTGACGGCATGTAATCACCAAGAAACTCATGGCAGTAAATGAGATTTGTTTTACAGTATGGTACAAAAACCAAATTTTTAAATGAATTAATGGCTGGGACATGTTGCGCCTCTCCACAACGTCCTGTGTTCACCTAGTACATCTCCCCTTCCCACGTCTTCCGTTTACAGCGTTGAAACGGATAACATAAACAACCAATGTATTATGTATTAATTCAATGCTAAAAATAAAATGGGAGCAATAAAAAAATTATCTACACTTGAACGTTCAGAAAGAGTTGAATTGTATACACTGCATAAAATGAACTTATGGAGTAAAAATACCAGATACATATTGAAGCGATTTTTATAGATATTTTATACCCCAATAGATGTGTCAACGCTAATTTCCCTTTTAAATTGGTTTTTATAAGGACTTAACAATGTTCATATAGTTTATTTTTACCCGTCACCTTTAAAACATCGATCTGTACCAAAATATTTGCTTACTCCTCCTACTCACACATGCGGTCTACGAAAAGAGGAAGATTCTATTGGGGAATGTTCTGTTTTGAATGTAATTTCTGTTTGTCACATGTATCAGTTTTAATTATGAACAGAAACAAATCCAAGCTAAATTTGTGTTACTGTACCGTAAAATGTCATAGATTGTAAATTTAGTTCATACTAAAACTTAAACAAATGCTAAAGCGATACATTTTGACGTCGGAATAAGAAAGGGACAATGACAGTTTTACATATGCTCTTGTTTGTCTGCATGTAACTTCTGTAAAAGGGAACTAATTTGTGAAGTCAGTTAATAAGCATTGGCTTTGTTTGATGTAGCACGTTGTGTGTCTCATCAGGAGCTCCTGCATTGTCTCCGGAGTTCGTTAGCTCTTTACTGTCTATAAACACAAGATAACAGCCATTCGCGGCGTCGAGCCTCTGTCATCTTTGTTCCCTAATAAAGTCTTCATCGGAGTTTACTACCTACCGCCTTTGAGTACATCCTTTGACTTTCAACTAGAACACTTCCATTGCATTTCAGAGGTGAAATATTATTAATAATCAACCCTTTAAATACATAACGGTACGGCATGTAATGAGCTATTATAATTTGGATTATGAAAAAAATTATATGTGCAAACAGTTATCGACACCAACAATAATTGGCATAATCAACTCATAATTCATAAGGGTTCTCAATAAATGATAAGCATACGTATCAGGTCGAGTTCAAGAAAGAAAGAACGTAGCCAGAAAAATTGGTGGGGGGGGGGGGTTCAGACAACTGATGTTTTCCCGTAATGGACAGAGAGTAAGGCCCATTTCGTTCCTTAAAAAGTTCTTGACCCATTTATTTGTTGATAGCGATCTTTCAGCAGTAGCCTACATGTCAGAATTATTAAATTATTTAAATAATAAACGTTTACTAAAAACTTTAGAATTTGGGGTGTGTCCAGATTCCTTTGACTCCACCGCTGGCTACGTCCTTGAATAAAAAATACTATATAGGCTACGTTTCCAACATGTGGTGGAAAGATTTGCTGTAAGGGACGTTGAAAAGATAGAGGTGGTAGCTTACCGAGAGGAAGATGTAGTACGTATGTAAAACAGTCAAATTCCGACTTACAGCTCTACTGTGTGAAGGAGAAACTTTAATGAATTGTGATACACTAGGGAAATGGCTACGGTTCGAGTGTGATGTACGATGGTAGAACATCCAAATTCCTTCTCACCGTTCTACTGTGGTAGCTAACGGAGAAACTTTGCTGATTAGTCATGCAGGACCAGCAAGGTTACAGCTCCTGTGTGATGTACTGGGTAGAACCGCCAACTTCTGACTTACTACTGCGCTTTTGTTAGCAAACTGAGAAATCTTGCTGAATCACGGCTACAGCTCTATTTGGTGTACGTAGGAAGACCTACCAAACGGCTGTCGGAGAAATCTTGCTGAAGCGAGATACACTTGAAGCAGCACGGCTACGGCATATGTGTTATGTTGTACGTTGGTAGAACTGACAAACTGTGACTCACTGCTCCAATGTGATAATGTGGTAGCTGACGGAGATATCTTGCTGAAGCGCGATACACTAAGAGCACGGCTACGGCATGTGTGTGATGTTGTACGTTGGTAGAACTGCCAAACTGTGACTCACTGCTCCACATACTTGACCCGACATTTTATTGCCAGTAGAATCGATTTGTCTTTCCATTGTTTATTTCTGTTGCTTTGACTGACTCTGCCTACATGGCCTTGCAGACATTTATATGATTGTTAGGTCAGATCAAATAAGGTGCTGTTTTAGGTATCTTGTATCTGTGTTCATATCTATACTCTAAAAAAACAGTGATTTCATTGTTGTTGCTTAAACTTAGTATGTGGATATATCCGAACTCATGAAAGATATTAAGACTGTTTGGTTGGTACACTCTTCTCTTAATCTCTAATATCAGACGAGGGAATCGAACTCGCGATCCCCAGACTAATTCCCGCATCCGAGAGAAGCGACTTAGACATTTTTATTAAGTATATCGATCGCCCTTGTAACAACACATGGAAGTTTAACAAGTGGACCAGTATTAGTCTCTAGAACAACACCAGTTTTTTTAACTTATTTACGGTGTTATCAAAACTTGTCTCATTAAATATTTCACAGATCCTTTTTTTCATTAATGACATCTCATACATTTACACGTATTACAAATAGCTTGAAATGTTTTAGTACACTATGTTACCTCAAAGGTGGCTATTAAGAATCTGATTCGTTCTCCGGTTTTAGAACTTCGACTGACTACCCTTTGACTAGCACACAGTTTAATGTTTCGGAGGTTGTTCCAGGGATAGGGATATCTTCCAGAGCATGAGTGATAGAAACAATTTGGGTGTCTTAAAAAGTACTTGTCTGAAATCTCGGTTATACCGCTGAGAAATATGTAAATATCCGCGGGTTATTTTTTGAGATTCCGTTCATCTGAAATCTCATCAGCACGGACTTTGGATCTGAGTTAGAGATAGTGCAGGTTTAAATCCTGACAGTGGACGTACCACTTTTTGTCAGTACCATCGATCTTGCTCTTTACCGACTCTCCCTCTTATTATGTTTGATAAGCTCCTTGCACAAGCCAGTGGCCTATTAAGACAGTTACTATTACTACGAGGCCCGTTCTAAAAAACTGCGTTCATCATATTTAATAAATAAAAGATCAAGAAAGTGATTTTGAGTATTTTTTTATCATAACATTTACTGGCCCTGTAGAAAGTGACTGATGAGCATTCTATACCTATGCATTGTTTCAGTTGACTTGATACCAAACAGGCTGTGGAACTGAGGAATGGAATTGGGCCTCCTCTATTCCCTGCTGTTACGACGTCTCCTTAAGGTGGTAATGAATAACTGATAGTATATGAGCTCTTTGTCATGCAGAAGACACGTGGAAATATATTTATTCGTTTACAAAATATTAAAATATAATAATAACACTCCCAAAAAGGAAAAATATGTCAATATTATTTAAATAGAGATTGGGCTTAGGTTACTTATTTTAAGACAATTTACATCAGTATATAATTTTATTGGGTTGTATATTTTAAATTGTAACCCAAGAGAAATGTACACGTTTAATCAAAGCAAACGTAGTATCTGCAGAGGAAATGAGATAAGAATTAACGTAGTTTTATGTTAATTCCATAAAGTAGTTTTAAGCTCTACTGTTGCCAATCTTGTTGATGTAAAACTGCGGGACATAGCGTGTGCCGCCGCTTGCCAACACAACGGCACACTACGTCTTCATTGTTTCCTCCCATTTCGTCCGAGCACTGCTGCATTATTCATTTTATATAATAACATTAACTTTTATTTGGTAAAATATATTGTAAGCGTACTAACATCTCTCGGGATTACCTCATTTTGTCTGATAGCTCTCTTGCCTATTTTTGCATTTTCTAAAAACGTTAATAATCATTTTAAATATTTGATAAAACCCTACGATAAAAATTTTGTTTCAATTTAACTTACAACACTATTTGAAAAGTCCAGTTGCCTGTTACTTTGTCATATAACATAGGAAATTAAAATTCTGAGATTACATTCTGAGGAAGTGAAGCCAAGTTTGTGACGTATTAAAACATTTGGGTGAATGTTCCTTCTAAATATGGGTGACCATAACTCAAAATTTTAAAAGACAGCCCTTTCCTTCCAATTGGTGACTCATTACTGAAAAGGGAAACAAATACTAAGATTTCAGTGTGAGGCAGAGGTCTTGATTGTTATGCGTTTTCTATGTATTGCAGATAAAGAATTTAAAATGACAATTTATTTTTACTGGCAAGTCCCGTTTAAGCAGTAATTGAGTAAAAGGCACTAATGTCTTTAAAATGTTTGATGAGAGTAAATATGGATTTATAAAGTGGTTTATTTATTAGTAACTAGCAAATACCCTCGGCTTCGTACACAATTTCGTAGGGCTTGCTCGTGTTTGAGCTCTTCTGGTTCTAGTGAATTATATTCCTGACACCAATATTGAGTTTGCCTTGTTCCCTCGATCAAGTCAAGAATATAATATATATATATATATATATATATATATATATATATATTTATATATATATATATATAGTAACTTTGTCTTTTAGATATAATACTTAATATCTGATAAAAATGTACAGTTAAAAGTATATTAACAATGACACTATGTGTTGGTTTCTTTATAGTCTGAAAATATTCGTAATATTTTAGAACATATAAAAAGTTGGAATTGGTACATTATTTCAACAGTACAGTCAAGCGAACTAGCTTTGTTCTTGCCGACTGCTTCAAAGGGAGTCTTCAGTGTCAAATTCTGGCCATCTTATGTTTTAGGGAATTTTGTAAGGTAGATTAGTTCCTACCTAATCGCTGAAATCTAAAACGGCGTTAAAAATCTGTTATTTCTTAGAGAATGTACTTACTATAAATGTGAAAAATTGGAAATAATACAAAATTCTTGCATAGAAGTTGATTACATTAGACGAGCTCTTATAATTAATATTTCACAACATTAGAGACCAAGACGAGATTTTTCGCTACTTTAGAGACCAGTGGGGCGTAGCCCGGAGGGAATTTCGACATAGGACTATATTCATCCTATGGGCTGTTAGAATGTCTATGTAAAAGTTTAGTACCGTCGGTTGAATAATTTATGTGTGAGAGCAAAACAAATATACAAATGCACTTTCGGATTTATAATATTATTAGGATAAAATTTGGTAATAATTTACAGTTACAAGTATATTTTTACTAACATTTTTAGTTTTCTTATACGTATATCTTCGTACTTACGCTCAGCGATTCTATAAAAAATTGAAATAAAAAATGTTGTTACTTTTACTTACTCTATGCTTTCATACTATAAATGTAAACAAATTTAAAATAGTAGTTAAACTAATGACGCATATGGTTGTGATATTATAAAACAATGTTTACACAGAACAGTTGATTACAGTTAAAAGGCTTTTTCAATTAATATTTCGCAACTTTAGACACCAAGATGGGATTTTCGGTACCAGTGCGATGTAGACAGGAGGGATTTTCGAAATAAAATTAGGCCTATATTCATACCAGGGATCCTAAGGATGTCCATGTAGAATTTCAGTACCATTGGGGTGAATTTCTATTGGAAATGAAAGATTACTTAATATATGCTTGTAGACTTAGGGAAACTAATGCTTGGAAAATTCTTTAGCTAGAAATAAATTTCATAAACTGGAGAACCCCAGATTCCGTGGGACCCGGAGGCCCAGAGATTTGAATCGGATGAATAAGTTTGAATTAGGTTTTATACTAGTATAATGGATCAGAACAGAAGGCACCTCATCGCGAGTTTTGGAAACTTGAACAAGGTCAAGGACAGGTAAGTCTAGAAAAGTATTGAATCTTTGGATCAAAATTAATTTTCCTTTGCAGCAGAATAATTTTTTTTCATAAAAATAAACCTCATTACTGAAACCAAGAACTGGCACAACAAAGACATATAACAAAAGATTTGGATTTTTGTCAGCCACCATTATTAATGTAGAGTAAGTGTAGTGAGTCAGTCATCTTTTTATTTTGTTCTGAAACTAGTAATTCGGGGATTGCCCTATTAGATGTACTTTTATTTACACACATTATGTCTGTTTTGTTTCAGGTAAGGTTCCGTCGCGGCGTATGTGTGTTAACACAAAATGTGAGTTACTGTAATTTGTGTGAGTTTATGACAAAAGTATATGAATGTGTTTTTAATTCTCACAACTGGTCATTGCATGTTTCCTTGTTAATACATGTCTAAAACGTTAGTATAGTGTATAGATTAAATTATGTGATTTTCCCCGTACCCTTTTAAACGTGTCTTAGGGTATCGTATTGTACCATGGCTGGAATTTTTTTTCTAAAGTAAATACTCATCGCCATATTTGACTTTTTTGACAAACTAACTTATTTGTATAATTTAAAAAATGTGATGGATGTGGCGGATGATTTCTGATCACTTTTTCATGGTAAATACGTTACTGCAGACTGGTTTTTGTGGGTTGAAACGCCAAAAACAGTATTACTCTCTACACTAACATATGAAGTAATTTTTGATCAAATTTAGATTCTCGTACATTGTGTAAGCACACAACCTCGTTTTTCTTGATTTTGACGTCTAAGAAAAAAATCGAAATGGTTGAGCTCGAAATAGGACGACATTGTATGAAAAAACAATTTGTTCCAAAATCATGTTTTTCTGAACTCGACACATATATAATTATATCACTATCAGACAATTAAATAAAAGGACAGAAATTAGTCACTTTCAGGGTCTTTTCGTGGTTAGCTGACCCTGATTTAACATCAATTTACTTCTCTGACGGTTGATTTTTAAGAGAGCAAGGTAAGATATGTAGACTCTCAGAAAAATATATTTTTCATATTTTTAACATTTTTGATACCTTCCAATTTAGATCTCCACAAAAAGTATCGCGCCAAACGGTTTATCTCTTGGGAGATGCCAGTACCCGGTATACCGATATTGTACTAAGGTTTGTATCCGCTGCACAACAAACTCACTTGAAACATTCTCATATTTTGTAACGTAAATCACACATTATGTGTGCTGTTATGCAAATGTTAAGCATAATATGTAGTACACAGTATTACAACACAGAATATAGACACGCGAACACAGCACCCAATCACTTTACGCGGTACCCAAGCGATACGTCAGCTGACAGAAGTAAACATCGCTGTAATTAATCATTGAATGATTCACATACCCTGGACGAAGAAGTAAATATTATAGTAGTTACATTAATCTACACTTCACCACATATAGAATACAAGCAGTGTATGAAGTAGTAATAAAGTAGGAATGTATTAGATAAAGACTGGCACCTGTCACCAGTACAGTTCTAAAGCAAGGTAGGAGTACACATATACACCACATATTGCACCACGTGTCGCGTAACAGGCTTTGCTGAGGTTTCTTGCAAAAGTCTATCGCTCTTTTCATTCTCGAGATGTCCCAAAAGCAGAAATGCAGGCATACAATCATACAGGAAAGAAATTTACAAAAAAATATTTACACTTAACATATTCCATGGATGGACATGCACCAGCATAGAACACATTTTCGCCTATGCAAATGTAAAGTTTAATGCTAAACATTGAAAGTCTGAAATGTTTCTCAGTATATCTTGCCACACGATACATTCACATTTTTGTTCATTGAGATAGGTTTCGTAGAAGCGTTCAAATAATAAACGTTCCGGTGAGCTAGGGAGAATAGCGCTGAAATAAAGTCTTTGAACATTGACTTTCCGCTGTATTATTTTCCCT
The DNA here is from genome assembly GCF_021130785.1 of Homalodisca vitripennis. Taxonomy (NCBI): domain Eukaryota; kingdom Metazoa; phylum Arthropoda; class Insecta; order Hemiptera; family Cicadellidae; genus Homalodisca; species Homalodisca vitripennis. The sequence continues at coordinate 91,170,986 of NC_060209.1, read as the reverse complement.
TTTACTCTATGAACCAACGTTAAAATCTCATATAATTGTAATCTAAATTCGTTTACAACTTAATTGATTCTGTATTTTCTCGTTATCATCATGGTTACCCATAAGATCAATGTAAAGATATTCGGCAACGCTCAGTCAAATCCCGTAGAGTGACATTCGCCATTATTGAAGTCAGTGTTGCTTATATATAAATGAAGATTTAAGACAAATTTCAAGTGTGTAGGTTATTTTGTGCAGGAAAATGATAGTTTTCCAGCCTTTCCGAAGTTGCTAAATATCAGCCAGTTAGAGCTCAGGACAGGAAATATAGTATCAGAAAACCTCCAGCGCAAAGGGTGTTACAAGTTCAAAGTGTTTACTTAACATTGCCATGAGAACTCTTAGTTTTTACAAAAGCAGTATAGGTGAGCTCTAAACGTCATATATTAATTGACTTCATTTACACTCTACTAATTCACATCCACAGTGTATTCAGTATGAAACAGCGTATGCACATCTTGTGTGTGTACATTCTAGCGACATACTCTCGCATGGATGATCACAAATGTAATGCTTCAGTAAACTCTAACGTGAAGATGTAAAGTATCGGTAAAGTAAAGTGCGGCTGCTTACTTTTTGAACGGCTTTGCAAGTTCTAGTGTAAAATGTATGTTGCCAATATTGTTGCCCTACAATAAGTTGGCTCGGCGCCAAGTTTCCCTGTGCATTGGCCTGTAAGCAACACGTGTACCTGGCGCATTGTAGTGGTAAACTGTTCGAGTTTACAACTACTTTAAACTTTTTTTATGTATACTGCTATCATGCAAGTATTGTTACCCTACAATAGTTTGGCAAGTTTCCCTGTGCATTGGCCTGTAAGCAACACGTGTACCTGGCGCATTGTAGTGGCAAACTGTTCGAGTTTACAACTTTAAACCTGTTTTATGTATACTGCTATCATGCAAGTATTGTTACCCTACAATAAGTTGGCTCGGCGCCAAGTTTCCCTGTGCATTGGCCTGTAAGCAACACGTGTACCTGGCGCATTGTAGTAGCAAACTGTTCGAGTTTACAACTTTAAACCTGTTTTATGTATACTGCTATCATGCAAGTATTGTTACCCTACAATAAGTTGGCTCGGCGCCAAGTTTCCCTGTGCATTGGCCTGTAAGCAACACGTGTACCTGGCGCATTGTAGTAGCAAACTGTTCGAGTTTACAACTTTAAACCTGTTTTATGTATACTGCTATCATGCAAGTATTGTTACCCTACAATAAGTTGGCTCGGCGCCAAGTTTCCCTGTGCATTGGCCTGTAAGCAACACGTGTACCTGGCGCATTGTAGTGGGAAACTGTTCGAGTTTACAACTTTAAACCTGTTTTATGTATACTGCTATCATGCAAGTATTGTTACCCTACAATAAGTTGGCTCGGCGCCAAGTTTCCCTGTGCATTGGCCTGTAAGCAACACGTGTACCTGGCGCATTGTAGTGGCAAACTGTTCGAGTTTACAACTTTAAACCTGTTTTATGTATACTGCTATCATGCAAGTATTGTTACCCTACAATAAGTTGGCTCGGCGCCAAGTTTCCTTGTGCATTGGCCTGTAAGCAACACGTGTACCTGGCGCATTGTAGTGGCAAACTATTCGAGTTTACAAGTTTAAACCTGTTTTATGTATACTGCTATCATGCAAGTATTGTTACCCTACAATAAGTTGGCTCGGCGCCAAGTTTCCCTGTGCATTGGCCTGCAAGCAACACGTGTACCTGGCGCATTGTAGTAGCAAACTGTTCGAGTTTACAACTTTAAACCTGTTTTATGTATACTGCTATCATGCAAGTATTGTTACCCTACAATAAGTTGGCTCGGCGCCAAGTTTCCCTGTGCATTGGCCTGTAAGCAACACGTGTACCTGGCGCATTGTAGTGGGAAACTGTTCGAGTTTACAACTTTAAACCTGTTTTTATGTATACTGCTATCATGCAAGTATTGTTAACCTACAATAAGTTGGCTCGGCGCCAAGTTTCCCTGTGCATTGGCCTGTAAGCAACACGTGTACCTGGCGCATTGTAGTGGCAAACTGTTCGAGTTTACAACTTTAAACCTGTTTTATGTATACTGCTATCATGCAAGTATTGTTACCCTACAATAGGTTGGCTCGGCGCCAAGTTTCCCTGTGCATTGGCCTGTAAGCAACACGTGTACCTGGCGCATTATAGTGGCAAACTGTTCGAGTTTACAACTTTAAATCTGTGTTATGTATATTGATGTCATGTATATTGTTAAACATAGTATCCAGTAACGATACAGAGTAACGTGATAGGATTGTACCTAAATGTAAACTCCCCAAGTGATGTGATCGTTATATATATGTGAGCCGATCGTTATGGTTGGCCCAACGTTGCTTTTTGAAACGCTTGCCAACAACGCCGTTTGTGTTATCCTTGGAGCTTTAGTGCTTCTGAGACCTGTCATCCTTAGATCTCTTATCTTGCAGAGCTCTTCTACAAGGTATAATTTGGGGAGGGGAGGTATTTGGAATTTGGACAAATATATACATAGGTTTTGCAGCCGAAATGATACCTTTTTAAAGTTAGCAGGCATGTTAACTAAATACGGCTTAGAGTTTCGTAACAAATAAAATCCATAAATTTTGAAAAAAATTGAAAACTACTAAAAAAATAAATAAATTTGATGACTACAAAAATCGGTAGGGGAACAAAATAGAAGGCACCTTTTCAGAATCTTAGAGTCAACATGTTGGTTATTAAGGCCAAAAAGAGTAAGAATTGCAGTATGGGGTAACTAATTAAAATTATTGTGATTGACGGTTAATGATGAAACATACAAGTAAACAATAAAAGTTTTGTTTTGCATTACAACAGTTAAGGGCATACATCTGTATTATTTTTTGACTGATTTTTGTTGTAGGTTTGAAAATGTTGATAATTAAATATAAAGAAATGTATTATTTAAAAAAAATCTTGTTATAATCTTATTAGTTTTTACAGTATTAAGCTTTAAAAATTTAAACCGAGCCCCATCTTTAAAATTGTTATTGTAATACAATACTAATTTTTCTCTTAATTTGAGAGACTGCAAGGAAAATAATTGAAGCAAATTCGAGTTTTTCTCTTTACTGGTTTCTGAAATTAAAATAAATTCTTAAAAGACATACAAGGGATATAGACTGTAAACTACACATTTCTGACTCATGTATTACATATTTTGTTTGTCTTGACATAAAGAACAAATTCCCAAATCAATACCGGAGACATTGAAAACATCTTTTATGAAGTGCTGGTAGTTTGTGGAAAAGTACAGTTGTGGTGTGTAAAGCTTTAAAATGGAAACATATCCCCATTATTCCATCTTGTTTAACAATTACATCATTTAGCCCTGGAATCATAATGTTCGAATTTACCGAATTAAGAACTATAGATTTGAAAATTTTAAACAACCCATAAAACGGCAAATGGAATGTTGTAGTATCATATCTTGTTATAGTTCGTTGTTAGTGAAACAAAATGTGGTTAGGTTCCATACTTGCTTGCATAATATGTAAGCAACATAACTTAAATATGCAACAGATTTAATTTATCCATTGGAAAAACTTATAACATCTAATTTAATCAAATATTTCTGGAACCTTTTGAGTCTAATTATTAATGACCCGAAGGATACTTCTTACAAATTGTCTTATCTGTGCGTGCGATAACTCTTCATAGAAAGGAAAGGGTCTTGAAAGTTGGGGTAATAGGTTGTAATAGTCCTCTTTGTAGGTTGTAATAGTCTGTATATTCGTACGTGCGATAACTCTTCATAGAAAGGAAAGGGTCTTGAAAGTTGGGGTAATAGGTTCCTCTTTTGTAGGTTGTAATAGTCTGTATATTCGTACGTGCGATAACTCTTCATAGAAAGGAAAGGGTCTTGAAAGTTGGGGTAATAGGTTCCTCTTTGTAGGTTGTAATAGTCTGTATATTCGTACGTGCGATAACTCTTCATAGAAAGGAAAGGGTATTGAAAGTTGGGGTAATAGGTTTCTCTTTGTAGGTTGTAATAGTCTGTATATTCGTACGTGCGATAATTCTTAATTTTCTTTTGAAGTTAAGAAAGAGAACTTATTCATTACGTAGGCTACTTAAAAATGACTGGATGGAGTTGGTAACAGAATAACATTCTACAGAGTCTGATACCTAAGAGACAAATCAAATATTAGGACGTATAAAATCTATAAACAAGTTTTAGTGGTTTGGTATGTACTAACCATATGACCCAACAGTTTTAAACTTACAACAAGCCTTCTGCAGTTTAGAGTGTTAGGCATTTTTAGCAGACTTTAGAACCATCCTTTAATGAAAATCAAAGAAAATCAGTCTTGAACATTTTTTATTATGTACATAAAAGATATCTGGAAGAAGTGATGACAAGGAAAATTATTGAATAAATTTCCTAATGTTAGAATCATATTTATTGAAAAAATTTCCTAATTTTCTTGAATCATGTCATCAAAGATGCCATTTTCTAAAACTACAACCCATGTACATACTGTAAAAATTTCCATTTTTAGTCGTTTTTTTCCTGATTAAAAAACGTCATGGATTGGTAAAAAGAATGTGTATACTTTTCTCTCTTCAAGAGAGTTACCTTAAAGTGCTATGAACTTCATACAAACATATTTTTACAAAAATGGATTGTACCATCTTAAATGTTCCGTCCAATGAAACCCCACCTCCCTCCCCACTCAAATTAACGCGGTTAAGGATTGATTTTTTATGTTGAGTTTTTTTATTGTATAAGCATATTAGGTTGTCTGTTTATACAACGACCATTGGCTTCGGCTCTTGGAGTATTAATTACAACTGACATTAGATTTTAGCAATGCGATTGAATACGGCGATCTACTTGAAATGTCTGTAGTATTGCACTGAGCTAAGTCTCTCTAGTCTCAATCGGTTCTGTCCATAAAAACAGAGTGAGAGAGAGGGAAAGTTTTATGTTACTGGCAGCATGGACATAAACATCAAGTGTAACTAACCGTAAACTCCTGGCGTGTAATGTCTGTTTAAGTGACACGATTTTAATAGCCGTCCAGTTGTATTCATGGCTCTGGCAAAATTATATTGTTTTCCCGGAGCCGGGCATTATTCAATGAATAAATTATTTCTGTGCGAAAACACACGTTTATGATTATCAACAAAAAGACCTATTTACATAATGGTCTGTTTTATTATTCACCGCTCCATCACTATTTTCATAACAAACTTCATCTTTCACGTATTAAAATTCAACTCATGTTATGTTAACTTTTTTAATGATTTTAATGTCCTGTTTCAAACATTTCATCCCGTCATACGGGGTTCCGCAAACCTCACTTCTGTCACGTATGAACCATAACAAAGACCAACTGTTGGCCTCATGCCCAGCTCTGACCATTGTTCCAACTAGTTAACATTGTATTGTCTGTTTAACGCGTTTCCTGTTTGTTTAGCGTTTACAAGATATTAAAACGTAAATAATCCATTCTGCCAACATTATAACATGTGTGTTACGTTGAAAGTGGATTAAGAATTTGGGCAGAAACTGCGGACATGTTATGCGCAAATAATAAATATTAAGTAGCCTACTCGTGCACTTCTTGTTAGGCAAATTTCTAATCATGAAATACGGGTGAAATTCTAATGCAATCTGTAAGAAAATTGGTACGAACGTTTTAACAACGCACTGCAGGGTTAGGTTCGTTGATCGGACCAATTGGTCTTGAATGGGTGAAACTTAAAGGCAAACAAGTTTTCTACATAGCTCTATAATCCTTTTGATGTGATATATTTTTTACCAAAATTGGAATGAACGCTCTATGATATGGAAGATAGGGTATCAAGTGGCTTTTGATCCATGGAGGTAAATGTCTAGGCTTAAAACTATTCTGTACATATTAATTTTGCACGCTATTTGTCCAGCACTTTTGTTGTGTCCGCCACAAAAAAAAAAAAAAAAAAAAAAAAAAAAAAAAAAAAAAAAAAAAAAAAAAACGTATGTATAGCGATGTAGGTTATTGGTCACGAAACCTTAAATAGAATTCAAGGATAAAATTTTAATTAACTCTTCAAGTCTATACTAATCTTGGAGGACCTCTAGGGTCATTTTTATCCCGAAGTCAGGTAAATCCTCCTACGAGGTTGTAAAGGCTTACAAATCAATAAGCCTAACATCCTTCTTTCTCAAGACCATGGAGAAGGTTCTGGATAGCCATTTAAGGGACACAGTTGCCATTAATTGTCCCTTACATTCAAACCAACATGCTTATTAGAAAGGTAAATATTGTGTCACAGATCTATATTGTTTGGTTGGCAAGATTGAGCACAAAAGGAAATAGCCTTAGGATTATTCCTGTATATAGAAGGAGTTTTTGATAACACAAGTAATCACTAAATATTGTCTAAGCTTACATCCAAGGGTACTGAGAAAACTGTTGTTGGATGGATAAAGAACATTCTTAGTAGTAGCAGAAGAGCACAGGTATCTCTGTGTGGAGTATTAAGAGAGGTCACAACGAGGTCAAGTGAGGAAGTCCACAAGGTGGTGTACTGTCACCTAGCCTGTGGAACATAGTTGTGGATGACTTATTCTGGACTCTCAAGGAACAGGGTATATATGCTCAGGGCTATGCAGATGATGTCATACTCATTAGGGGCAAGCATATGGTGACTTGCTTGGAAATGATGCCGAGAGTACTGTCCATTGTGGAGCGATGGTGTGAAGAAAAAGAACTAGCAGTGAATCCTTCGAAGACCGCCATGATACCATTTACCATGAATAGGAGGAAGGAATTACACAGCCAGTCCTATGTGGGGACCAGATACAGGTAAACAGGGAGTTCAAATATCTAGTAGTCAAACTGGATGATAACCCTACCTGGAACAGTCATCTGGAATACATAATCAGGCGATGTCAGATTACATTGATGATGGTGACACGTGTGGTAGGATGTACATGGGGATTTAGACCCGACATGTCATATTGACTATACACCAGAGTCATTAGACCGATGATGGTGTATGGCTCATTGGTATGGTGGCCAAAGATTCAACAGGTGACTGCCGCATAAAACCTGTCAAAGGTTGGCGTGCTAGGGGACTATGGACATAAAAGACACACCAACCGCTGCCATGGAAGTAATGCTAAACCTCTCACCCCTTGTGACATATTTGTCGTAGGAGAGGCTAGGATGGCTGCTTACAGACTGCAGTGCAATGGTAACTGGCATCATCACCATGCTAGCAATCACTCCAAGATCTCTGACATTCTCAAACTGGACATTGTCAAATCTAGAGATGATGTCTGACAGAATGTTAAAGGTTACGGACTGGGAGAAATAATTTTAAGTCAACATTGTTGAAAGAGAGGAATGATCAAATGGGAGCATGTCTACATGAAGAAGGCTGTAGCCTGGTACACGGACGGGTCGAAGACTCCGAAGGGTACTGGGGCGGGTATCTGAGGAGCCAGATACTAGAGCTAGCTTTAGTTTTAGCCTAGGCAAACTGGCAACTGTCTTTCAGGCTGAAGTTACAGCCCTTGCGGAGTGCGCAAGAATTAATGTGGAAAGAGGCTACAAAGGAAATCCATCTATATTAACTCGGGCAGCAGAGCTGCTCTGCAGGCAAATGCCACCCATGGCTGTATTTCAAAGACAGTATAGGAATGCCATAAGGTCATGAAATTACTGGCGAAAACCAATAAAGTTATTCTAACATGGATGCCTGGGCATAGAGGAATCACAGGAAATGAAGGGACAGACAATTGTACTAACTTCGGGGCCAATGGTCCTCTTACTGGTCCTGAACCAACGTGTGGGGTTTCCTATAACGTAGCACGGAGATCAGTTGTCAATCGGGTGTTTAACAAACACCGAAAACAGTGGAGGAGAACTGAGGGTAAGTTCCCTCAGCGAAATTACAAGCGAAGCGGTTACTCGATGGACCATCAAGGAACATTGCAGGAGATGCCCTTAGAATGGGTACAACGGAGATCCGTAAGATGACTGGTTTTATAACAGGTCATTGGATATTCCGAAGCCACCTGAACAGAATAAGTATTCCGGTTCAGGAAACATTGTGCAGGAAATGTGGCAATGTTGATGAAACATCTGAGCATGTCATATTTGAATGTTCGATATTACAGAACAAAAGCTCAAGGTCCCTAGGTTTTCTTAGGCATACTGAAGAGGGGTTGGAACATGCCAGCATTGTTCAGAAGATCTCATGGTTTTGTAAAGGTCTGGTATTTGACATAGCTTAAACCTGGAAGAGGGTGCACGATATGCCGGATAGCTGATAGGCAATTACCAGGCCCAGGAAACCTGGTCCTCTGTTATATATGTTATATAAGGTCCTGGTTATATCTAAGCAGTTCTTAAATAGTGAACAACAACTATATTTACGCCTTTGAAATTCCGTTGGAATATTTTAAAACCATACTCAAAGTTCAAAGTCAATTAAAGCCTCTACCATTAAATTATATGGAATTTTTTATTCGCGAATTTCTTTAGCAAGAGTATAAATTAAACTAAAATAAAATGCCCTCTTCTCAATAAGAACTAAAATATGTTCTTCAAATAAAAACAAAATTGAAATAAAATGTAATTAAAGCTACTTCTTCTCTTCTTAAAATCAGATAATTAATCAAATTAAGATTAAGTTAATTCTTAGAGTTCTATTGTGCACCTCGTGGTAAACTTAAACAGTTGGATTTTGTCCAGTTCCTGTTATATTTTAGTTATTTTTTTAACTCAAAAGGAACTTGCTACAAAGTAAATACTTATTTATGTCCAAAATTACACAAATTAGTCATAAAGAATTCAAATCTTACCTATTATAAAGATGAAATTAATCATAAAGATTACATTTTCTCTCTTCTAAATGCTATCCTTTTTGCTGGATTAATTTAATAAAGTTGAAATCTAGTCTTTCGTATCTGCGTGAAATTCCCCAAAATCGCTCGCGGAAATGTTGACACACACGGAACTGACTGACAGATTCGCGCACTATAACATCAGAAATATCAAACGGAAGTAGAGAAGCGCTGGTTTAAATATCCCCCCTCCATACTTATTGATGCAATCACCGAGCTATTTCATTGGTCCAGCCGTATCCACAAAAAATGCATAAATTATTGAATGTATATTTCTCTTTAGATACCAATTAAAGCAGCAAATCCTCCTCAGTTGAGTGAATAGAACAAAAACTGTATATCACACTGTGTGTATAGCTTCTGATAGTATAATTTGTCTTCCTTTAGACTGGTATGATGAGTAACGATAGCTTACTCGGACATATACAGTTTTGGGCTAATTGTTTTGAAAACACAAAAAAATAAACTTTTCACATAATTGAACGCTGTGATATTCAATTTTTATATGTAATTATAGCCTGCGGTGGAATAAAAGATAGGAATAATTTTAATGAGACGCCAGTCTCCTTTTTAGGTTTTCTGCTGTTCTTACTGTCCCTAGAGGCCGCAGGGAAAGGGAACCAGCACAGTACGGGGTGGACTCTAGTGACAGTGAGGATCTAATTAAGCCAGGATTTGAATCTGCCCTATCTCCAAACCTGACGCGTCGTGTAAATACGAATCTCCCGGGACGACGAGAAATGGTGTTTTTAATATAAGTTATTGTATAAGTCTGGGCATGAATAAGACAGTACAGACTTGTCGCATTTTGTTTATGTACATTTTAAGGTAGCTAACTAAAGATGGGTTTTCATTATTTCATTACAATTTCAGGAAAATTTTACTAAATATTTAGTTCAAATTTAAATATTAATATCCAAAGTACAGTATACTTGGCAGCTATGACTAATTTTTAAAATTTACTATTAAAAAAGTATATCTTCTGGCACTTTCGGAAGAAATGTTGCTATCATCTTAAAATATCAATTTTAAATTAAAATAAATTTTTTAAAATTTTCTTACGTTAAGAAACATAATAATCTGCATACAATACTTCAAAATCAAGTATACAGTTTGGAAATTGAATAATTACACTTATTATTTATTACAATAAATATAAAAGTTACACGTGGTTTCAATTAATGATATATCATGTAGAGGACCTCTAACTTTAAGTATATTTCTACATGTAATTTTCAAGAAAAGTTCTCTTCTAACTTTAAAATTTACGATTTCTATTCAATAACTTCTTTTTAAGGACTGTCGTAAATCTTCTTAGTTGTGAAACCACGTGCAATTATGGTATTTACTACTTTTTAGTAGTAATATCCACACTACACTTGTTAAAACTTTTACTAAAAATTGAGATTCCCAACTTCCTGAATTAGCACTAACCCCTACACTCGATTACGCATGCAACACTCGTCCTCCAGATTGGCGGCACCGTAACAATCGATGGACATTGTCCTCACTACCCTACTCGAACCCCTGTCAACCAAACAAGAACCTACAGAAAGCTTCTTCTAACTTTATAGAATTGATTGGAGTTGCCACACTAGTGCATCGTGCACATATATTTATTAATCTTTGAGTCAATCATTTTGCACAATTATGGTATTCTAACTTAACTTACTATTTAGAACGGTGTTTGATCAAACACCGTTCTAAATACAGACTCGGGTGTGCCCCCGTGAACTCAGAAATCAGTTTGTTCCAAAATTTCAAAATTACAAGTTTGACCGAATTAAGTTTCAATTGATTTTAATTCGTTTTCGAAATTTTATACTTCAGAATCTTCTTCATCTGAAGTTAACCTTTAATTATTAAATCTGTCGTGTACTAAAGTGTACACCTGATGAGGTACGAGCTTTTTAGCTCTGAGACCGAAACAGATGGTACTTCTTGGTGTTGCTCAAGGCAACACACATTTACATTGGATGAAACGATCCGCCACTAGGGCGTTCTTACCTGATGTAAACCCCAAATTCATAGCACTTTGCTTCTTTCCACAAACCTTCAAAATTTAGAATTTTAAATATAGAAGTGAAGTGTTGAATACTTGCACCTAACTAATGTAACACTCAAAATTTGTATTGGTATAAGGTGTTGCGGTAGGGTGTGTAGTTCTTAAATCCTCGGTGATGTGAGGTCGTCTTCTCAATCAGACGTTCAAGATCGTTTGTACCATCAAACAGTTGCACGTTTAGGCTCTATTTCACAATTCGTGTCAGCATCTGCTTATCCGGCGATCGTGTGGGTTCCCATAGCCAAGATGGCTTTTACTGGTTGATAGCTGCGATTAAAATCAGCGTGCCCCACGTCTTTAACCCGGTTGCGCGTAATAGTGATGGGGAATTATTGACGCCATTACAGGTTATCATTTTATAAGGTTGAAAGGGATAAACCCTTTGCCAATTGTTTTAATTACATTTAGAATTCAAAACCAAAACATCAACCTCTCCGAGCATTGATGTCGGCGCACGTTACGTTTCGTGTGTGTCCGAATCTACGTTACGGCGTGGCTTGCATGTTCTAAATTGATTGAGCCTGCGTCAATAAATTACAACCATTCCGTCTTTCAGGATGGAGGTGTGCTTCTGTTGTTTCGACTTTGTTTAGTCTCTTCAGTCGTAGATAGGTCCGAAGACCACTACAAGACAACATTATAGTGAAAAGAAAGTGATGTCATGTCATTGATGATAATCACAATTCACTGGGCGGTACGAGCGTTTCGACTCGCTTTTACATACTCCTTCTTTCTGGAGTGCCCTTTTTCAAAATTTAATGAGACTGAACTTAAACCTCAAATGTATATAAATTTAAACTTGATTTTCTGATAAGTAGCTGAGGAGTTGCAGATTCCAGCAACTCTGCTACACAAGGTAACAGATTACAGTTACCTAGGGAGGTGGAGAGCAAGGCACAATATCCTTGTTTAGTTAACTTACTAGTAAGTTTACGTTTTAAATTATTTATGAAGATTATAAATGTATGTTATATAATCAGTGTTCCCATAGATTTGGTTGTTTTAGAAAGGGAGCGAATTAACGACGGAATCGGTGGCCTAAGCGTCCTGAACTCTGGTCTCCCGATCACAAACGTCTTAATGGAAAACAGTGATAGCAAGGGATAGGAAGTTGCGGACAGGTACAATTTTGTTTGTACAATTGTGCTTCGAACTTTTTTGTTGTTGTGTATCAACTTACTTACAAAAAAGTAAGTTGTGTATCAACTTACTTTTTTGTTTGTAAGTTGATACGGGCCCTCCTCGAAATTGGGAGGTATAGGAAAACAAGGTTGCATTATTAACGTCACTAAGTTCCTTATTAATGACAATAATAGTCATTAATTATAATTTAAGGTTGAAAATTTAAAATATTCGGACTACGTCGAAAAATACGAAGAATAAGGAAGAAGCCATGGCTTCCGTATAGTGTAGACCTTTCCGAATGGTCTCTACTGAACAGGAATAGGTCATATAGGATTGGATCAGAGTCTGTACATTATGTATGGTACAATGTAGACATAAGTAGAAAATATGTTGTGGAGCACATGTTGACCAAGCCCGATGGAACAAATCACCCCTCGCAAGACCCCTCTGCAGACAACAGGGAACCTCTCGAACTAATGTGGAAAGCGTTTCAAAGATTGCGTCGCTCGCTGTGGCCCCGCGATGTTCTTTTGTGGTTAAGCTTCCCGCTTCCCAGAACTCTACTAAGACAGTTGGCGGTGCATTAGGATGTTCTTCGGTTTGGTTTGGGAGGTGATGACTGTGATATGGCGGCAGCAGTGGTCAACCTGTAAATATAAAGTGTGTTATATACCCTTTTGCTTTTTAATTCTTTTTTGAAATCTTAAAAATTTATATACTAGATATTTTAATCCGTATCACCCTCAATTTTAGGATGTGAGCACTGTGTAATACTGTGCATATGTAACCAATGGCTACACAACGTTGTTATGGGCTGAAAAAGGGACATTAATTAAAATTAATGTGATTAATTGATTTTTTTAAACGTATATGAGATTTAGAGTTTTAATGTTTTATAAATTGTATTATACATTTTTTTTAAATAAATACAAATACTCTTAAAATGTAGTCCAAATGACTTGTATTGTATTTACTGTATACGAAATGAGGTTGAGTGGTACAGAGGGCTTAATAGCCCTAATTCCGCCTCTTTAATAAAGGTATTTTTCATTTCATTTTTTCATTTCCTTTCATATGAATCTAAATGGATGAAGGATATTAGAGACAAAAGCAAAAAGTATTGGTCTAGAATGTCCTCAGTGTTTTCACCATTACAACACAATGCAGCTTAATCAATGGATCCACTGACTGGTACCATTTTGATGAAAACACATCCTGAAATTAACTTCCGGCTGCAGTAACGTGGGACAGCTCACGTCGCGTGCTCACTCTGCCTCATCGCGAGCCGTTAATTGAATATTCTTTCATGATTTGTCTTTTAACAGTGCTAGGGAACACTACCTATGAGACAACCGTAACCTGTATAGTGTACAAATATCTCCATTGTAGTTAAGACTCAGGCGATTCGATTTGTTTGCTACATGAGGTCTGTGTTTGCTACACAATGTCGGTGTTCCTACTCGGGTGTGGATGGGAGCGCTTCACCAGTCGGGAAAGTTTTGTTGTTTTCACTAAAAGAGTTATATAACGCTACAGCCTACCGGCTATGACGTTTATGTGTGTACTTTACGGCATACAAGAGTAAACAAGATATAACATGCGGACCTCCTGTCGTCATAAAGTGTAAACAATACTTTTTACAAATGCAGGGGATTGAATAACATTCCTTGATGAATTCCTTTATGTGTATCCCAATTACATAACAAATATTGATTCGTATCATTTATGAATAGCTAACTCGATAATTTTTGTTTGCTCGACAATTCTTTACTTACTTAGAATGGAGTGTATTTACTTTTGTTTATTTCGCTTATTCTGTTATTTTCCTTTACTTCTTTTCCGTATTGGACAAGCAACTGTAGTGAACAAATAACAAATTTTGAGTTTTATTGAGTACAAAAGTATTGAAATTACTCGAATTAAAACAGGAGTTATATATGTGTATATATATATATATATATATATATATATATATATATATATATATATATATAAGTAGATATGAATGTAAGGGTTCTAGACCACTTTTGGGACACACAGAAAAATCAAGGGGAAAATACTGTTTAAAGGACAATAAACGAATCTGTAAAATCAAACAGTAAGGGGTTCCTAGACCACTTTTGGGACAGTCAGAAAATCAATGTAAAATACTGTCCATTGAACCATAAACAAATCTAAGAAATCTAACAGGAAACCATGAATGTAAAATACTGTCCATTGAACCATAAACAAATCTAAGAAATCTAACAGGAAACCACGAATGTTAAATAACCGAATCTATAGCTGTTTTACTGTTCATTGTAGGCTTCTAATTTCTTAAGCTGTTTTAATGAAAAAATTCCAGAAAATCTCAATGAAAAAAATCTAATAAACCGGAAATAATGAAATTTGCTAACATTCGCTCAACAGAAAATAAGACGATTTTTACTGAATTTCTTTAATATCGTTCTTAATCACCATCATAGGCTAAAAATTTTCTCAGAAACCACAACCACATAACAAATCGCGTTTGTAACAGCTTTTTGAAAATCCATATTGATAATTATATCGTTCTTTGAACTAGAAATATTTGTCAAAACTCTTTGTTGTATCAATGACATAAATGGGTCTATTTGCTATAAATTCTTTGGGGTTGTAATACATTTCCATATTTTTGTAGTAAAACTTTCTTAAAATCTTGATACATCTGATACATGATTTCTGAAAAGACCACCGGAAATGTTTAAATTTTGTAATTCATCTGGATATTATAAGAACCATTCAATTTTACTCTGATATTTTTCACATCCAAACTATCAAACTTTGAAGGATTTTTTTCTTGATTATTCTGTCTATCTGTTTGAAAAACCGATGATAACGAACTTGGGATTGAAGATATTTCTATAAATATTGTGATATCGAAACGAATAAGTTGTTCCGGAAAAATACCTTTTTGTTCAATACATTGCCATCTAGAAAATTAAACATAATGTTTTGACTTTTTGTAATTTCATCAATCAATCTAATTTACTCGTGGTTTTATAATCAATCATTGGAACTCTAATGAAAAACTCGTTAATTGTAATTTTGCCATCAACATGCATAACATTTCCAGTTGCAGTCTTCAGAATCACATCATCGTCTTCTGCTCTTATAAAACTTAGATAAAATCCTCCTTTATAGATCGGAATAGTAACATTTTCAAAAAATCCTAAGCCGAAATGTGCTAAATCACCGACCGCTTCAAATTGTTCCAAATTTAAAAGTTGATTCAAAACTGTTTTGAAAATACATCACTTTTGGGAATAAACAAATGGTTCCTTTAATTGTGCTTAATTGGCCACAGTTTTCCGACTTCTTCTATCAATTTATTGTGTTTTCTTACTTCAATCTTAGAAAATAAAACGGTATAAAATTATCGATTAATCTAACATTATCAGTTCCAAGATATGCTTGACCATCTTGTTTTGTTAAAGTTCCAGAAATATAAAACTGGAAGTTAGACGAGCAAAAGTTATCTCCAAAATCAATATTAAACTTAGTTCTTTTATTCGGTTCATTCAAATGTTGTTTACTAATTGGATAGAAATTTTTAAAACTCCGCCCTTTCAATATCGCCTGAATATTTTCTGTAGTCCGCCATTTAATAAGAGAAAATTTAGAAATTTTAAACATCATGTATAAGTCGATAAGAAAAGATTTTAGTCATTTTTTAATGATCTACTTCGTCATATTCAGGATTCTGTTCCTTAAATTTTGCGATCTCGGTCACATATTTCAATAAAATATTTGCACAGGATAGTAACCGCTATCTATAATATTGTTCCAATCAACTGTATCTTTATTTTCATCCAAAAACTTTATACTCAAGTGTTGATAGAGACAAAGAACAGACATATGATCTTTTAATTGATAATGTATATTTTCTTGAATGAACTCTGATGATAAAGTTTGATATTTAGCAATGTTATACCAATTCAATTTGTTTACGTATAATCTCATCATATCTTCGGATAATTCATATTTTTGAGAAATGTCATCCCAATGTTCTTTTTTCAAATCTCTTTCGTGTTGCATGATAAAAAGATCGAAAGCACTGTAATGTCCCGCCATCTCTATTTATTAAGAAAAAATTTCAAGTTTTTATAAATTGACTCTTTTTTGCGTTACATTCAGCACATTTTCCAGAAACTTCTTTTAACTCCATTGATATTTGCATAGTATTTTATATCATTTGTTTCAGTTTTTGCCTTACACCTCACACAATATATGAGCGCCATTTATTTAGGGAAAATTTATCGTGCATAAAACCCTACGCGAATACCTATTTCAGTAAGATCTTCCTCCATATTATTAAGTTTTTTTTTCTAATTTTTGAAATTTGACAGCATAAGAATCATTGTATTCAACAAATTTATGACCAATATTCTCAAAAGTTTTCGTAGCATCTAAACTAAACTTATCAAAAGACTCTTTAAAATTAGGTAAGTTTTTCATTAATTTCACCAACATCGTCTACTGATCTTCTATTTTCTGGCTTCTAAACTTGTCATAGACTTCTGTTGTAAAATCTTTAAACATGCTGTTTATGATTCTCGTAATTTTGTTTTAGTTCATTAAACATTTTAATAGGATCTTCTAATTGAATCATTACAACAACATCAAATGGATTAATTCCTTTACTAACACCGCTAATTCTTTTTCCTTTAAATCTAAGGCATTTTTAACATTCGGATCATGTAAATCAACAATATCGATGTTTTTCTGATTATTTTAGAGGTTTTAAAAATTTGTTCTTTAACAACAACATCATGTTTGTCAATACCAGGTCGAACACCGACAATTCTTTTCTTATTAGCCAAACTAACATAATTCTTTTCAACTTTGATCGCTTCAGTAATTTCATCAGCTTTTATCGATATGAGACATTAAATTGGTAAATAATTTTTTTTACACCATCATCAACTTCTTTTTCCAATGTTTTTTATTTTTATCAGCAACTTCATTTGAAACTCATGAAATTTGCAAGTTTGTTATCATATTCTGCTTTAAAAATCTTCAATCTCGACAGCAAACGTATCTGAATCTGGAAGGTTTTTGTAATAAATTTTCTAACTTGTTATCAAACTCATTTCTCAAAACTATCAAAATTCAAACTATTATCTACATTTTGAATAATTTGTGTTCCAAATACGTCAAAAATATTTTGTGAATCCATATTTATTAAGCAATAATTTTGTTAACAACTTCTTTAAAATTCTTTACCATTACTCAGTTCATTCAAAACAAAAATACACAAATGTCCACAAATTGGGGGATCGTTATAGTCTTGAATCTGAGAGTCATTGTAGTAGACGCTTGATTTTTTCAAATATTTGATCAATTCTATCGGCGGTTTTGTCCTCAATTCTTCCATACGAATCAAAATAATATGCATTCTTATCATTTTTATATTAATAACAAATCCAATGTGTTCCACTTCCCATAATCGAGTCTAAATTCACAATTCCACATTCAAATTTCTTAACTTTTTTCAGGTAATGTATCTCTCATGAAGATTCCTCTAAAATGTTTAATATTTTTGCAGAGTTCTTCCAATTCACCGAATGTTAATGGTTTGATTTCAAATTTTTTTTAATGTTTGTTTTCAACGTAATTCAAAGTTTTTTTCATCTAATCCAGATCCTGTAACATCTTCCAACTCTTTATCTAACCAATTTTAAAATGTTTCGAACAATAGGAATCACATCTTTTTTAACGATTGGAGCAGCTTTACGAACATAAGGAACAACATTTTTAACAACTGGAATATTTTCTCCAAAATCTAATAAATCTTTCAAAAGTCCACCATTTTTAAGTTCTTTCAAATGATTATAAGAAAATTCTATTTCTGGTTCCTTTATTGTTTTTCTTATGTTTTTCGAGTTTATTGTATTGTCTATTTGTTAAAATATATCTTATCTTCGCCATTTTTTAGTTGATCTATTTTAAATTGAATACTAACGGGTATTTTTTTCTTAAAAGCGGATTTTATTTTTTCTTTCTGATTTTTTACTGAAATTTACGTTCACCTCCATTTATATAGTTAAAATTTCAAGTTCTCTTCAATTCCCATTTCCTAGTTTTCTCTTCAAAAACATTGCTCCAACTGTTGGAAGTGCAACAAATCTTTCACCTAAACTAGCATCTTTTGATAAAAATCTATCCATTGCCTTATCTTGCAAAACTTTATCTGCTATATGTCTGGAATTTGTGTCACCATGTTTTGCATAAAAAAATATCGTGTTTCCATAGCAGCTTGATCTAATTTATTTATCCAGGATCTCCTCTTTTTAGTCTTTTTTCGAGTTTTGTGCCAGGCCCCAGATTACTGATAAGTTGGTACGTGTAATTCAAAAGGTAAATTGTTGATAAAATCATTCAAAAGTCCGCTACCTTCAATCATAGATGAACTTATTGCTGGCAAAACTCGCTTTTAAATATTTAATTCCATCAGGTTTTTCAATCATTTCGTCAAGTTTGTTCGAAATAAAATCTTTAATTGCTTTCTTTTCATTCAAAAAATTGTTATTTCCAGCCTTCTCTTGAGCATAAATATAATTAATAATTCCATCGAGTTTTGTCAAATCGTCGATATATCTGTACTCAATCTTATTATCATTGTATTTTCTTACACATGATCCTTCGATTCGTTTTTCCCAAATTGGTTTAATCAAATTGATATATTTTTTACCTCTACTTGACTTAGGCTTCTTAGTAGTTGGATCATTATTTTTGTAAATTGAGTCAGATTCCCATAAAATTTCTGTTATACTTTTTCAAATCTTCTTCAGAATATAAATTTATCTTTTGGAAAACGTCATTGTCTGGTTAATAATCTCCATAAACCTTGAGTACCTTCGTACATTTTTTCATTAATAATTATATCATTTTGTTCAAAATTCACGGGCAAATTTCCAATCATAAAACTTTTCTTTTTTCTGTCCCAATACAAACCAAATTTATCATCCTTCGCTCTAGGAAGAAATTTTTTAACCAATTTCAACCAATTATTATATCCGTTGTTCCAGGACTTATTGGTTCAACTATGGTAGAGTCTTCAATGATTCGAGGTCTAAATGGTGTTGAAGATGGTAATTTTGGCAATTCAAACTCAGATTCTGGAATCGAAATATCAGCAAATTGTCGTACAACTGGAACCAAAATTCATTAAATTTTGATTATCGCTTAAAACGTTTTCAATTTTGCCCTCAACATTTTTTATTGCAGAAGTTACAGGTTGATTAATTTTTTGAATAAGTTCTTGTTCTTCTTCATCAATTCGAATCTGTTCTTTTAAATTCTTTGATTAATTTCTTTTCGATTTGATCAAGTTTTTTCGCTTCTTCAGAAGTTTACGTTCACCATTTATTTAGGAAAATTTTGAAACGTAAACGTGGAACGTTAAAACGTGAACGTGGAACGTAAAACGTGAACGTGGAACGTAAAAAACGTGAACGTGGGGAACGTAAAAAAAACGTGGAACGTCGTGAACGTGGAACGTAAAAACGTGAACGTGGAAAGTAAAAACGTGAACGTGGAACGTACAACGTGGAACGTGGAACGTAAAAACGTGAACGTGGAAACGTGAACACGAACGTGAAACACGAACGTGAAACACGAACGTGAAACGTAAACACGAACGTGAAACATGAACGTGAAACATGAACGTGGAACGTAAAACGTGAACGTGGAACGTAAAACGTGAACGAGAACGTGAACACGAAACGTGGAACGTGCACGAAACGTGAAACGTGGAAAGTGAACACGAAACGTGGAAAACGTGGAACGTAAACGTGGAACGTGAACAGATTTACCGTTTTTCTGTTATTTTCATAATGTAAATAAAAAGTAAAGATAATGTAAAAATAATTGTAACAAATATTTTATCAAGTAGATTTGTCAGACCACTGAGCAGCATTTATATTAGAAAATTTATTCAGATATTTACCATTTTTAGGCTTCAAAGTTAGATTAATAGTTAAAAAATCCGTAGTCTTCCTTCCAAATTTTATCACATAACTCAATAAAGTGGTTAAAACTCATATCAGATCCCACATTAATTGTTGTAAATCTTTCTCGAATAGTGATCGTCTTGCTTAAAAACACACAACATATTCAAATTATTTCTAATAACTTGTTTATCAACCTTTGAAAAGCATTGAGAAAGATAGATACAAGATATGTTTTTGTGACGAGACATTACGAAATATTCCTTAATAACGTCCTGATTTTCCAAAATACAATCATCAAAAACGGATTAACGAATTGGGTTTACATTCGCTTAACGGAACTATGTCCTCAGAAGCATTATAAAAATATGATATTTTCTTACTTAAGTTCTTCTCAATATTTTCAAATCTTTCTTGTAATTTTTTATAGGCGTCTTGTTCTA
The DNA here is from genome assembly GCF_021130785.1 of Homalodisca vitripennis. NCBI lineage: Eukaryota > Metazoa > Arthropoda > Insecta > Hemiptera > Cicadellidae > Homalodisca > Homalodisca vitripennis. The sequence goes on along the minus strand of NC_060209.1, from coordinate 91,150,489 downwards.
AAGATTTACTAAAAACATACAAATTGGAATAAGGAATCAACCTATTGTAGATAAAATTCAATAGTAAAGTTGTTTTTCCACATCCACTTGAACCAACAATTAACAATCTGATTGGTTGATCTTTCTTATTTTCTTCAAACGTTTGAAGTTTTATCTGATCTTTTTGCTTTAAAAATTTCTCCATTTAAATAGAAGATTTTCATCTTGAAGCAACGCTTGCGAAAATGAAGCTGTTTCAAGTTGACTTCAGAAAGCTCTAAATTAGTTTTAAACTTGGAACATCCTATACACTTAGAGGAAGAATCAAAATTATTTTATCGGTTTAAGCGGTTTTTATTCTGACAATTTTGTAATAAATATTAGTGAAAGTTCTCCTTATTGTATAGGATTTAGTGAGAAGAACATAACAAAATATTATGGTTTAAACAAAGGATATTATACTTTCGATCAAATAAAAAAATTCCCTTAAAAATTATCTGAAAACATTCAAAACAATCAGATAAATCTTTAAACTTTGACGAAAACAAGTTTGAAATGCAAAAAAAATTATCTCTCTAATAAAATTCAAATAAAATCACCAGTAAGATAATGTTTTCAGCAATTATTGTAGATTTGTTAGGGTTTGTTCAAGAAACTATTGAGCCAAATCAGGTATATTTAGGAAATAAAACGCCAAAATTTAGACCTTTCGATGTAATTGAAGTGCACTGCAATCTCGTTGAACCTAGTTTTGAAAATCATACCGAACATTTACACAAAGAATCTGAAATTTTGTACACTTTTTTCCCAAATGTTGCTTATGGATCAAAAATCAGTGAAAAACCGAATGAAATCGATTATATTCCAATTAGAAAAAAATATTAAAAGAATTCAAAAAATCGTTCTAACTATACAAGACTATGAGGGAAATTTAATAAATAATGAGAGTAAAACAACAATATATTTAAGATTGTCGAAAGAATGATGAATCAAGGGGGGAACGAATCGTTCTTACCTTCAAACTTTCAAAACGAGTTGATAATGATGATAAATACCAATACTTTTATCTAAAAGATAAGGTAGCCCTCGAGGGCCACCTCACAAATATTCACAAAAAAATACGAATAAAGACAATGTTAAAGAAAAATACAAAAAAAGCTTTGAAAACATAGATTCTGACAAGGGTATCGATTCGACGCTCTTACAAAAAATTTTAGACTATGAAAACACGAGACAAGCAATAATATATTAAACGTTGATGATGATAAATCAATGTTTAAAGACATAAATCAAGGGGGTCTATTGAATAGACTACCTTTAAACTTTCAAAAATAACACTGTTTTCGTTAATGAATCTGGACTTTATACTCAAAATAAAAAATTGCTTGTTAAATTTTTTCTATCTAAATGGAGTCAGTTGTAGACCTACTCAATAATCAACTTATATTCAATAACAAACATATCTTTACGATTGTTGACGAAAACAATGTGATCTGGTTTAAGGCTAAAGACGTAGCAAAAATTCTAGAATATGAAAATACTATGCAAACGATCAGAATAAACGTTGACGAAGATGATAAAAAACTTCTATTTTAATCTAAATATAAGGGGAGCTATAAATAGCTTACCTTCAAACTTCCAAAATAACACTGTTTTCGTTAATGAATCTGGACTTTATTCTTTAATTTTGAGATCGCATAAACCAGAAGCGAAATTGTTTAAAATTGGGTTACGAAAGAAGTATTACCTTCCATTAGAAAATATGGTGAGTACAAACTCAAAAACGAAAATAAGCAGTTTAAAAGATGAAATAAAACAGTTACAAATTAAAGATGAAATGAAATCATTGAAAATAGAGAATCAAGAAGTTGCGAGAATGGAGTTAATGAAACCAGATCTTGTTTGTAAAGATTTTGATAAGAAAAAACACCATGTTTTTGTGTTAATTAAGAAGAATCACATGTGGGAATATCCTTATTACGTTATCAGAGCTCAGAAACGAGAAATACCAAACCGATTAAAAACATCTAAAAATAAATTATCCTGAATTAGAGATTTTGTTCATTGATGACGAACCAAATTCTATCAATCTGTATAACCAAATGAAAGAATCTTTGAATATCTTATACAACGGAAATCATTTTACCACAAATATGGCAGAATCTCGACTGATTTATAGAATATCTAAATTGCACGTTGAAAATGTTTCTAAATTTTACTAAACATTCGAATTATGATAGTTTGTTTGTAAATGTCTTTTAAGACTATAGAAATGTTGAATTTCTCTTCCGCATACGCAATGAATACTGGTCTAGCAAAGATTTGTTTAATACATCTTTACAATATGCTTGTTTTTTTATCTTTACTATAATGCCAATTGTTTAAATTCAGAAATATTCTTAACTATTTTACAGCGTGTGCATTCTTTCTCTTCTAAAGTTAATTTTTCCATTTTATCATATAATTCTTTTTCTATATTTCTTATTACAATCTTTACAATAATAGTATAATCCATCTTTGGTATTCTTATTTTTAGAAAATTCTTCAAAAAGTCTAAATTCTTGACATATTGTACATTTCTTTTGAGACTCCATTTATATAGAAAAAATTATAGCTTTGACTTTCTCAATTCATATTCGTAAACACTTCGTTTATTTCTCAATTTTCAAAGTTTCCAAGTTTATTTAATTCGTCTAATATATCAGATTTTGCTTCATTTTTTATAGCCATACGGTACTGTATCGATCTTATTTTCTAGGACATTTCTCTTATCATCTTTAGCGTTCAGTGCCAGCTTGTTTATGGTGATGGTATACAAATCATGTTTATAGCTTTTGATTACTGTCATCTCTCTAAATTCTTCTTTATCTTCAAACAAACATCTCTTCAAGTTTTCGATATTTATTGTTTTATTTACAAACGCTTCTCTTAATTCCTTTTACACCTAACTGGATTTTTGTCTAGATATTTGTACGAGTACATCTTTGACCTCAAACCACAAAATTCTTCTAAGATTTCCCCATTTAGTTCGTCTTTGAATTTCCTATTACCTTCTTGTTTTTTAGTAGCGAAACATTCGTGATCTTTTGGATAATCGCTCGTATCGAAATCATCTATATTTTCTTTAATAAATTTTGTAAGGATCACGTTTCAATTCTAGGAAGTAACTGTCTGTGTCCATGTAACACAGATTCAAATCTGGATCAAACTTCTTTAATTTGTTGTAATAAAACTCGTACATTAACAATTTTGAAAGGTCAAGAACTGAAAAACCTATGTAGATTGGCTTGTTAAATTTAACTTTCTGCTTGTACATGTGACTCGCTATACAGTTGTCGTCAAAGATGTTAAAGCATTTGAAATTTGTTTTCTTAGCTTGTTTCATTGAAAATTCTTCATTTCCTAGTCTAATTATCACATCTGTTTCTCACATTTTCCATAGATTTTTCCAAAAACAGAGTTGTTCATCAGCTTGTAAAAAATCTTTCTCAAAGTCGCTTGTAGCTTTGGTTCTCATACTAGTATTAAAATCAATGTAATCTTTCATAAAAGGCTTCTGATCGAATGCAATAACTCTATTCACATGTTTTAACACCATTCCTTGTTCCAGATAGAATTTCAAATTTCTCGAATGAACAACATATTCAGTTTTATCCAGTAGAGTTGTGCAAAGTTTGTTGTTATAATGTTCTGGAGCAAGAGGCAAATCTTTTATGATTTTCATGTAAATTCTTCGGATATTCTAGATCGACTTCGAGAATATAGCCATAATCTTCGTCGCCAGTGAGTTCCAAAATTGTTTCTTTCCATTCTGCAGTTGTGTAAGTTTTTGGATTCCATCCACTTGATTTCGTTATATGGTAAATTTTGCATTAGGCCATACCCATAAAGGTTTTTAGCATCGAGATAGAGTAAATAGTTTTCAGGCTTTGTCTTATCAAAATCTTTTAAATATTTGTTATTTGCTTTCACATATCGTTTAATACATTGAGAAATGCCTCCGCGAATACCTTTTTCAATCATCAAATACATATTATAATCGTTAATTAGCTGAAGCTCAATTTTCGTTAATTTTAACATTTGCATCCCATGCAAGACTAGGAGCAGTCAGATAGTGTGCTGGATCAAGTTTATAGCAATTCAAACAAATATTCCTAAAAATTTTCAAAGATATCAGCGAGCAATAGAACATCTTGAATGTTATAGAGATCGGAGTAATTTCCTAGATTTTTTTTACTTTTAATTTGTTCCATACATTTAAGTAGTGTTGAAAATCTTTCTCAGATATGCTCTCGTCTGTCAAAAGTGAATAGAAATCTTGAATTCTCAATTCTTCTGTGTAATCAAGTTTTTCAATACTGTCGATAAATTCGTAAGGAAATATGCCTTTTCCAGATAGAATTTTAAAGATTTCTTCTTCGTCATTTGGTTGTCTATCTAGAATTGAGTTCAGACCATCTTGTATAAAAATGATTTGTATGTTTGAAATTCATCTTTTTTGAGGTTTTTAGCTAACTTTTCTATAGACGAAGCCATAAATCTGAACGTGTCTACGAAAGAAAACTTGATGAACTTTCTTGGTTTATCATCTTCAAACTCATACCCATATCCTGAATTTACTGAATAATTTATGTATTTTTTCATCGGTGTTTGCGATCAAATCAACGTTTCCATATTGTTTTTAGCCAATTCTTTTTATGTACAAATGAGTGTCGTAACATGACATATTGTGACAGAAAACGGAATATTCTGAGGAAATTTGAGATTCAAGTTACAAGATAAATGAGCTGAACCTCTAAATTTACCTGTTAAATGACAATGATCTCGTACTTTTTTTCTTGTTTGATTATCAAAACCCTCACATTCACAAATATGGCAAAGATTTGAATTTTGATATGCAATTTCTTCTTCTTCGGTCAATTTCATAGGTATTTTATTCTTAGAATTATACTTTTTAGCTATGTATTTCGATAATTTATTAAGTTCTTCAAACAATTTTGCAGGAACATTTGGCAAATCTTCTTCATTTTTGGCTCGATAACATATCGGCTTGTTACATACGATTGGTCACATTAGACACTAAGTATAGAGTAAAACCATATGGAATGTGCTTCTGAATCTTGGTTGTGATCGATTTTTGCGGATTGTTTTTGCATGTGGAAATCTTCTCTAATATGCTTTCAAAGTCCATATAAATTACGTACGGATGGCTAAACTTCTTTTGATAATTAGTAAATTTAGTTGTTTGACCCGGAAACGGCATAATTGGCTTACAAACTTCGTGATTTTTACAAATTTCTAAAATGGTCTGCTAAATCTCCAGATTTGTAGAAATGGCCTCTTTAAACATCTTCTACAAAGAAATTTTTTATTTTTACACTTAGATAACTGAGAAAATACAAGTTTGTTTAAATCTGTTATCAAAACATAATGAGATTTGTCATCTTGTTTAACATACAATAAATCGATTTCTAACTCGGCATCATAAATTTCTGAAATTTGCAACGGAACAATATTGAGTTTTTCATCAAAACTATAGACATTTACAGACATTTTCGGATAATTATTACTTGCTTTTACTGCTTCGTTTTTCAAAATAATTGTATATCTTTTAAAGACATAGGATAGTCGAACCAGAAAATATCTCGTCATTTACAAAATTTTTCATATTGTTTTGCTCTGTCTACATGAGTTTCTGGTTTTTCAATAGCACATCGGATAGAATAAATAAAAGCAATAATCATCTTTATTTTTGATATTTATACAAGCTTTCTTATCTATCTTTGATTTTCTTTGGTAAATCGATATATGATCCTGCGTTCATAAATTCGTGTTTATTAAGGCTCAAAATCAGTTGTTTACAGCGTTTTAATGTCCATCCAGAACCTCGATTTTGGATGATTTGTCTGTTCTCGATGTGTTAATTTATTAAATTGCTTAGTAATAAAGTCGTTTATGTCAAAGATTTCGTCTGCTTTTATAGTAAAGTACATTGGACAAGTTTGTGTTTCACCGTTCCACTAAAGTTCTTTCGTATTCGCATTCCAAAGAGAGATATCCTTTACTATTTTTAACATTTTCTTGAAATTTTTCGATTAAACTTTTAATTTCCGGGCGCAAAATAGAAAGATATTTGTAAATTGACATGGAATTATCGTTCAAGTTTGTTAAAATGTATTGCTTGAAAAGACCGTGTATTGAGGATAAAACTTCTACATCAATGATTTTTTTCGGGTTTCTCATTAAGAGTTTTGTCAATTTCTTCGATAATTTCAGACTTAGTTTTATCGTTTGTTTCAATGGACAATTTCTCAGCGATTGATTGAATTTTTTTCATCTTTAAATAGATTGAGATCTTTTTTACTTTCCTTAAAATTTTTCTTTAGTTCACGCAATTTTTCTATATTAATACATGTTTTGGTGATCGGCAATTTGATTTTCTTTAGCCCAAGTCTTCAAATAATTTAATTCTTTTTTCATAAATATCTTTATTTTTCAGATGATTCTTTGACTTATAATGTCGGGTAAAATGATGTTCAAAAAACATCTTTTTTGCAGTATGGGCACTCTATCTTTTTCGCTCCCATATTTAAAGAGCAAAAATTTGTAAACTAAAATTTTGAGAAGTGGTGATTTTTGACACAAATCAGCACAAATTGTAGTAAAACAGCTGTAGATTCTTCTATTTATTATAGAAAAATCTGTAAACTAAGACTTAAAATTATTGAAAAAAATAGTATAGTTATAGTTATAAAAGTACTTTTATTACTATATTGGTTGTGTAGGGGGGTAATTTAAATTCTATAATACTATTTTTTCAATATTTTTTTCTTTTAACTTTTCCAAGATTTTTTCATTAAGATTTTTATATTTACAACAGAATTTTCGAGAAATATCGTTCACATTATCAAACTTTTAAAGCTAAAAAATTCGCAATAATTAGAGAAATTCAGTAGATTTTCAGGATTTTTCAAAAAACTCTAGTATATGCACCTTAAGAGCTGTAGTTTTGACCCTAAAAAAACGTGTTTTTAGGGTCAAAACCCCGGTTTTTTTGTGTATTTTGGATAGTATAGTGTTGATTTTTCACCTTAAAAGTGGTAGAAGTATTAATTTTTTTCTATGTAAATGGCACTGTTACAAGAGTTGAATAAGGTTGGTGATTTTAACATTCAAAGAATACAAGAAATTAATAGAATTAGAAGAAAATAAGAAATACAAAAATTTTGAATTCTGGAGAAAATGAAAGATAAAATTCGGGGTTTACAATAATTGCGAGTTGGAAGATTATAAAGTACACTTACCGAACAGATTTTTGACTGTTTTGGATGAAAAAAAGATTAAAGAATTGAACAAAAATGAAAAATTACACTGGGTTGTTACTGGAAAGAAGACTATTAAAGATAAAGACTGTGTTACAATTAACTTCGTGGAATAAAGATTTCGAAGATTTCTGGATTTTTTCATTAAAACAGCTTATAAATGTAGAAGCTACAATGAACAGTAAAACAGCTATAGATTCGGTTATTTTCCATTCGTGGTTTCCTGTTAGATTTCTTAGATTTGTTTATGGTTCAATGGACAGTATTTTACATTCGTGGTTTCCTGTTAGATTTCTTAGATTTTTTTATTGTTCAATGGACAGTATTTTACATTGATTTTCTGACTGTCCCAAAGTGGTCTAGGAACCCCTTACTGTTTGATTTAACAGATTCGTTTATTGTCCTTTAAACAGTATTTTCCCTTGATTTTCTGTGTGTCCCAAAAGTGGTCTAGAACCCTTACATTCATATCTACTTATATATATATATATATATATATATAATATATATATATATATATACTTATACTGTGACTAGCTTGAAAATGTTGCTTTCATTACATTACGTGTATAAAACAGCACTAAATGAGACTCCCTGGAAATTATCGTATAAACCGTAAAATACTAAATTTTAATTATGTTTAAAACGCAACTGAACATTTTATAAAAACCATAAGGTATCCAGATTTGGATAAATTTATTATGATCTAATTTATAGTTTTATCATTAGAAAATTTTAAAACCTTTATTATCCTTGCAATTGTTACTAAAAAAAATCATATTTCACTACTGAACTAAAACACATAGTACGTCGTTTTTAAGATATTTACAAACTCATTATAGCAAATATTTAAGAGAAATTTAATTGTTTTAAATGGTAAAGAAACACAGGTTAAAAGGCCAGGTGTTTTCTATATAAGCATAAATAACACTTATAAAAGTGGAAAATTTTAAATTTGGAATGAATATGTAAAACCATTAGTCTGTTTCTAAATGTTTTGAATGAGAGCTCTGTTACATTATATTTTTTTAATACGATTCTGTACAAACACACACATTTGTTCTGTTAAAGCAGTTGTTTTGTCCTTTTCTTGCTTTCTAGCCTACAAGACAATATTAATTGGAGATCTGCTGGATTTGGCAATATTATGTACTGTAATATCCAAGCGAGAACTAGAACACATTTCATACACACAAAAATCGTGGTACCCAAAAAATCAGCCGTAGTTAATCACAGTTTCAAAACCACACTTGTAACAAAATTTAACTTTTCTTTAACCAATTATTGAAAATAATCTAGTAAGAACATTACTAGCCAAGAAGACAGCATTGTTTTATCATAAGCTGTATCGTGTGGTAGAGAAGCTCATATGCTCACCGATTGTTCCTTACTCGAGGGTATTTGAATTTTACTTAAAGTACAAAATAGGTTAGCACGGACATCAAAGCGCAAGTTAGCCGAACTTGGTACGTGTCAGCCCATAGGGACCCTTCCTAAACGCGTGACTGCGGCCTCCTCTGTTGCCGATTAATCCCATACTCGTTAAACAATGTTAATGTGAAAATGATTATTAATGTTAGTTGTTAAAACTTGTACAATGTGTACTAATCATTGTTATGGTATTTAATATTTTTGTTTTAATCTCGTTAAATGGTAAAAGAGAGAATTGTTCCTGTGTGAATTTTACGTTATCGAATGGGTTGCGTACACTACCTGAAAAATATCGGATTGGACTAAATATTGTGTTTTTATTGTTTTACACAATTTGCCATTCATATTTAGCCATTTAAGTTTACTCTAATCGATCGGAAAATCAACAAAACTCGCATCAATGATTGAAACGCACCTGGTGACTCTGCTATCGCAAACCGGTGTGGGTGCGGCGCGTCACTGTGGTCGCAGTTGCAGTGCAAGTCACGTTTTATAGCAGATGGCTGCCAATTATTTCAGAACTTATCGAAAACCAAGTTAAGCCAAGGAACGGGCGGCTCTGCCTCTATTGATCGTTCAGGTGCTGCAGTAATATTCAAACAATAGTCTTTTCTCAGCTTTAACTTTGTAAGAAATTTTAAGAATACGTTTTCGATAATTACGTATTGAAGAATAGTTGTATTTTTGCAATGTGTTATTCCATATGCATTACAAACTGTTTAAATCTCGGAAACGTTAACCGAGAGGTTTCATTGATATAAAATATTGTAGAGTGTGAATAAAATAACTACGTATATAAAAAACAAAATATGTAGTATTAAAAACATAGCGTGAAAACTACGTACTTTCTAATGAGTGATCCATAAGTGTTGTTCTGTTTCAAATCGAATTTTCTCAGGTTTAGTTCATAGTGTGCAATTAAACACTCTTGTGTCATAGTTATTTTACTTATTTTGTAAAAACGGAGCGTTTAGATTTTTGTATACTGGGATATGCAATTGGAAACAAACGGGAAAAGGATGGAGTTCCACTGGTAGTAAAGATAAATATATAGATGTATTATTTTACCTGGCGATGTTAGGGCTAAGAAGCCCTCTCTGAAAGTTAACCTGACGACGGCTTAAATATGACTCACCGCCAAGGGCCTGTTAGGAGGCCGCTTGCAAGGGGAGAATCTCCCAGCAGTCACCCAGGTCGAAGTTCTAAAGGCCGATGCTCGAAGACGACCAGATTCCGCGCCCAAGTGATCTTTAGTATCAGCAACATAGTCGTCGTTTCTATTACTGAATACATGCGATACCCGCCCTGTCGTCCCACACTAGATGACTAACTCCACACTCCACATCAGCCACCGCACCGTGACACACTAATCACCTTATATACGTGAGTTGAAGGGACGAATCTGTATCGCGATTGGCTGAAGTTTAACCAATCAATAAACAATAAGATCAAACCGCTGTCAGTATCGCTTCTTTATACATTGCTGCCAGCTTTTCGATGATGTGATATCTTCGTTGTTGAAGTTATTTTCTTTCTTGATTATTTTAAGAGTTCATATATCATCATTGTGTAATGTTATAGACTTATTTTAAATAAGTATGTCTTCATTCTATGGTATTGTCGGTTTTGTGACATGGAGATTTAAATTTATTGATAAATGTCTTGGCATGACTTGATTGGTATATACTTGTATGTTTGTGAGGGAAATTTGTAAATATTTATAGCGATATTCCATACGTTGGAACCGCCCAACACTGGGTAGTACGTGAAGTACGTGTTCTAAGATGAAGCCATTTGATTTGTGCATGGTAAAACTGAGCGAAATTCCGCTTAGATATTATAAATCTCGTAAATGATAAACAGTCTTTAGAACTGTGAAGTGCTTTATTCTATCACTTTTCCTAGACTTAGAAATAGTAATAGAATTGTCTATCAGATGCTGAGCTTATAACTCAGTAATACAAGTTTATAATTTGCCCCTCCAATTAAGTTTGTCAGGTAAATAAAGTTCACTAGTTGGATACACGTTGGTGGTTTGTAAGAGGCCGGTGTGGACGAGAAATATACAGTGACCGCGTCACGCACTTCTAACACGCGACGTCCCGCAATACCGATAGCGGCCACTCTACTCAACAAACTCTTCCACGTTATCCAAAGCTTTCATCCCTAATTAACTGTGGACCATAGGCCGGTGTAGACAAGAAATGTATAGTGACCGCGTCGCGCACTTCTAACACGCGACGTCCCGCAATACCGATAGTGGCCACTCTACTCAACAAACTCTTCCACGTTATCCAAAGCTTTCATCCGTAATTAACTGTGGACCATAGGCCGGTGTAGACGAGAAATGTACAGAGACCGCGTCACACACACGTTACATGTGAGTGTCCTGCGAAAGGAATAGACGTCCAACTCTATCACACGATACTTCCTCCCAAACGTTTTATCCGTAATGTACTGGGAACCAGAAGGACCGGTGTTGCACGAAGAAATTGTACAGTGGCCGAGTCACGGCACACGTTACATGCGATGTCCTGCGAAAGTGATAGCCCACTCTACTCACCACCGAACATCCTCCATACGTTTTATCCTGTAAGGTACTGGACCAGAGACCGGGGACTGTGCACGAGAAATGTACAGTGGCCGGGTCACGCACCACGTTACATGCGATGTCTCGCGAAAAACGATAGCGTCCAATATACTCCACCCACGAAACATCCTCCCAACGTTTTATCCGTAATGTACTGGACCAGACACCGGTGTTGTACACGAGAAATGTACAGTGGCCGAGTCACGCACACCGTGTACATGCGATGTCTCGCGAAAGCGATAGCGTCCAAGTATACTCACCACGAACATCCTCCCAACGTTTTATCCGTTAATTTACTGGACCAGAGGACGAGGTGTGCACGAGAAATGTACAGTGGCGAGTCACGCACACGTTACATGCGATGTCTCGCGAAAGCGATAGCGTCCTCAATATACTCACCACGAACATCCTCCCAACGTTTTATCCGTAATATACTGGACCAGAGACGGTGATTGTGCACTAGAAGATGTACAGTGGCCGGTCACGCACACGTTACATGCGATGTTCACTCGCGAAAACGACGAATAGCGTCCAAATTTACTTACCACGAACATCCTCACCAACGTTTTATCCGTTAATGTACTGGAACAGTAGACGGTGTGCACTAGAAATGTACAGTGCCGGGTCACGCACAAACGTTACATGCGATGTCTCGCGAAAGCGATAGCGTCCAATATACTTCACCACGAAACATCCTCCCAACGTTTTATCCGTAATGTACTGGACCAGAGAGACCGGATGTGCACTAGAAATGTACAGTGGCCGGGGTCATCGCACGCATCAAGTTACATGCGATGTCTCGCGAAAACGATAGCGTCCAATATACCTCACCACGAACATCCTCCCAACGTTTTATCCGTAATTGTACTGGGACCAGAGACCGTTGTGCACTAGAAAATGTACAGTGGGCCGGGATCACGCACAAGTTACATGCGATGTCTCGCGAAAAGGCGATAGCGTCCTATATACTCACCACGAACATCCTCCCAAACGTTTTATCCGTAATATACTGGACCAGAGACCGGGTGTGCACTAGAAATGTACAGTGGCCGGGTCACGCACAGTTTTTCTTAAGCGATGTCTCGCGGAAAGCTAGGATAGCGTCCAATATACTCACCACGAACATCCCTCCCAACGTTTTATCCGTAATTTACTGGGACCAGAGACCGGGTGTGTGAACATAGAAATGTACAGTGGCCGGGTCACGCACAAGTTTACATGCGATGTCTCGCGAAAACGATAGCGTCCAATATACTCACCACGAACATCTCCCAACGTTTCATCCGTAATTTACCGGAACCAGAGACCGTTGTGCACGAGAAATGTACAGTGGCCGCAGGCACGCACCATGTTTACATTTGCGATTTCTCGCGAAAGACGATAGCGTCCAATATACTCACCACGAAACATCCTCCTAACGTTTTATCCGTAAATTTACTGGACCAGAGACCGGTGTGTGCACTATAAATGTACAGTGGCCGGGGCACGCACATGTTACATGCGATTGTCTCGCGAAAACGATAGCGTCCAATATACTCACCACGAACATCCTCCCAACGTTTTATCCGTAATTGTATACTGGACCAGAGGCCGGTGTTGCACGATAAATGTACAGTGGGCCGGGTCACGCACGCGTTAACATGCGATGGATGTCCTCGCGAAAGTGGATAGCGTCCACTAGCTACTCACCACGAACATCCTCCCAACGTTTTCATCCGTAATATACTGGACCAGACACCGGTGTGCACGAGAAAATGTACAGTGGCGTTCTGGGGTCACGCACACGTTAAAATTTCGATGTCTCGCGAAAGCTGATAGCGTTCCAGACTATACTCACCACGCACATCCTCCCAACGTTTTATCCGTAATATGTACTGGACCAGAGACGGTCGTGCACTAGAAATGTACAGTGGCCGGGTCACGCACACGTTTAAATTGCGATGTACTCGCGAAAACGATAGCGTCCAATATACTCACTCACGAAACATCCTCCCAAACGTTTTATCCGTAAAATGACTGGACCAGAGACCGTTGTGCACTAGAAATGTACAGTGGGCTGGTTCACGCACACGTTTACATGCGATGTCTCGCGAAAGCGATAGCGTCCAATATACTCACCACGAACATCCTTCCCAACGTTTTATCCGTAATGTACTGGACCAGAGGACCGGTGTGCAACTAGAAATGGTACAGTGGCTGGGTCACGCACACGTTACATGCGATGTCTCGCGAAAGCGATAGCGTCCAATATACTCACACGAACATCCTCCCAACGTTTTATCCGTAATGTACTGGACCAGACACCGGTGTGTACACGAGAAATGTACAGTGGCCGAGTCACGAGCACACGTTACATGCGATGTTTCGCGAAAAGCGATAGCATCCAATATACTCACCACGAACATCTCCCAACGTTTTATCCGTAATTTACTGGACCAGAGGACACTAGGTGCACGAGAAATGTACCAGTGGCCGAGTCACGCACAAGTTACATGCGATGTTTCGCGAAAATAAAAAGCGATAGCAGTCCAATATACTCACCGACGAACATCCTCCCAACGTTTTATCCGTAATGTACTGGACCAGGACACGGGATCGTACACGAGAAATGTACAGTGGCCGGAGTGTCACGCACAAGTTACATGCGATGTTTCGCGAAAAGCGATAGCGTCTCTCAATATACTCACCACGAACATCCTCCCAACGTTTATCCGTAATTGTACTGGACCAGACACCCGGTGTGTGACACGAGAAATGTACAGTGGGCCGAGTCACGCACACGTTACATGCGATGTCTCGCGAAAGCGATAGCGTCCAATATACTCACCACGAAACATCCTCCCCCTCCCCCAACGTTTTATCCGTTAATTATACTGGACCAGAGACGGTGTGCACTAGAAATGTACAGTGGCCAGAGTCACGCACACGTTACATGCGATGTTACTCGCGAAAGCGGATAGCGTGTTATAGAAGGGTGTTCGTCTGTCCAATTTACTTACCACGAACATCCCTTCCCAACGTTTTATCCGTATTATGTACTGGTCCAGACCAGAGACGTTGTGCACTAGAATATGTACAGTGGCCGGGTCACGCCAACACGTTACATGCGATGTACTCGCGAAAAAAAGCGATAGCGTCCAATATACTCACCACGAACATCCTTCCCAACGTTTTATCCCCCCGTAATGTACTGGACAGAGACCGTTGTGCACTAGAAATATGTACAGTGGCCGGATCACGCACACAAAAAACCGGTTTTACATGCGATGTCTCGCGAAAGCGATAGCGTTCAATTTATACTCACCACGAACATCCTCCCAACGTTTTATCCCGTAATATAATGGACCAGAGGACCGAGTGTGCATATCTAGAAATGTACAGTGGCCGGGTCACGCACAAATTACATGCGATGTCTCGCGAATGCGAAAACGATAGCGTCCAATATACTCACCACGAACAGCCTCCCAAACGTTTTTATCCGTAATGTACTGGACCAGAGATCCGGAGTGTGCACTAGAAAATGTACTGTGGCCGGGTCACGCACAAGTATACATTGCGATGTCTCGCGAAAAACGATAGCGTCCAATATACTCACCACGAACATCCTCCCAAACGTTTTATCCCGTAATGTACTGGACCAGACACCGGTGTACACGAGAAATGTACAAGTGGCCGAGTCACGCACACGGTACTCATGCGATGTTTCGCGAAAAGCGATAGCGTCCAATATACTCACCACGAACATTCCTCCAACGTTTATCCGTAATTTACTGGACCAGAGAACCGGTTGATGTACACGAGAAATGTACAGTGGCCGAGTCACGCACACGTTACATGCGAATGTCTTCGCGGAAGAGCGATAGCGTCCAATATACTACACCTACGAACATCCTCCCAACGTTTTATCCGTTAAGTATACTGGACCAGAGACGGTGTGCACGAGAAATGTACAGTGGCCAGTCACGCACACGTTACATGCGATGTACTCGCGAAATGCGATAGCGTCCAATTTATCGTACCACGAACATCCTCCCCAACGTTTATCCGTAATGTACTGGGACCAGAGACCGTTGTGCACTAGAAATGTACTGTGGGCCGGGTCACGCACACGTTACATGCGAAAATTTCTCGCGAAAGCGATAAAGGTCTCCAAATATACTCACCACGAACATCCTCCTAACGTTTTATCCGTAATATACTGGGACCAGAGACCGGTGTGTGCACTATAAATGTACAGTGGCCGGGTCAACGCACGCGTTACATGTGATGTCCTGCGAAAGTCCGGATAGCGTCCACTCTACTCACACGAACATCCTCCCAACGTTTTTATCCATAATGTTACTGGACCAGAGTCCCGGTGTGCACGAGAAATGTACAGTGGCGAGTCACGCACACGTTAAATCGGCGATGTCTCGCGGGAAAGCGATAGCGTCCAATTATACTCACCACGAAACATCCTCCCAACGTTTTATCCGTATAATTATACTGGACCAGAGGACCGGTGGCGGTGCACGAAGAAATGTACAGTGGCCAGGTCACGCACACGTTACATGCGATTTCTCGCGAAAGCGATAGCGTCCAACTTACTCACCACGAACATCCTCCCAACGTTTTATCCGTAATTTACTGGACCAGAGGCCGGTGTGTGCACGAGAAATGTACAGTGGCCAGGGTCACGAGCCGCGTTACATGTGATGTTTCTGCGAAAGTGGTCGAGTACCGTCCAATCTACTCACCACGAACATCCTCCCAAACGTTTTATCCATAATGTGACTGGACCAGAGGCACGGTGCTGTTGCACGAGAAATTGTACAGTGGCCGGAGTCACGCACACGTTAAATGACGATGTCCTGCCGAAAGTGGATAAGCGTCCACATATACTCACCACGAACATCCTCCTCAACGTTTTATCCATAATATACTGGACCAATGACACCGGGTGTGCCCTAGAAATGTACAAGTGGGCCAAGGTCACTGCACACGTTACATGCGATGTACTCGCGAAAGCGATAGCGTCCAATTTTACTATACCACGAACATCCTCCCAACGTTTATCCGTAATGTACTGGACCAGAGACCGGCATTGTGCACTAGATATGTACAGTGGGCCAGTCACGCACACGTGACATGCGATGTCTCGCGAAAGCGATAGCGTCCAATTTACTTATCACCACGAACATCCTCCCAACGTTTTTATCCGTAATGTACTGGACCAGAGAACGGTTGAGCACTAGAAATGTACAGTGGCCGGGTCACGCACAAGTTACATGCGATGTCTCGCCGAAAACGATAGCGTCCAAATATACTCACACGAACATCCTCCCAACGTTTTATCCGTAATGTACTGGACCAGAGACCGTTGTGCACTAGAAATGTACAGTGGCCGGATTCACGCACACGTTACATGCGATGTCTCGGCGAAAGCGATAGCGTCCAATATACTCACCACGAACATCCTCCCAACGTTTTATCCGTATTGTACTGGACCAGAGACCGGTGTGCACTAGAAATGTACAGTGCCGGCCGGATCACGCACACGTTACATGCGATGTCTCGCGAAAGCGATAGCGTCCATTATACTCACCACGAACATCCTCCAACGTTTTATCCGTAAATTTACTGGACCAGAGACCGGGTGTGAACTAGAAATGTACAGTGGCCGGGTCACGCACAAGTTACATGCGATGTCTCGCGAAAGCGTCGATAGCGTCCATAGTATACTCACCACGAACATCCTCCCAACGTTTCATCAGTAATTTTACCGGACCAGAGGACCGGTTGTGCATACTAGAAATGTACAGTGGCCGGGGTTCACGCACATGTTACAAGCGATTTCTCGCGAAAGCGATAGCGTCCACTATATCACTCACACGAACATCTCCTAACGTTTGTATCCGTAATTTTACTGGACCAGAGACCGGTTGATGCACTATAAATGTACAGTGGCCGGAGGTCACGCACCATGTTACATGCGATGTCTCGCGAAAACGATAGCGTCCTAATATACTCACCACGAACATCCTCCCAAACGCTTTTATCCGTAATGTACTGGACCAGAGGACCGGTGTGTGCACGAGAAATGTACAGTGGCCGGGTCACGCAAAAGTCCTCACATGTGATGTCTGCGAAAGTGGTTAGCGTCCACTATACTCACCACGAACATCCTCCCAACGTTTTATTCCGTCATAATGTACTGGACCAGACACCGGCGTGTGCACGAGAAAATGTTTCAGTTGGCCGGGTCAGTCACGCCCCCCCCCCCCCCCCCCCCCCCCCCCCCCCCCCCCCCCCCCCCCCCCCCACCCCCCCCCCCCCCCCCACGTTAAATTGCGATGTCTCGCGAAAGCGATAGCGTCCAAATTAATACTCACCACGAACATCATCCTCCAACGTTTTATCAGTAATATACTGGACTGACCAGAAGACCGGTTATGTGCACTAGAAATGTACAGTGGTCCGGGTCACGCACACGTTACATGCGATGTACTCGCGAAAAGCGATAGCGTCCAATATACTCACCACGAACATCCATCCAACGTTTTTTCCGTAATGTACTGGACCAGAGACCGGGTGGGTGTGCATCTAGAATTGTAACAGTGTGGCTGGGTCACGCACACGTTACATGCGATGTACTCGCGAAAAGCGATAGCGTCCAATATACTCAACACGAACATCCTCCCAATCGTTTTATCCGTAATGTACTGGACCAGAGACCGGTGTGCACTCGTAGAAATGTACAGTGGCCGGGTCACGCACAACGTTACATGCGATGTCTTCGCGAAAAACGGCGGATAGCCGTCCAATATTAACTCACCACGAACATCCTCCAACGTTTTATCCGGTAATGTACTGGACCAGACACCGGTGTGTACACGAGAAATGTTACAGTGGCCGGTAGTCACGCACACGTTACATGCGATGTTTTCGCGAAAAGCGATAGCGTCCAATATACTCACCACGAACATCCTCCCAACTGTTTTTTATCCGTAATTTACTGGACCAGACACCGGTGGTGCACGCGAGAAATGTACAGTGGCCGAGTCACCACGCACCAAGTTTACATGCGATGTCTCGCGAAAACGATAGCGTCCAATTCCAATACTCACACGAACATCCTCCCCAACGTTTTATCCGTAATGTTACTGGACCAGAGACACCGGTGTGTGACACGAGAAATGTACAGTGGCGAGTCACGCACACGTTACATGCGATGTTTCGCGAAGCGATAGCGTACCAATATACTCACCCACGAACATCCTCCCAACGTTTTATCCGTAAAGTACTGGACCAGAGGACAGGTTGTGCACGAGAAATGTACAGTGGCCGAGTCACGCACACGTTACATGCGATGTCTCGCGGAAAGCGATAGCGTCCAATTTACTCACCACGAACATCCTCCATCGTTTTATCCGTAATATTACTGGACCAGAGACCGGTGTGCACTAGAAATGTACAGTGGCCAGGTCACGCACACGTTACATGCGATGTACTCGCGAAAGCGATAGCGTCCAATTTACTTACACGAACATCCTCCCAACGTTTTATCCGTAATTGTTACTGGACCCAGAGACCGTTGTGTTGCACTAGAAATGTACAGTGGCCGGGCTCACGCACACGTTACATGCGATGTACTCGCGAAAGCGATAGCGTACCAATATATCTCACCACGAACATCCTCCCAACGTTTTATCCCGTTAATGTACTGGACCAGAGACCGTTGTGCACTTGAAATGTACAGTGGGCCGGGATCACGCACACGTTACATGCGATGTCTCGCGAAAGCGATAGCGTTCCCAATTATACTCACCACCGTAACATACCTCCCCAACGTTTTATCCGTAATGTAATGCTGGACCAGAGGACCGGTTGTGCACTAGAAATGTTACAGTGGCCGGGTCACGCACCACTTACATGCGATGTCTCGCGAAATACGATAGCGTTCCAATATACTCAACAAGAACATCCTCCCAACGTTTTATCCGTTAATGTACTGGACCAGAGACCGGTGGGTGCACTAGAAATGTACAGTGGGCCGGGTCACGCACAAGTTACATGCGATGACTCGCGGAAAACGGATAGCGTCCAATATACTCACCACGAACATCCTCCCAAACGTTTTATCCGTAATGTACTGGACCAGACACCGGTGTACACGAGAAATGTACAGTAACCGAGTCACGCACACGTTACATGTGATGTCCTGCGAAAGTGATAGCGTCCACTCTACTCACCACGAACATCCTCCCAACGTTTTATCCGTAATTTACTGGACCAGAGACCGGTGTGCACTAGAAATGTACAGTGGCCGGGTCACGCACACGTTACATGCGATGTCTCGCGAAAACGATAGCGTCCAATATACTCACCACGAACATCCTCCCAACGTTTTATCCGTAATGTACTGGACCAGAGACCGGTGTGCACGAGAAATGTACAGTGGCCGGGTCACGCACACGTTACATGCGATGTCTCGCGAAAGCGATAGCGTCCAATATACTCACCACGAACATCCTCCCAACGTTTTATCCGTAATGTACTGGACCAGAGGCCGGTGTGCACGAGAAATGTACAGTGACCGAGTCACGCACACGTTACATGTGATGTCCTGCGATAGTGATAGCGTCCACTCTACTCACCACGAACATCCTCCCAACGTTTTATCCGTAATTTACTGGACCAGAGACCGGTGTGCACTAGAAATGTACAGTGGCCGGGTCACGCACAAGTTACATGCGATGTCTCGCGAAAACGATAGCGTCCAATATACTCACCACGAACATCCTCCCAACGTTTTATCCGTAATGTACTGGACCAGAGGCCGGTGTGCACGAGAAATGTACAGTGGCCGGGTCACGCACACGTTACATGCGATGTCTCGCGAAAGCGATAGCGTCCAATATACTCACCACGAACATCCTCCCAACGTTTTATCCGTAATGTACTGGACCAGAGGCCGGTGTGCACGAGATATGTACAGTGGCCGAGTCACGCACACGTTACATGCGATGTCCTGCGAAAGCGATAGCGTCCACTCTACTCACCACGAACATCCTCCCAACGTTTCATCCGTAATTTACCGGACCAGAGACCGTTGTGCACGAGAAATGTACAGTGGCCGAGGCACGCACATGTTACAAGCGATTTCTCGCGAAAGCGATAGCGTCCAATATACTCACCACGAACATCCTCCCAACGTTTTATCCGTAATATACTGGACCAGAGACCGGTGTGCACTATAAATGTACAGTGGCCGGGTCACGCACAAGTTACATGCGATGTCTCGCGAAAACGATAGCGTCCAATATACTCACCACGAACATCCTCCCAACGTTTTATCCGTAATGTACTGGACCAGAGGCCGGTGTGCACGAGAAATGTACAGTGACCGAGTCACGCACGCGTTACATGTGATGTCCTGCGAAAGTGGTAGCGTCCACTCTACTCACCACGAACATCCTCCCAACGTTTTATCCATAATGTACTGGACCAGACACCGGTGTGCACGAGAAATGTACAGTGGCCGAGTCACGCACACGTTAAATGCGATGTCTCGCGAAAGCGATAGCGTCCAATATACTCACCACGAACATCCTCCCAACGTTTTATCCGTAATATACTGGACCAGAGACCGGTGTGCACTAGAAATGTACAGTGGCCGGGTCACGCACACGTTACATGCGATGTACTCGCGAAAACGATAGCGTCCAATATACTCACCACGAACATCCTCCCAACGTTTTATCCGTAATGTACTGGACCAGAGACCGTTGTGCACGAGAAATGTACAGTGGCCGAGTCACGCACACGTTACATGTGATGTCTCGCGAAAGCGATAGCGTCCACTCTACTCACCACGAACATCCTCCCAACGTTTTATCCGTAATGTACTGGACCAGAGACCGGTGTGCACGAGAAATGTACAGTGGCCGAGTCACGCACGCGTTACATGTGATGTCCTGCGAAAGTGATAGCGTCCACTCTACCTACCACGAACCTCCTAAGGCTATAAAGAGCTTTCTTTAGAAAAATAAGTCTGCTACGTAATTCCCGTTTTAGGTATGAGGTTCGACAATAGAAATGGAAGAATTATGCCATAAGGGTAATACAGAATATTATAGCTCACAAGTATACGCTGGTTAAAGTTATATTACACGTCTTTAGGCCGTTAGTTTAAAATTACTTACGTTATGTGTAAAGATTTAGTATGTTAAAGTTTATAGATTTTGTCAAATTATACTTGCTGGCGACTATTTTGTAATTACGCAGGTGTATGTAATAAATACATTAAAACTGCGCCTCGGCATCTAAGTAGGAGTAGAATAAGCGCCCCCCCCCTCACAGATTATTGTACCTACTAGAGCCTAAAAGTGGCACGATAATGGTCGTCAAACAAAGGTCAATAGCGTGACACTCCCCTGTGACACTCCTATTGACACGTAATCTGTACACGCTTGCCGTTGTGCTCTTCATGAATGTAAAAGTGACAACGGCGCCACTCCAACATGCCAGTGTTAACAAGAAACGATGGATTCTCGTACATACCAGGCACTAAAGAATGATGCTACGCAGAACAACTTAATTGTACAGGGTGTTAATGAATGCGCTTGCGTATATGAGATGGGTTATAAAAAAATTCAATTCGCTTCCATCAGGAAATTGTGGAAACGTTTTAATTATGTAACAATTACTGGTACATGAAATTTAAAAATATCACTCTTACAGGATAGCTTGTATTGTTACTAAATCCAACTAAATGAATACAAAATCCACTTTATTCCTCATTAGTTTAGTGCATTGTATGGTAGTAATGGAATGTATTTCTTTTATGATAGGTATCTCATAATAGTGCATTGCTCAGCTTAGTGTTTATTTTTGTTTATTATCTTCTTTAGTTTTGTAAGAAAACGCATTAGTCTTGTTTATATGACGATGCATAATGTCATGCATAAAGTTGAAAGGAATAGAGTACTATCTTTACCGGAAATAAAGTTATATGTTATTTAATTTCATTTCACTTTATGCGATTGACGGTTTGGGCTAATAAATATTTATTAGACGCAATAGTTTGTTCCACATTTTTATTATATTTTGCAATGCTAGCAACGCTGGAGGAATAAGCTACAAACAGGATTAGAGTAGGATAAGAAAGGAATGGAAAGGTGGACTGTATCCACATATAAATTGATTATTTAACACAGTCATCACACGTAACGTCTATACTCTCCTGGGAGGATGTCATGTTTGAATATATTTAAAATCAACAGTTGTTCTCCTCTTCTACTCTCATTCAATTCAGATTCCAAATTCTATTCCTGGATCTTTTATAATATGGCTGGCAGTTGTCACAAGTTTATAATTTGGATTTAGTTTTAAAACCATCATTAATTTTACCGACCATTATGAGATGCAGATAACAAACAAGATCATGGCACAAAGTTTAATTGTTAATCTGCTTATTTTGGTTTGAAATATTCATAAATTCGTTATTAATTGTAATGTCTTTAGCAACTTTTGGGTTCCAAAATGGTATCTGGACCTGTACAAATTAGCATACAATGTTTACTATACCTACAGAATATCATATTGTTAGGATTTCTTTGTCTTATCCACTCCTATTCATTTTTCCTTTTGCTATTTACTTCACCTTACAGGCATTCCTTTTTGATTTTTATTATAGTAACGCCATTCAGTCATCCGTCATCTTGAAACGATGTTATTAAAATTGGTTATACGAATCTGGTTATGCATGAACCTAATTATTTACCGTATATCCGTATAAAATTACGCCACCAACATATATGCTTGATTTATTAGCAGACATATACATTACATTAAGACATATTAGTAAAAATTTAGTAATTATACGAGTATCATTACAAAAATGGAACTATAATGAACCAATAAAACAAAATATATTGAATACTTGTACAATTATTAGTCCATATATTATTATATGTTCTATTAATCAGACAGACAAAATAGTGTGTATTATATGTTTAGTAGTCAGCTAGAAAGGGATGCGGAGGAAGGTTGCAGGTATGATAGGGTCAACATTAAGCCTGCCTGTGGTAACCCTTGAATATTAATGCAGAGTCGAGGACTTGGTCGATGTGATTGGGTAAGGAAATAACATTTACCTGTGATTGCCTTTGTTTCCCACTTAAGGCTGATTTCTACCTGTCCAGCAGAATATACATGTTGCACAGCAAAACGTAACTGTCAGTTATAACTGTGGAGAGCCGAAGTATGTGCAGTAGCAGCGCATTTGTCTACATACCAGGACGGAGAATGGTACGGTCACAGGGTCTAGTTACTGACAAGGTTGTTGATGAAGTGGACGAGGACAAATCTCTTAAGTCTTGTCAAGTGTGTCCGTCAGCTTTTGATGATAATGCGATAAAGAAATTCAGTGTTTTTATCCCTTTCCGGATATACCATAAAGACATATCACAAGGTATTATAATATACAATTTACGTTTCATTATTATTTAATATCTTGTTTTTTTATAATATGTTTTTAAGACGAAATTGTTTAGGTTAAAATTAAGGCTATTTCGCAAAAATATTTAATTTCTAATTTCTTCTAATATACTATTTAATTTTTATCCTTTGAGAATTATTTACACGACACGTATAAGACTGTCTTCATGGATTTGTAGTTTTGTTTTCACAACAATTTAGATTTAAAATACATTGTTGTATGTACTGTTAATTTTAAGTTATATCGGTACTATTTTTTGTTAAATTGGTGTTATAAAGACATAAAAAGAACTGAAAAATTGTATATTTAAATTCACAATATATGGTTTAGTTTTTTTGTATGTGTGCTATGAATTTTACTGCTACAATACTTTATTTGTAAAACGTAATAAAACTAATATATTTTGATCTTACATAATTTGAAGATATCTACATGGATTCTGTTATGAATGAATTTAATGAAACGGAGGAGTTTTAACATGCTTTTTTATTAAATTTTGTAAGTTTTGAACTTAAAACTGTAAGTTAAATATACTTGTATGTGAGTTCGCAATGCAAATGTAAGCGTGTAAGTAAGGTACATTATTGACCGGGCATCTACAATGCAGCCAACGGTGTGTAAGGGAGGAAACAAGAGACATTCTTTTGTTCTTCACTTTTCTCAGCTACAGTGATTTCACCTTCGATTTTTAAAGACATTTAATAATATTTATTCCAAATCGTTTTAAATTATTATTATTATGAACGCAGTAGCATAATTAAATGTCTGAATTAAGTAGTAAAGTTGTCATTGATTTTAGTTCGATGCGTGTTGACGACCACTTAATAACTGTTACTAATTATTAATGTAATGATTATTTTATCAATAACAGTAGTAATCATGATTAGACGGGACGAATAACTTAAAGTTTATTACATGAATCTTCTTTTAATACAATAACTCGAGATTGGTAAACTACTTTACGCCTGCAACAAAATTACGAGAATTTTCAAAATGATTGGAGTTATTGAAAATGTACATAAAACTATGCGCGGCGGAAGTTGAGGCGCTCGGCCAAGGGAGCTAATCGTATTATATCGACGATTTGTAACTTCGTGTTTACAGTGGCATGGAAGTTTTACTTAGTTATGCGTAATGTGTACAATGTACAACCACTTAGGTTGTAAACAGCCGTTACAATTGATATAATTGGTTAACTAACAATATGATTAACCATGTACCAAAAAGTACTCAAGAAAGAAAAAAATAAACTCAAATGAGATAAGATTGTTAATGTTTGTGTGTACTAATATAAAATCGGGATAGGCCATAGTTTAAATATAAAAATTGTTAACATATCAAAAACATGGGGTTGGAAAAGTTTAATTTCTATCGGTCTCCGAACGATGTCTTGAGAACGAACACGAACTGACCTTTAAACTTGAAATTGGAATGAAGCTTCAAACTTTATATATATATATATATATATATATATATATATATATATATATATATATATATATATAAAGTTTGTCAAAAAACTGAGTACAGCCATAATATGACATTCTAACATGTAGCATGTACGTATATACTTCAAATCTTGCATAACATTTCAGCGCAGCCTGTTACGCGACACGAGGTGTGGTTTACTTCTTTCTACTTTGTCTATTACCTATGATCAAATGTTGACTATTTAGCAGCGAGTACTTATCAAAAAAATTACTTGAAATGTAGTACATTGAGAATGTGACTAGAAATATGCATGCAGGGATTTTAAACATATGTACTCGTATAAGTTTACCACTGCAAATGGGTTCTTTAGTATAGTTTACTATTAAAAGAAAAGTTAATGCTGGATAGGGTAACTTTAAGTAGTTTTACATGTCATACAAAATAGTCAATTAAAATAAATTATTTTTTACATCTCCAATTGTATTAGTAACGACAGCGGAATTTAACTCCCTTACGACCCGTTGTTTTGTTTTATTCTATTTATAATATCATTACATAATTTAAGTGCTTATACTATTTGCAGAAAAAGCTAAGTAACCTACTCTTCTTAAAAAAGAACAAAATAACTGCTGGATAAAAGGTGGTGCAGAGTGAGTTTGGAAGAGAGAGGGGAGAAACGAAGCCACTCAAAACATCGTTAACGATTAACGAGCTCTTTTAATGACGCCACTCAATAGAAGGCGTGACTGCTGATCTCACATGAGCTACGTCTACACTCAGCCTGTGTACAACCCGTTTATATCACTCAATATCTCTTACAATACACTCTTTATGGATATATTGTCAATGGGCCACACCCGAGTTCTAACATCCAACCCACTCACACAACATTTTATAATACTGTTAAAACCTCATAAGCGGTACAAATAAAGTAGGCCTATTTAAATCCTGCCATGGCATCTTCGATAGTAAAATATAACATTAAAAAATTTGAACTTCATCAAGCACTCAAGGATTTCAATAATAACATATTGAACATATGACATGTTTCAACCCATAAAAAACCGATTCTAACATAGTTTACAAAATGTTCCTACCTTACTCCTTCAAAAAACATAGGTCAATTTAAATTTAGAGTTGTTGAATTTTTTGTAAATAAAATTAATAATTTGAAATTTTTATATAATCATACTAGTTAGAAATTAAAATATAATGCTTCAAGGTATATTAGTTAAAACATAAGATGTGAAGTATATTTTATTTTTCCAGTTTATAAAAATATTGGGGGTTGGAGACTCCCTTTACACAAAAAACCCCAAAGCCATTTACAAAAGGTTTTATTTTGATTAGACAACATATTACTTTTAATTGATTAATAATTATAATAATGTATATACAACTAAATTGGCGTTATAATTGTAAAAGGGATGAAATTATAATATTTTTATATCCAATTTAATGGCTTTATGATCAATATTACAGAAGCGTTTACTAAGCATTTTAATACATTGGTTTGAAAAAGGTAATTTATTTGTAAACGGATATATAAATTTTCACATTTTAAAATGCTACATTTCCTAAAGGTAACCGATGAATGTTTTCAACAGCATGGATTATCGGGATTTTTTTAATACTAAAATGTTATGAGCCATAATAGTCAATTCGATAAAGGATTTTTGTCTGGAAAATTAGTGTCAGGCTTGAACAGTTGTTAGGGGTCTATTAGAGGAATATTTTCACAATAGTCCCCAACCCTCCTCCCAGGGCCTTAAATGAGCTCCTCCCCTCCCCCATCAAATGAGCGGTTAGCAAGCCTTTATTACAACAGTCTTAACTCTGCTGTTATACGTCCTATTATTGCAACCGGGATGGCTTAAGTTACCTAGATTACGTCTGCTTAAAGAATTTAATAACACGAATGCAGTTTTAATTACGAGTAGTTGAGCGCAAAAAGAAATAAACTAAAATGTTACTTTTAATTTCTTTTATTTTTAATTACTCGTGGGGGTGGACAATTCATTTCTGACTGTTTGTCTGCCTCTCTGTTTGCCCGCAAGATGCCTCTAAAACGAAACGGACTACATACTTGAAATTGTCCATGAAGTTTCATTTGTAAATGAGAAAACTAAGTTCAATTACGCTGCTTGTCAATCCATGGGATTTGACTGAGATTTAGTGAAGATATTTACATTGCTCTTGAGTATAACCATGATGACAACAAGATAATAGCAGAATAAATCAATGTTTAATCAAACTTAATATACTCAAAGATATTTTAACGTGACTTATTAATACATGTAGCCTGCACATCACTTAGTATATGGTGGGAAAGATTTTTTCAGTGACATTGTTTAAATTAGTTTCAGTTCACTTTCTTCTTAGTGCAGCGTCTGGAATACAACGTTGTCACAGAATTGTAATAAAAATTGATTTACTTTTGGAATCTGGAATCATGCCCGTCTGATGAGATCAAGAAAAGTCAGCGACGTAGAGGCTCAAAACGGACTTTTTTCATCGTTTCAATATCAGAGACACCTTAACTACAAAATAAAGTGCAGTCTAGGTGAAGGGATGTTCTTAATTTTTATTTAGGTACACAATTGAGCGCACTACGATGTTTTAAACACGATTCCAAAACACGGCGGTGCAACCGAGTTTCCTACACATAACGTAGCAGTGGTGGGAAGGGTTCATTGTCATAAGACAAAACTAGAAAATGTACGAAGATTTCGATGATTGTTGGCTCTCAAAAGTTATGCTAGAAGATTTTGAAGCTGCAAACTTTATTTAATACTACTCTTATATGTTCTAACAACGTACAAAAACCTCAGCTTCTATCAATTTATTTGGATCTAAGGCATTTTTGTGTCCGGCGATTGACTTATGGCATGTAACCACAGACTTGGGAAAGACTGGGAGAACATCTGACGCCGTCAGTGTGTGATTTAGTATGACCCAAAATCTTAAGTTTCTTAATAGTTTCAAAGAAAATGGCAGCATAGCAACCGAGGTCCCGCATTGAAGGAAACTGCTGCAACTTGCCGCCTCTCACTGTCGCCTTTACGACAACCTGTCTGCATTATTCATCACGGAGACGGCGCCGCGGCGCTCTTAATATGTCGATGTCAGCTAAATCCTACAAACTTTCCCACTGTTTTCACTTCTACCGACGGGGAAGTTAACAAATTACTGTTGTTGGTGCTGATATTGGGTAAAGTGTATTCTGGCTGGCCAGAATAGTATTATACAAAGTTTTCAAATTATAGGTGTTTAAAGAAATGCACATCAAAACAGAATAATCATTTGTATTGAATCTGTCTGTTTAACTGAAGATATTAATTTATGATTCTTTGCTCCTAAGCTTACTTAAGTGTAGTCCACTATTGCATACCTTAGAATTTGAATTTTCAAAAAGCCCTTTCTTATTATTTGCATAAAATAAGATTAAAACATAATTTTTCTTCGTGCTTTTAATAGACTACATTAGTGCAAAAGCATGGAAACATCCTAATAATTAGTATTGGATCAATATTGTCGGTATATCATCAACGCATGTTTCATAGCATTGAAGTCGGAAAGAGAAGAATGTTTTGTAATATTTCGCCAAGAATTGTATTTGTTTGTTTCACAATTGGCTTAAATGGAATTTGTATTAGGCTTATGGTGATTTTTTAATTCGATTTTCCCGAATGTAACAACAATGTGTTGATGTTCTAAAACGACTAAATATTTTTAAAAGTTGTTTAAATAAAATAAACGTATTCTTATGGTTTCAATAAACATTTTGGAAGATGTCAACCTCAAAAGTGAAATTGTTTGAAACCATTGTATGATATATAAATTTTACGAAATTGATTAGAAAGAAAGTAAATATTATTAATACGTGATTGCGACAGGTTCAGTACGATACGACTTTGTGTCAATATCAAACCGTATAGAGTCGAAGTCAGAACTTTATGGAAATGTAGGCCAAGAACAAGATCGCAAAGGTCTGGGCGTTTTATTGGCCAATACGTTGTATAGGTCGGTTGGGGGTTGCTAGGGGCCAGGTTGACCCAGAAATCCGGAGACAGCCTCTAAACTAGTTTGAGCTTCTTAACTTCCAACGTAATTGCTTCCGTGTTCCTGAAGACTAAAAGAAATGTTACAAATTCTTTAAAGTATACCTTATTTATGAACATGGCATTTATATTAATTAATATACGCATTTGGATGACATCAATAATTGTGACCATCGAAAAGTCAAGGAAAGGTTTGAGTAATTCCATCAATGGACATCTGAAACAGAACCCTTTGTTTATTATCAAAAAATCTTTTCCCTTCCATTTCATTGTTAAACCAGTAAGGATGCAATTTAGCTTAAAACATGTTTCGTTTTGAATGAGTCAGTACGTTTTGAGGTTATAAAAATAGTTTGATTACATAAACTTACTTATTTCTTATATTTTATCGTTCTTTTGCAATTCATTTAGATAATCACGGTTTTTTCTTGTGTTCACTACACTGATTATGCGTAGTCTCAGTACGTGGGGACCCATTTAATTGTGCAGCACTCGAACATTGTTGTTTGTTTATTATTATTACCTCCAGAAAATAAGTGCAACTAAGGACATTGGTGATACTTTGGACCATCCTCAATCTGTCCCTCCGGTGAAGAAAAGGAAGGCTGCTGCTCCTCTCTCTAACCCTCCTTGCCGTTCTCCTAATACCGCCTTGACTTTTTCCGCTGATGGACACGATGCCTTCTACCCAACCCAGGATCCCGCCGCTTTACATTGATCACATTCCAGACTGTCATACCCATGCTACTGCCCTGCATCGTCTGGCTGGTCGGGATTTCACTGTCCGCTGTTCGAAGGTTGAGGTTATTTTTACCACGACAAGCATCCCGAACTTTCGTACAAGCTTACCTCGCTGAGCGGAATGTCAGTTTTTTCACACGTTCCCTCCCTGACACCCGGCCCACGAAGGTGGTTTTTTCTGGACTTCTCACCTTTGCTATCGTAGAAGAGGTTCAAAAAGCGTAGCCGGGAAAGTGATTCTCTGTGGGCGATGTCTTCTAACTCCGCACTAGGAGGGGAAAACAAATTTTTGGGTTTTCTCCCTTCACTGCGGCTCTAAACGGGACTGTGGTAATACTCGGCCGGCCAAAGAAATTTACAATAAAGACAAGTTATTCTACGTACGTTTTGCTGGCCCCTATAGAAAACCGTCAGGCCCCGTCCAATGCCACCGATGCCAACATTTCGGACATGGGTCGGATAATTTTGGCCGGCCTGCCAGAGGTGTGCGTTTTGTCCCGGTATTGTGAAGAACCGACTGACGAAATAGGCCGTTGTTGCAATTGTGGGGAATCGCACAATGCTAGTTATCGTGGGTGCCGTATTTTTCAAAAATAAAAAATAAGGAGGTTGGGCCAAAACTGGTGAAATATCGTGACACCAAATGACAGCCTTATTTAAGGCCACTGACGTCTCATTGGTTCCGCTACGCAGCAATTTACATCAGGCCTCAGCTTCGATTAATAATCACGTTCAACGATCTACCCGCAATTGGATGACACGAATGGGACGACAGCGCGGATGAAGACTGTTCCTCATCGGGTGATGACTTTGAACCTGTTCGTAGGCATGGTCGTCGACAGCTCCGGAACCCGGCTGATAGGACTGCTTGGTCTGATGCTGTTCGTGGGAGGCCGGCCATCTCACGAACCCCCGCTTGGAATGACGGAATCAGCGCGACCTTTCCACCTCGATCTCTCCTTGACTCTTCTGTGACTCCTTGGGCTTAATCATCTGGTCCACGGGATGGCCCCGTCGGACGAGCTGCTTCAATCCTGCATTTGCATGCAGCGTCAAATGGATCTGCCATTCCCGTGGTTCACTTTTTGGTGGATCAAGGTCAAGACGGACAAATGTGAGGCGATTTCTCTTTCACA
The DNA here is from genome assembly GCF_021130785.1 of Homalodisca vitripennis. Lineage (NCBI taxonomy): Eukaryota > Metazoa > Arthropoda > Insecta > Hemiptera > Cicadellidae > Homalodisca > Homalodisca vitripennis. Next base: position 91,119,317 of record NC_060209.1, on the reverse strand, counting down.
TAGAACGACTATGGTCCGGTTATCCAGGGTGACAGACACCGATGAAATACGTTGACAAGGTATCTCGAGATTGTGCTTCAAGGCGGCTCTCGACAAACTTTGCTGCAACCCGCAGGATCTAGACGGGCCGGGCGGCCTTCATGTCTCTTGCTCCACTTCTTCGCCGCTCTTCACCGCTTACCACCTCCATTAAGCTGCTCCTTTACACCACGACCATACGACCCTCCATCGCTTGTGTGGTACAACCAGCTAGCCACTACCCCTAGGAAACAGCTCGAATCATTCCATCACAGGGTTATTCGTTTCCTATTTGAAACCCCTTGGTTTGTTCGGAACACTGTCATGTTGCGCTTCCTTGGCATCCCGACCGGTGGCGACTACATCAACTCTGCACATTTTTAAATGGCTGATTTCTCGGAGTGGGACCACGGCCCTGTTCCACTGCACTACCTGAGACGTCCCAGGGCATTGCTGTACGACTCTGCCTAAGCGCTTCATTCATCTAGACTGGTCGTTCATCCTCCAACTCTACCGACCACGTGCATCCTCTTCATTCTTAATCTATTTGTTAGCGACTTGACTCTATTAACTACACTTCAGGACTGCACCATTCTCCCCCAGCACTAAAGCGTATGCTGGTATACACTGCTGTTTTGCTCTCCAGCAGTCTTTGTGACATTGTTTCAGCAGCTGTTCTGAAGGGAACCACGGCTCAGTTCAGTTCAACACGGTTGTAATTTAATTAATTTCGTAGTACAGTAAATTAAACACTTTAAAGTTTTTGGTGTTTAGAAAGCTTCAGTCATACCTCCACTACAGTTACTAATATAAATGTAACGTCTAATAACTTAAACTAAAAAAAGATTATGGTTGCCTGTAAAGTCGGTTTTACGGGCGAAGATTTTACGTGACAACGTCTTTTTCTCGGTAGAATATTTATTGATATGAATATTATTAAATTGCACAATAGGAACAAGGAATTGAATGAAAATAAGAATTGCACAAATTTTAACTATAGAAATATATTTTGTTTACTAAAACATTGTACATAATTTGAAATTAATTAAAATTTGTTATTGTAAATGGTAAAGTTGAATAAAACATTTACTAAAATTGGAATTTGAAATTCTTGCTAAACACAGTTAAATTCTCACTCCGCGCGTGGTGATTGGTCGGTTTAGTTCGTTTGTTTGGTCGCACTGTTATGACAGGTTAGAGGTTATAATTTGTTATTTTAAATGTTTGACTAGCAATACGCGCTGTTTCTTCTCAATCGACTGAATTACGATTGATTGCAGAGTGATTTAAACTAATAATTTACTTAACACTATCAACATTTGTCAATAGTATGACATAACCTATAAACTCAGTTTCTCAACTTTTGTGTCAATCTAACAATTAATCAATCAATCATAGTTTACGATAATGAAATATCAGTGTACAATTATTTACCTTTATTGTTGTAGTTGTAAATGACGAATCTAAGCACTCCACATTTTCACGAATAAACATAGTTATCTGCTTTATCCCGTGCGGCGGACCCACAGTTATCTGCTTTATCCCGTGCGGATCCCGTGCGGCGGACCCACTGGACGGGCATCGTAACGTTACCGGGCGTTACACTTTTTCATGAGTGACTCCGAGCCGCAACCTAATTTAAGACGTTGTCACGTGAAAATATGTATAACACCGGTATCGTATTATGCTTTATTGATTCGAACCGAACATCAAATGGTTATTTACATATGTCTTAGACAAATTCTTAATTTTACGATTACGATTTGACAAAATGTCTCAACATGTTGAATGTCTACTCTTATGCCTCATTTGAGGTAGTCATGTATAATGTATTAGAACTGTTGAAAATTTCCAGTTAATCTACACAATACTCTTTGATTAAAATGTTTAGCATTTCTTCTAAATAGGTTAATTTTTTCTGAATAGTTGACAGATTTGGATACTATCCGGCATAGAAGAACACGAGAGTCATATCTTGAAAACTTTGAGAATTTCACTGACATAATAACATTTATATATAAATAACCTTTATAAATTATAATAATGTTTTATATATATATATAATTTTTTTATGAATCATATTTATACTAATGTTTAGTGAGTTCTAAGTATGATAGAAACAGAACCCAGGTCAGAAAATGTAGTAACGGAAACTATCAAAGCAGTAAGTAGACCATTGACACAGGTGGCTTTGACTTTCGTTAGGTTCCGTCCAGTCCTTTTGTGCTCGTTATATCGGGTTTTCTTAGTTATGTTACAAAAGACGAGGGAAATATTGATTATGAAACTAATGAATGATCTTACAGTCCCAAATATCTGACTTTTATTTGGTAACTACGTGAGTTTTACGGTGCTCCTTAGTTTGGCTCTCCTTTATAAAGAGTAATTCTGTCTAACAGTATAATGTCTGTGGCAGACTACAGTACTAGGAATTAGCATCCTGGCTAAGAGGCTGTAAACACCATTATGAAGCCTCCGACTAACAACAGCAGGACTGAAGTAGCGCGTCTGTCTGGCGCCGGACTGCGTGCATACTGGGTCACTTGAAACCCTACTTGATTTACGCGCATCGGGTGAAACTTTATCGTCACAGATAATTGTTGAGATACACTTCTACGCTCAGTTGTGTACGGATACGGGGTTTAAACGGAATTTTAATTTTCATTATATTTTTAATAATGGCTTGTGAAAGCTAAGTGGCCAACCCTTACAGGCGAAATAATGGAATATATCGAAATAGAATAAATAGTTTAAACTCTATTGTATTTCCAGTGTTCGTGATTTGATTTTGTATATTATCGTACATGAAGCGACCAATGCATCAAGACAAACCGACGAACCAGTCTCGATATTGTTTGTAATATTGTTAATATATAATGTAGCATACTGTAAATATTAAACTACTCGTTGACCGTGTTAGATCATGAAATTGAAAATTCTATCATCACAATGTGTATTCTGGGATAGTATAATAAGCTCAGCAAGAGTTTCAATTGATTTAATATTCGGTGGAAGAATGTTTAAAATTTAAGATGAAGTTAATTTACAAATGCTAAATTTTAAATGTGACAGCCTAATCACTGTGGAAGCCTTAATATCTTGCAAGCCTAAGTAAAAGGCTCTTGAGGAAGACTATACTCCCGACCCAGGAAGCAGCTATTGCTCACCCGTTGTAATCACCAAAATTTATTTATGGGATGTTTTGAAATTGAATAAGTACGAATCCTAATCAGTATTTTCAACCAGTAAACAGAGTATCATTAATTGTTTTCAAAATCCCAAAATTATCACTAACAATCTGATTTCTTAAGAGTTTACAAAAATTAAATTACGACTTCAATTATTAACTTAGAAATCTCAAATTTTAGTATATCGTTCTTTAAGAGATATACAACACATGCTGATAAGAATTTTTTACTGTCACTATTTTTTTATAGTAAGGATTTAAAGTGGAAACAGCTTAAATTTTAAAGAGATAACTGTGTTTTATCCATATTTTTGGTAATCACAATTTACAAAACCACAAAAATATTGTTTTTTCGCTCTAATACGTTGGAGAAAACTAACCAAAAAGCAAAAAACTTTTCGGATTGTTATATGTGTACATTTTAATATGATGACGTTTGGTGAGATGTTTAGCGTGTGAGAGGGGTCGCCGAGACCAGGCTCCGTCAGGGATCTTCTATAGAAAAATAAACTATGGATTCGAAACATTCCCCAGATATTATATAGATAAGCAACTTCCCAATCATCCAAAACCACAGATACTATGAAGTTCCAGCACACAATGATCCTAGTATTCCACATCTTGTAGGTACTTCATCTTCCGGTACCTCCAAAAAAACTTCTCTATGGTTGATTTTGGTGTGTAGTCAGTATGTGAGATATGAAATATATGTCTGTTTATCAAATGAATGTATTTAAGTTTTTATCAATTAATGTAGAACAAAATTCTGTATGATACGGTCTCAAAAATAGTAAAATTCCCCACCAATCTTCTTTATTCCTCTTTGAAGGCAAACTTTCATAAATCTGGTGTTCAGAAAGTACGGATTTACTTCAATAAACTGTAAAGTTTTGTAATTATTGACGGTGGATGATTTTAAATATTAAAGGTTCTCAAATATTAACCGTAGTTAATATTATAAAAAAATACAACTCTGTGTTTCTGAGATTGAAATATATCCTCTTCGTCAGCTTCCTAAATACCTTAAGGCATAAAACTTATTATTTGACAATAACCTTAAACAAATACTTGAGGGACCAGGGTAGTTAAATCAAATTTCAACCATGTCACTGCAAAGAATAAGCGCACTGAACAACCCATCCGTGCCCACCAGAGGCGGTGAAAGGCTGAGGAAGAATTAATATGATCGCTTCCTGTTGCAGCGTGGCACGTTATCTGAAATAAAACCATGATGGCGAGGTGGTGGGAAAGAACGGTTTAGAGTAAAAAATAAATAAATAAAAATCTTTCTTTTTAATTCCAAAGTCATTGTGTTATTCAAATTCAAATATTAAATCCAATAATTTGTTAAACCCTAAACAGTGAGCAGAAGATAAAACATTATATTTAATGATACAATGAACTATTGATAAAACGTAATCACTAGATTGTAGACTACTCTAGAACAAGAGGTATGTAATTATATTACACTTAATACGTTATGTGCATCTGCACCTGTGTACAGCACTGGGGTGATTACTATATATCGGATTGGTCTGATTGCACTACTTTCCCTTATGTTGTTGTAACGGTAAGTTATATACCTTGTTACATTCATGTATATATACAATGGACAAAGGTAGAGCAAGAATGAAATCTTGACGCATCTTGAGTTTGGGAATATGGAAATATATATCAGGATGGTACACATTTGTAACCTGAGGGGCAGGCTCAAATTGTCCGTGGGCTGTATTCAATTCCGTCATTGGCTTTGCCACTGGAAAAGTACAACAACAGAATGAAAATTATGCTGCTAATTAGTTATAGGAATCAGGAAATGTGTCGGAATAGTACAAGAGTAGTTTTAAAGCTAAATTTTTATTACAAAATACTAAAATTGTGGCATACACTATAAACACTATCTTCAACTTAAAACACTGTCCAGATTAATAGCGTACCTAGAGTTTGTAGAGAATCGGTCATGTTTTTCTTGCACATTAGCTTCGACTAACTCGTGCAACAGCATGTACGAAGAGGAAACTTCTCAAGCAGTCACGCAACACGTTATCTCTCATCGGAACCTTTTTGTTTTTGACCCTAATATAGTCATCGATTTTAGTCCCTCCCTTAACCTCTTGTGTATCCGTGTGCATTTCTAAGGCCACTTAAGTGACAATAGGCGTTCGATGATTCTGGCAGGACTGGGTTCTACCGTTAGTTTTTATATGAAATATTCCATTATACAATCCCTTAATATAGTAGAAAGTAAAAACAGAGCCAGATACTAAAAGTTGTAAGGATAAGGCACTGGGGATTTAGCGCCTATTATAGAGTGAGCAGCGAACTGGAGTAATAACAATCGGCTTGTAATTGGACAACTCCTTCACTTCGTTCTAAAGTCGACTTAATTGGCTGACTACCACTTCACATACAACTTCTCTATATCTCGTGGAGTTGTTTTGGTAGAAGTTAACAAGAAAACATTGTTTGCCGTTTTGCAAGAACCGTAACAATGAAATCAAATCTGTATTCTTTATGGAATTGTCCACCACCAAATTTCGTTTACAAGATACATCAGTTAAATATCCTACAAGTTATCGAATTTTCACATATTATGCCATGTTATTAATATTGGATATGATATTTGTCCTAACAGTTGTATATTTTGGCTACTGTTATCTTTTTCAAAATGAAAATATGTGTATTTTTAGTATAAATTATTTATAAAATTGATGAGGCAATAATCATACGCAATACATAAAAGAAAATATTTCTTTACATGAGAATCATAAAGATATATTGATACATTATATAACAAATATATACTGGTAAATCTTTTACATCTAACGTCACTACAGCTTGTTGTAAAAATATACTGTTATTTTTTGGGATTGTTAAAATTAACTATTAAATATTACTACAATCGCATTTATGTTGTGTTTTATTATGGATATGAATTCTTTTTAAGGTTTTTCGGAAACCGTGTAATGTGAAAAAGAAGCTTCGAAATCGGATATTCCTAACTTTATTATACTTTACTTGAAAGCTTGTCTCATACTACAGACCTAACGAGCATTTATGAACAAAGAGGAAGAGACGGGATAATATTAGGTGAATAAAATCAGACATGGTAGCTGAGGCTCAGACATTGAAGCTTGTTACTGACTGTGTCACACCTGAGTCAATGAACAGTCAGTAGGCAAAGTAGCTGTGCAACGTATCCAGCGAACGAACTCATAATGATGTTATTTTCGTTAAAAGAAATCGTAATAATAGCGACGTGTCCTTTGTTAGACAGTCCTGTCTGTACTAACCCAGACTCAGGTAATTGGATTGTTTCTGTCAGTGCTCAGTGTGTTTAGAGATCAATAGTGTATTACGGTGACATATCGTAAGAACAATGTGAACAACAGTGCACAATGAGAAAGCGCGTCAGCAGGCACGCTACACGCTGTCTTTCATCGGTACCTTTTGTTTCGACCATTTGATTGTCACTCATCTCGTAGCAGGTCTATTTAACGAGAGATATAGAAGTGACGAATGCCCGATTTTCGGTTCGTCACATTGCAACGTTCAAATAAAATCTCAAATATCAATAATATAAAATTTACAAAATTTAAGTATAATAAAATTGCTAACAGAAGTTTGAATATTACATTTTATACCTATTGCAGTCATTGAAAGACTGAATAACAAACTCTAACTCGAGTTAATTAACTTGTAATTGAACAATACTTGATTTACTACGGAAGCCTCTCTACATAATTGCCTGAGATTTCAAGTACACTTTTCACTCTTTGCTACATTTTATACTATTAGTAATTTTAAATTTGCATAACGATTGGAAATATAGTCTCAATTTTGACAAGTTGCTTTTTGTAAACAGAGTTACTCTGAGTTTTATAACAGGCAGAACACGACCAACAAATCTTCAAGATTGAGACGGTACAGTTTACGTTAGCAGTTTAAATAATACATTTTTGAGAATTACCACTATCGTGTAATGAAACAATATTTTTCACACCAAATATAATATAGTACCCAAGTGACTACTCTGGGAATGTATTTCACTACGTTATAACTGAAGAAGGAAGTGCAATCACTATTGAAAATAAACCCTAAATGGTGCTTTAAACTTAGCTTGTAATATAATATAGTACCTAAGTGACTAATCTGGGAATGTATTTGACTACGTTATAATTGAAGAAGGAAGTGCAATCACTATTAAAAATAAACCCTAAATGGTGCTTTAAACTTTGCTTGTAATATAATATAGTACCTAAGTGAATCTGGGAATGTATTTGACTACGTTATAATTGAAGAAGGAAGTGCAATCACTATTGAAAATAAACCCTACAGTAAATGGTGCTTTAAACTTAGCTTGTAATATAATATAGTACCTAAGTGACTAATCTGGGAATGTATTTGACTACGTTATAATTGAAGAAGGAAGTGCAATCACTATTGAAAATAAACCCTACAGTAAATGGTGCTTTAAACTTAGCTTGTAATATAATATAGTACCTAAGTGACTAATCTGGGAATGTATTTGACTACGTTATAATTGAAGAAGGAAGTGCAATCACTATTGAAAATAAACCCTACAGTAAATGGTGCTTTAAACTTAGCTTGTAATATGGCTTGGCTGCTGAATGCATTCTTGTAGTAAGCTGAGGGGTGCTCTGTTTGAAAGTTTATTGGCTGTACTCGTAAATTGCGGTGTACACTGTTACTAGCGTATAACGTGACTACTGACAAGCACTTACGCAGTGTGTTGGGGTGTGTCTTGTTGGTACATTAGTAACACAACACTCGCGGCTGATCACTTAACGTTCAGTGAACTGATACAATCAATCTTGACATTGCCGGATTTCAGATGAGTATTTGCACGCCTGAGTAATAAAGAATGAACGCAAAAACTTTATTTTATTGCTGTGTTTCAATATGTTATAATGCAATATGAGAGTTTATGTTATATTTTTCCGACAAATTCCGTAATTAGTTAAACATGAAATTAGTGGAGTCGATTAAAGTAAAGCAATATCTTATTTTACCAGGGCTAAGAAGCCATCTATACACAACACGGATACCATCGGCTTAAATGTGACTTCAGAACCACCATTACTATTATTTAGTAACCACACAACTCACATATTTTTTTGTGCTCTTCTCGTAAATTTACTCGCTGCAACCCTTCCCGACTGGAAATACTCACTCAGAAATCTGTAAGTGCTTTCCTTTTGCTACAGTTTGTGTTACAATCGCCACACCACTTACTTCACGTCTCATCGCGGTCAAGTGTGTATCAGCAACAAAAGTAAACCTCGTATTATTATGTTAGCCTCTTATGAAGATTAGGTGAAAGAGTTCCTCATTTGTTGAACAGAGCCGGTTATAATTTAGAATTTAAATATCTTGATTTTCTAACATTCAATACAAATTATCCGACCTTTACTTACGGAGCTCGTGTGGAAATACAGTTAGACATAACTATTTTTAAACAGAGTTTATTTGCAGTTGGCAGCCAGTATATTATGCTAATTCACTGAACACCTTCACAATTCAGAACAACATAAACCATAAAAATAAGAATGGGAAAATACATATAAAATAAGAATATATAGCAAATCCGTGCATTCCAGGACCCTCATAAAACACTATTTCGATAGAATAAATCATAAAGAATCTAAGAATTGAATAACATATATAATTAACGGTGCATTAATTATAAAGAACTAAATAGCAATGCATAACAATGCTGTATAACAATAGAGAATAAATAATCAATGATATAACAGTACATGTATCATATCGTTAAGAGTGATAAAAAACTAAATAATTACCAAGACAATAAATAACATCTATTAGTTAACAACTATTGGCCCATTTCATTTTGCATATTGCAGTTTTTTTATTTTACTCTTTTTTAATTAGCAATTTTCTTTTTACTTCAATTAATTTTAGTACAAGTAATTGTCACTCCTGGGAAGTACCGTGTTTTTAATAAAATCCTGGCCTTGGTTAATACAGATATCACTATAGTTGGCTTAAATATTTCAGAGAACAGTAGTATGGCTAGAGGAATTAATGACAGCTTATTACTGTTTGCTAATTACATGGTGATAGAGCATTTGTGTTGTGTGTTGTGTTCATCGATTACAATAATATCAAATGTGGATAGAAGTTTTCCTTCATTTGGGTAGATTCACGGTTGTGTATGAGGAAAATAGGTAGCCAAGAGAGCAGTTCCCATTATTCGTCCTTACACCAGTTGTTATCGCTGCAAATTATTTTATGAGCGCAGAGGATTTGACGTGGATTGCTCTCTCGGCTGCTGGCTGCTGCATAAATTATGTGATACAGTCATGACACATTTGCTGCTGTACTGAAATAATTCAAAAATTAATCTGCCAACACTAATTCTTTGCAGTGTGTATGTCGAAAGAAGAATGTAGACTTAGTCGTTTAATTACAAGCCTTATGTGTTTGTAGAAACCGCAAACGAGCTTGCATTTAACAGTACAGCCCAAGAGCCTAGTGTCTACCTGGTTGTATAAACACAAATCCTAGTTTCAAATAGTTTCTGAAGTCTATCAATGCCATATATACAAACATATCTTTTTACACACACACACGCGCGCGCGCGCGCACACACACACACACACACACACACACACATATATTCACCAAATTTGCAAATTTGTATAAGTGGCAATAGCCTAACTTAAATTCAATAAACATTGAATCGCAAAAAGCAATTGCTCCGCCGGGACTCGAACCCGGATCTCTCACTTGCCGGGTGAATGTGCTACCATTACACATTATATATATATATATAATGTATATAATATATATATATATATTTATATAGATCAATTGACTACAGATTTACATACATACATACATACATATATATATATATATATATATATATATATATATATATATATATATACATATGTATGTATGTAAATCTGCTTAACAAACCAGTAAACAATAAACGGTATCGATGACTTTGACCTCGTTCAAAATAGCTCTCGTGCAGGCGATAATTAACCATTTATTGCCTTTATAGTTACTCTTTCGTTTAAGTAAAGTACTAGGGTTTGCCTTCACACAGTTACGAGTTATTTATACTGTTTAAACGCTGTAATTACTGTAGTACCGTAGGGAATATATACTTTGTACATAGAGAAGATTTACTAGACTATAGGGTGGAGTGTGCCTTATGCTTTTTTCTAAACGGATTGGTTCCTCCTTCTCGTCACACAAAGATCGCGTTAATATCGGAAGGTATGTAATTATGAGAACTCCTGTAACAACAGTTATTAAAAGTCTAGGGAGCGACAAGCAATTTGCATTCTATGTATAAGCACGCGACCTACCTAGTCTTCCTTGAAATGTATAAAGGAATTTCCTTTAAAAGTAAGTTTATTGTATACCTCGTTAGTTTTGGTGGAATCAAAATAGAAGGACCTTAAAATTATTTAAAATTTAAGAAGATAATTTCCTAGGGATGTTATTTCTAAGTCAAAATTTGTTTGAATGTGTGACTTTCTGATTACTTACATCAAGGTGTGTCGACAAAAACTGCCGAGGATTTCGTTAGGACTGCTTGGTGATGCGGAGATTCACAGCCAATAAGCATTTTATATTTGAAATTTAAAAACACCAATACTAAACTACAATACTTTAAGTTTATAAAAGTATAATAATATAAATGTCAAAATGTTCTTGCATATTCGTAAGAATAAATGCAGAAGTCGAAACAAATTACCCCAAAACCACAGATACCGCTTCAATACTCTTACACTTAACCTGGAGACCAACGGATTAAAGGTGACTTCAAAACCTCCACCACCAATGGCCTAACAGCCGGATCGCTTGCAATGAACAGTATCGTTCAGCGGTCACCCATCCAAGCAGCAGCCGCGCTCGGCGTTGTTTGATTCGGTTATGTCGCAAAGTGCGTGTGAAACTGTTGATGTATGCATGCCTGCGCAATGATTTTGCCTGTTTGATTACTATTATATTTTTGCATATAGAAGTAACCGGTTTTATGATTAAAACTATTGACATTATAGACAAAATATAATGCATGAAGTTGAGAACAATTCGTATATTAGATAACTCAGTGCCTGTGGATACCCGGTCATTCGTTGATACAAGCGTAACTTTCCGATTCTAGATGCAGCAATACTTGTACAGGAAAACTAAATCGTGTATTCTGAGGTAACTTGATAAATTTACGTGTAATGTTGACATTGTGTTGCCTAATCGATAGAAATATGATCCTCACTAGAGAATATATCCTCTATAATAAAACGAACGTTATACCTATGTTTTATGTTTCCCCTAGTATTAGAATTCATAGTATAGTTATTTAGAAGGGGAGAATATTGTTTCCTGTTACGGTACGAACAATCCGCAGTACGACACTGGAGACAACAATAGTTGTTGCTACCGGTACGTAGTCACAGACTGCAGCGCCTGCAGAACTACTACACTATTCTGTGGCTCTACTCTTTATGACTCAACCTGTCTCCATTATTCACTCCTACAAAAGGTCTGCCAACGCAGCCTTATCTCGGGACAAATATGTTAGGCGGTCTACGTTGTCGAGTACTTCTAACTTAGTAGGACATATTATTTGACTGACCGGACATATGAACATTATGATTCTTTTTTTAGAAGTCCACTAGTAATTAGTGTTATTACCACTATAGATATTCACAGGAAATACATAAAGTAGTTATTGTATTGTTGCAGTGAAAATTTGGTTTAAAAGGCATTATACTGATGTATAAACCTAAATTATGGTTAGAAATGTAATATTTTTAAACTAAATCGTTTTGTAAAATTGTACTTGGACGTCTGTTTAGATATTGGCATACACTGATTGTTTCCACACTTCCTGTGAAGTTAAAAAAAAAGGCTAATGATATGGATCCTGAGGTCGGAGGGAAAAATCCTTCCTTACACTGTATCTATCTTTCATGATTTTTCAGGGCGTTGATGAATCAGTCAGTCAGGATATATATTTATTCGCTATATATACACACATATTATTCGCTAAATATTACGATTTTTATTGCGACATAAGTTTACCTTTCAAACGCTTGTACCAGCTGTACTAGCCAGTCGTGGGAATCAATAATTCACTTATCTATCACGGCTTTGTCATCGGCAGTTGATTTTCTAAATGGAGTTCCTCTGTTATATCGTCTGTCACTGTCAATCAAGTATATTTCTAATCAAATACAGAGTAGGATATGGGGATTGGTGGTTGGTTTCTTTCAGTTTATTCTATTATCAGAAATTCTTTTCTCCCTGAATGTATCAGTACCTACATTATTTTGGCTGAGTGTTCAAAGTTCAGCCATATTCGATATTTAAGTATCATATTATTTATTATTTTTTACCTTTAGAACTAATTGTATATGACAGAATTTTATCTAAAGTATATACTTTAAATAATTCATAACTCCCACTTTATACATTTGAACAAACATTTTAATTTAATACATTTGGATTGAACATTGTTATAGTCTAATTGAAATAAAATTTTAATCCAATGTTTTATATTTATATTTTTTATTATATTGTTTGTATCATTTATTTTATTTTCATATAGTAACTAATCTAAAAAAGTATTTATGTAGAGCTTACCTCTTACCATAGTTGGTGTATTATGTATGGTTATAATTTACTATTTTGTTGCAGCTTTAGTATGGCATTATATTAACTGTGTGTTACACACATATTTTTCTTAATTTATGCCATTTTCAATGCTTTGTTGTTTCTTTTTCTGTCTCTTTATCTAGTTATGTAGTAAGCGCACAATGTATTAATAGAACTCAGAGCCACCACAGGATTCGTCCCATGTGGCTCTTTATTCTTATTGTAATATGTGACCACAAAGAAATAAGATTTCTGATTTGTCTAATAATTTAATATTTGTATTTAAGGCGAAACGCTTCTCTAAATTAGGTATGAAAGCACATTTCTATATGCCTATTAAACTTAAAAATGTTAACGTTAAAAAACTAACTTAATTAAAAACACTACTTACCTTTTATTTGATATTTACTCATAAGACCATCAGTTGAGATATGTATAATACTATATTGTAAAGTGTTTTTTTACTGCTCTTCTTGTGTTTAATTGTGGGGTAGGATATAAATTTATTCCAATTCTATCCGTCAATCGCCCTTAATGAAGACAGCTTTCAAAAAATACAGTGCTAATAGCGTGACGTTTTCACCAAACTCCTCCAGCATTGAAACACTGTAAGTGGATGCCATTTGTATTATTCTCGTCGTTCCAAGAGTGCTTTTTCGCAGAGTAGCACTCAAAAAGTGCATTTCCAAAAGTGCATACTACTGTATAGAGAGCATGTCGATATACCAGCCGATATTCTTACAATCAACCCACCTTCGTAAGAATGTCATATTTTTTGTTAGAGGAAATTTAACAGTCTAAGCAGTATTTGTGTGATAAATATATATGTAGCCTACATCTCGAGTCTAATTATTTTACTAAACTTTTTTCTTGTGGTAATAAACATAAATTTGATTTGTGCGAGAATCTTATCCAAAAGTGAAGGGAGAGTCGATGGTACATGGTACAGAGTCGATACCGTAAAAAGCTCGATGATACTGATATAAATAGTCCTACGGTTACAGACAGGATCCAACTCAAATCCAAAATTCGACGTCAAAGACCGCGTGCCATCGGCACTCCCAATATTCCAAATATATGGACACGTATTTAAAACATCTGAGGATAAGTGATCTAGGTAATGCTAACCAGTAGAATTTGGCCCTTTAGGTGTTCGTCCTGATAAGTTACTATTCAGCTGTGAATTATATATGAACAAGGTGCAACTAAATGTAAACTTCCCAAATTGGGATATATTTTCTAGCTCCCCGCCACAATACACAGTTAAGGTCACGTGAAGTGCTAGTTAAACTGTTATAGTACGTTGTAACTACTTCTAATTAACTTCAGGTAACGTACTGTAACTAAAACTATACAACTACCTGCATAGAAACATTGTTATTACTACTACCCTAAAATTCAATAATATAACGAAATATGTTTATACACTCCTAATATTTAATACATCCAGATTCGAGTATAGTCGTAACATTTATAGTGTGTCCTATGTTCTGTAAATAAGAATACTTTAAAATAGAAAGTCTTTAATTTATAAAAAAATGTAAATTTTGTTTATTTTATTTTTTAATTAGGTACTTAATAAGTATGGCTAAATCCCCAATATTTGATTGTTAGCTAAAGTAAATGAGTAAAGTTATTGTTCTAAAATAAAATAAGACTTTTGAACTAAGACAATGTTTTAATTATCCTGTATTACTTGTTTTATCTTAAAATAAAAAGGAAATTTAGTCGTAAAGTCGAAGTACATAAAATTGTTTGCTTGAGAGAAGACCCACCACGGTCTTCTAATAAAACTGGTGTAATTTGGTCTGTTGTCCTTTCTTTAAGGAATTGAAGGTAAACTAAAGCGTAACTATAAATTGTCACTTGAGGTGTACAAATTTATTTGTGGGAGTTCATGTCATGATGAGAGGGCCGTGGCCAGATCAAAGTAGACGTTACTGATTGGCCTACTACGAATGGACAGTCCAGGCCAGTGTGATTCAGCAATGAGTTTATGATGGATGCTTCCTTTTAGTTATCTATCCTACGACTACTGTTAATTAAAAATTTTTATTCTTGTCGCCAAACATATAGATGGTAAAAGAAGGGGTAAGAGATGTCTTATTTTACTAGGTAAAGTTAGTATTAATAAGCCCTCTCACGTAACCTGGTGCCAACGGCTTTAAGGTGATTTCTGAAGCACTACAACATACGATGGTTCTGATGTTTGGACAGGAGAGCTGCTTACAGGATCACTCGGCGGTCACCAATACTAGAAGCAGCCGTGCACGACGTTGCTTCACTCGGTTAGAGTAAGAATGCGCAGACAGCGATTTGATTCGAAATATCGTATACCGTGAAAATGTAGAATAAAATACACAGAGCGTGACGTGACTCTGTAAACATTTATTTTACAGTTTGGCGTTGTGTCGCGTCGCTGTCTATGTAGTTTTTACCTTATCTTGCGATAACGGCCGTTCCCACTACAATGTGTCATTGGCGATTAATGGGCCTTTGAGAGTAATAGTTGCCCATAATAGCATGAAATTCAAACATTTGGTTAAATAATAAATTTTCAAATACTATCCAAGCATTACTATGCGAAAGAAGAAGGGGTTTTGAATATACAAAGAGTGGAGATAATCTCTCACTTCCCAACATTCAGGGAATATCATTAAACTACTTAAAGTTGTTTTGTCTATTGGTGTAAGGCAAATCAAAAATGTTTTAACCAAGACCTATCTTTTAACCTATAAAATGAAAGAACAGACAATACCTGCTTATGTTTTGTATGTCGTAATGTGTCCATCCACCATTTTTATGGTTGAAGTATGTTGTTTTTGTATTGTATTCTTTTTTATTAATGTTTAATGGAAAAATCTGGTCGTAGGCGGGTTTTAATGTTTGTATATTGACGAGCTTCCATGTGGAAATATTTCTTAGCTGTCTTTCTATTTGACTATAATTTCTCTCTTGTAGGAAACGGAGCAAATACACAACATAATTCAAAGAAAATGGCATTTTTTGTTAAAACATAATATATTCGTTTAATGTCCTTTAGTTAAATAATGTATAACAATACAAGGTATAATGTTATGAATAAACTTACAATAATATAAATACAAATTTTTTAATGTACCATATTTTCTTTAGAGAGGATATAAGAGGGCTTTTGTACCTATATTAGATTTTGATTTTACGTTTCTTTATCAAAGGCATTATTTTATTCATATTAAAATGATAGGTATGAATTGCTTTCAACCCATCTCCCTCGTTGCGAAACATGAAATTGTAAAATTCTTATAAATAAACAATTTTAATATACAATGAACATTTAATAAAGCTTACGATTTAATTTTTACTATAAAAAATTCCTTTATTTTTAAGCTATGAATGAATCAAACAAATATGAAAATGTCAGTTTTTTACTATAAGCAACTGGGTAAAAGGATTTTAATGTTTGTAAATTTTAATTTAAATCAAGTTGTGTCACTTTAGGTTATACAAAGGTATTTCTAAAGTTGTTCGGGTACCATGGAAGTATATAAAAAAATTATTCAAAGTAAAAGTTGTTCGTATTTGTAATATAACTAAATATACTAATTATTTAGTAGTAATATTTCGAAAATATTGGATGGTATATAATTAAAACATGATTAGCAAAGTTATAATAACCATAAAAAATAAAACTGTAATTAAAAAGGTAATTAAAACAATAAACTGCGTTACAAATCCATATAATTGGTCGTTACCAACTTAAAAAGATCATTTATATGTATTATATTATTTGCATCTTCATCACTGATGTTTTGAATTATTTACAACAAATGCGACACCATAAAATGTTATATTGCAATATTTGCTTGAAATTATGAACTTGTACTAACATTTGTTATTTTTGTTTCAGGTAAAACTCTTTTATACCTTTCTTATCTGATGATCTTTGCGTAATGGGTAAGTTGATGACAGCATTACTAGTATAAGCAGTTCAGTAAAATAATAGGTAGAAGTACGAGATACATTATATGGGATGAGTCAGCTAAGGGGTCCTAAACGTATATTAGGAGAACGATTAGAGAAAAAATGCATCCCCTCTAAATCACATACAATGGATCTATGTAAAGAATTTTCATCAATGTGCTGAAATTGGAGGTCACCGGTAGAAGTCTAATTTTTTACACAATTTAAAAATAAAATAGTAAAACCCACTAATTCTTAATCTAAATTTTCGTGTAAAACGTATCTTTTTGTCTGTTTAATAGTGAAATGCAGTTTCAAAAGACGTTTAAAGTGAGGTTCCACACTATGTACTTATTCATAATTATTTTTCAGTTACGACCATTTGAACTGTTATTATAACCATTATTTTAAGGGTTACAGGAAATTTGCAAATCACGTGTATTTGATATGTTATTTTTAGGGGATATATTACTGATTATGCATTTGAAAACTGTATTACTTTATCTGTATTTGTAAATACTTATAGAAAATAATACACTTTTGAAACCTTAATTTTTGTTACGATTTAATCCATTTTATGAAACGGTTCAATATCGATTTAAAAATTTCACCAACACTTTTTTCTAAAAATCTTAAAGGCCACTTCCACGTGACAACGAGTTACGCCTGGAAATGTAGTAATTATAATCTGCAGTAATACTACCGGACAGCTTTTAATTTTTAACATTAAAAATAGTTTTTAACACCTTAAGGGTCTTAAAATTTCTCAAAAGCTGAAGGGAGATATTTGGGAGGATTCATTGACATTTTACATCGTAACACGGTTACCTTTTGTCATTAATATTTATAGATCAAAGTGAGAAATATAGATGTTAGAAAACTAAGTAACTTCAAAATTATACTTATATTTCAGATTGAACCTATTTGAATGAATGGAAAGACGACATTTCGGAAATCAACAAAGGTGAACAAATCGTTTTTCACCAATAGGAACTCTTTCTCTTGTAATTTACAGGGAAGAAAGTAATAAAGTATAAAGCCCCGGCACGGCGCCATCTGCCACGCGCAATCGCGACTCTCGCCCGCCAACATTGATTGGTCGTCTCACTAATATGTATCTAAACATAAATCTAATTACGTAAAAGACCATCTTAATAAGAAATTAACTTTTGTAGTTTAGAAGTTTACAGGAAATAAATACTTTAAAAATCAAAAATTCTTAAGTCCGCATTCATATTTGTATGTATTACATTGTTTATAAAAAGTTTTTAAAACGATTTGTACTTGTATTTTTATTTTGGGTGTGTGCAAAGCCTCAAAAAGATGTAGGACAGTTTTTATGGATTCACGTTACATTAATATGGGCTGAAAGTTAGTTAAGACCCAAAGGATTGCGTGCAAAATTTTTAGTAAAGTAATTGGAGGAGTAAAGAGCAAAAATATTGTTTGTCAGGAGCAGAAAATATTTTAAACAGTTAATTATGTTATTTATATTTTTCTGTTCTATAGTAAAACATTGTGTGAATTATAATTTTAATATATAAGCTGGTTAATAATAATTATTGTTTTCCATCATTCATTCACCGTTATATTTGTTTAGAAATGTTTGCACGATATTGTCCACCAAACAATTTACATAGAAATATTATATTGTTTATTCCAGTGACACCTATGTACGAATGCACACGGGCCATGAATTTGTTTTTAAAATTTATTTGAATATAGTTATTTTGAATTGAATTGAACACACGATAGATTCTAGTCCACCATCTTTAGTAACAATGGAAGAGTTGATACTTCTGAAGTGAAGTAAACATTGTTTTGTAAAAAGATGAAAACGTGTAGGTTATAGAAACGTAGTAATTGTTCATGAAACAAGAAACATTGTTCCTACATGCCACAATCTCCACAATGATGTCAATAGGCTCGGATTGTGTTGTTAGCCGCGTTTGATTGTCAGTCAGATTGTTGTCTGCACCTCTATGATGTTTGCAACAGGTCATTATTTGTTGCGGCAGAGCTTTTACGAGTATGAGGGATAATGGGTTTTGTGAAATATGTGACGTTAAATCTATATTAGGAGAGACGTGAACCACGTGATCATCCTGCACATGAATGCGGTACTTGAGTAGTAGTTTCCAGCACGCTAAGTCAAGCCAAGATGTTGTTGATAAGAAAATAAAGAGGTAAGTATCTAAGTTTCAAACAGAGCTACCCCGTCAGTAACAAATGTGCGGCAAAATTCTGTTTCTTTCTTATGTTTATTTGTTCTCTGTTTAAAGTTTGTTTCTGACAATGGAAGAGTTGTGAAGGAAAGAGGATATTTCGGACATTTGCCGGACAAAAGTAACTACACATAAAGTAACTATGGTACCTTCCTCTGGAGGATTTCAGGCGTCAAGTCTGCAGCAGCATTAAATTTCAGATTCTGCACGTAAGGTGAACTGGAGCTAAATTCAACATTCACATCTAAACAACCTTTCCCGCCATAGCTTAACACTGGCCAAGTGACCATGACTGACGTGCACGAGCCGAGCCTGTGTGACAGTTCTCCTAACTACTGCCACATATATTCTGTGCCGTGCAAACCGGCCGCCTGTGGCTAGGGCTGTCCAAACAGGGACATTCTAATTAGTGCAGTTGCAAACTCGGCGCCACAATACACAGTTTGCTGTTCAGATCACGTGACGTGTTTGTTATGTTGTTACCGTGTTCGACTGCCGCTCTAGTCACCACCGCTTTGGCTCGATTCGACTGCAGCGGAAACGATCGTTGTAGGCACGGTCAAACCTTCATTTACATTCGTAATTATTTAAATTTGTTCTTATTTTTCTCGATAAATATGTTTTATATTCAAGACATGCCCGTTCTTACAATTTAACTTTATAATATCAGTACTTTTATGGTAATAACACTACCGGCTCAGTCGGAATAAGTAGGTAGATTATGTGACAACTATAATGATAATTTATTCTCATAAGATTTACATGTACGGTATTTAGTATCTGGAATACAGTTCGAAACATAAAACATTGTAAATAAATAATAATTTAGGAAACGTTATACAAGAACACTTGCTTTTTCTCTTGCTTCATAAATAACAGTGTTGTGAATATTTTTTAATAATAGCCGCCTTATTGAAACGAAATGACGAACCAAGCAGACTAATTAATGAAGCTAGCCGATATATTCTTTAAAATCAATATTTGCACCAAATTTCAACTCGTCTTGGTCTTTTTTCAGTCAGTTTTAGTTTCCACAAATAGCGTTATATAGCATATACATATAACATTTAGGCTCGAGCGGTCATGTTCCGAGAAGTTATGCGAACCTTATGCATGAATAAGGACAATAGCAATAGGCTGATTTTCTATACATAATACATTTTTCCTAAGCTCTTGAGTGATATGTTTGTACGTGTTATCGAACTAATTATTTAATACGCTCTAGTTTTGGAATCCAGGGATGTTTGGGATTGGTTATGTGTAGGCTAATTATGTGTCAGATTGTTTACAACAAAATAATGGCATCTCCGTAAAATTAGATGTTGAATTAGGACAGGACATTCTGTAATCTGAGACCAAGGTGTGGGTGAACATGTAGGAGGGGGCTCTGTGACGTACAGTGAGCGAGTTAATAGAGCTTTATTGGAGTGAATGCTGGCTTGTGTTGAAATCACGTTCCAGGAAGACAATATCGGCCTTGCTGAACTGTACAGGCCGATGTGGAGTGCCATGTAATGTTACACGACGAGCTCGGCGCGAGACGGCTTCAACATCGAGAACACTCGACTATCGTTTTGCAGTCGAAACTCTTTATTACTTAGTTGACAATCACTTCAGTTATTGCCCACTCTTGCCTATATTACTGAACTGTACATGCCGATGTGGAGTGCAATGTAATGTTACACGACGAGCTCGGCGCGAGACGGCTTCAACATCGAGAACACTCGACTATCGTTTTGCAGTCGAAACTCTTTATTACTTAGTTGACAATCACTTCAGTTATTGCCCACTCTTGCCTATATTACTGAACTGTACATGCCGATGTGGAGTGCAATGTAATGTTACACGACGAGCTCGGCGCGAGACGGCTTCAACATCGAGAACACTCGACTATCGTTTTGCAGTCGAAACTCTTTATTACTTAGTTGACAATCACTTCAGTTATTGCCCACTCTTGCCTATATTACTGAACTGTACATGCCGATGTGGAGTGCCATGTAATGTTACACGACGAGCTCGGCGCGAGACGGCTTCAACATCGAGAACATTCGACTATCGTTTTGCAGTCGAAACTCTTTATTACTTAGTTGACAATCACTTCAGTTATAACCCACTCTTGCCTATATTACTGAACTGTACATGCCGATGTGGAGGGCAATGTAATGTTACACGACGAGCTCGGCGCGAGACGGCTTCAACATCGAGAACACTCGACTATCGTTTTGCAGTCGAAACTCTTTATTACTTAGTTGACAATCACTTCAGTTATTGCCCTCTCTTGCCTATATTACTGAACTGTACATGCCGATGTGGAGTGCAATGTAATGTTACATGACGAGCTCGGCGCGAGACGGCTTCAACATCGAGAACACTCGACTATCGTTTTGCAGTCGAAACTCTTTATTACTTAGTTGACAATCACTTCAGTTACTGTTCACTTTTGCCTTTATTGTTGAACTGAACAGTCCGATGTTGAGTGCAATGTTACGTAACACGACGGGTGCGGCGGGAGGCGGCTTCAACATCGAGAACACTCAATTATAGGTTCGCAGTCGAAACTCTTCAATCGAGAACAACTATCGGTTTGCAGTCGAAACTCTTTATTACTTAGTTGACAATCACTTCAGTTATAACCCACTCTTGCCTATATTACTGAACTGTACATGCCGATGTGGAGTGCAATGTAATGTTACACGACGAGCTCGGCGCGAGACGGCTTCAACATCGAGAACACTCGACTATCGTTTTGCAGTCGAAACTCTTTATTACTTAGTTGACAATCACTTCAGTTATTGCCCTCTCTTGCCTATATTACTGAACTGTACATGCCGATGTGGAGTGCAATGTAATGTTACACGACGAGCTCGGCGCGAGACGGCTTCAACATCGAGTACACTCGACTATCGTTTTGCAGTTGAAACTCTTTATTACTTAGTTGACAATCACTTCAGTTACTGTTCACTTTTGCCTTTATTGTTGAACTGAACAGTCCGATGTTGAGTGCAATGTTACGTAACACGACGGGTGCGGCGGGAGGCGGCTTCAACATCGAGAACTCTCAATTATAGGTTCGCAGTCGAAACTCTTCAATCGAGAACAACTATCGGTTTGCAGTCGAAACTCTTTATTACTTAGTTGACAATCACTTCAGTTACTGTTCACTTTTGCCTTTATTGTTGAACTGAACAGTCCGATGTTGAGTGCAATGTTACGTAACACGACGGGTGCGGCGGGAGGCGGCTTCAACGTCGAGAACACTCAATTATAGGTTCGCAGTCGAAACTCTTCAATCGAGAACAACTATCGGTTTGCAGTCGAAACTCTTTATTACTTAGTTGACAATCACTTCAGTTATTGCCCACTCTTGCCTATATTACTGAACTGTACATGCCGATGTGGAGTGCAATGTAATGTAACACGACGGGTGCGGCGCGTGGCGGTTTCAACATCGAGAACACTCAACTATCGGGTCGCAATCAAAACTCATCATCACTTAGTTGTCAATCACTTCAGTTATTGCTCACCCTTCCCCACTTTTCTCGACTGTATCGTAGCACTTTTAATAGGATCTCTTCCTTTTTTGTATTAACACTATTTTCTAGAGAATTATAGATTTTATTGAAGTATATCCCTGTTTTATTTATACACTAATTACAACAGAATGGACTAGCCTGTGTTTACGTGCATGTACAGGGTACTGAACATCTAGTTAAGGACGTTTTGGTTGGTAGAACAACATAAATATGACTCCTACAGGTATATAGAATCTAAAAATTATATTCTACTGACCTTATTAAAAAAAATATATTAATTTAAAAAAACAGAAGGTATTCCAACAATAAACTAAAATTAAGCTGTAAATTAGAGCCTAGTAAACTACTACTTTTGGGTACTTGTATAGGCACAGAATTAGTTATAAATATGTTTAATAACCATAATAATAAAATTGTGCCTTTTTTGTTGACTCACTTGTATAATAACTTTTCTCAAATCACTTTTTATACAATTCAAACTCGCATAACTGTACTTAAATGGGGCGAATAAAATGTTGTAATCTACCTCCAGTAATTTAAACTTTTGAAGCAGTCTATAGTATTTGCTAATACTTAGCAAGCTTTTAAGTAATAATTTTATATGAGTAAGTCTTCGCTCTAGTTTCTTTAAAAGAATTATTTAACTTGAGAGTTTTAATCAATTTAATTAGTGATACTGTATACATTAAAACTCATCAAAAAATCCATATTTATGCGGAGATAAAAATTTGCAATTTAGAAGAACACAACCACGTTTCTGGGAACGTTGGAGAAATATTTACGTAGTACTAATCGATCATTAATAAATTTGAGTCTTTACTTTTACTCTTTTTTGCTAGATTTGGAGGAATTTGAAATAGGCGGATATAAAAATGTTTAAATATATGAAGCGGTAATTTTATCTATAATTATATTTTTCCTAACTTTATAAACCTAATACCTACTGTCACACACATAAATAACAATCACCGTCAGACAACTAGATAAAGAGATCGAAAATCCAGATTGTGTGCTTAATACAGTACTAAATTTCTAGACTTCTGTACTATTTGATAAACCTAATACCTACTGTCACACACATAAATAACAATCACCTTCAGACAACTAGATAAAGAGATCGAAAATCCAGATTGTGTGCTTAATACAATACTAAATCTCTAGACTCCTGTACTATTTGATAAACCTAATACCTACTGTCACACACATAAATAACAATCACCTTCAGACAACTAGATAAAGAGATCGAAAATCCAGATTGTGTGCTTAATACAGTACTAAATCTCTAGACTCCTGTACTATTCTTGATATTTAATGTAAAATACTGTTAAGTTCAATGTATTATCCCAGGGGTTCTAATTTTCGTGTAAATGTAGTTGTTTTAACTAAATAATGTTTTGTGAATATTTATTCGGAATTGAATTTTATAAACTGTATATTAGAGTAAGATTTATTTTGTACTGTCACTTAAAATAATGTTTAATACTTGGCCTATATCACCCTGTATATGATGAGTTTCTCACGTTGTTGTTCCTATTGTGTATGAACAAACAAGCAAATACAGTAGGTAGATGATGCAGCTGATGATACAGCAATGTGTTGGTCTGTTACTTGCAGGCACGGCAGTACATCACTGCTTAATAGTGCAATATATTGCCACGTAGATATCTAACGTCATTTTGCGATGAGTGTAATTATTCATTCATTGGAACATGGCGTAATTACATTACAATAGGTAGATGATGCAGCTGATGATACAGCAATGTGTTGGTCTGTTACTTGCAGGCACGGCAGTACATCACTGCTTACTAGTGCAACATATTGCCACGTAGATATCTAACGTCATTTTGCGATGAGTGTAATTATTCATTCATTGGAACATGGCGTAATTACATTACGTGCAATCAATGGTCAATCTAAACTCAAATCAACTCAAAGAGGTTCCATTTAGAGGAGGTTGTTGAGGCCATTAGGTAATTATTCGATATTAGTTAAAACAATCCTGCAAATCTCAATGATCTATTAAAATGAAGGGAGGTAATTAATTAAGATGGACAATTATTGTGCATTTTATGTATATATAAGCAGCCTGATAATTTTATTTTTCCTTTCAAGCTTGTTAGAGTTAGTAAAATTAATAATGTTTACTAAGGAATTTTAATGAAATTGAGCACGTAGTTTTTCATTTTGTATAAAAAAATCACTGCTTGCTTGGATAAACCCTTTTTTTGGAACTATAAAAATGTTTAATAATAAAAAGTTGGTCCATTGTTTAAGCCTCAGTTTTGTTTAACAACTTCAATATTGTAAAATACCTGGCGAGGGTAATGTAAGGCTGAATTATTTTAGAGTTATATGTTCACCTTCTACAGTAATTGGATGATCAATAGTTGATTAGCGTAATGTAAGGACCAATTATTTCATATATATATATATATATATATATATATATATATATATATATATTCAGAGTGCGCAATGATAACAATAACAGAGCATGCTCAACTTCTACAGTAATTGGATGATAAATAGTTTACTGGCGTAAAGTAATGACCAAATATTCCAGATATATATATCGAGAGAGCGTGAATGATAACAGATGGAATGATAACAATCACAGAGCATGTTCAACTTCTACAGTAATTGGATGGCTCTCAGCCCTATTTCAGAAACATTTCGGATGTCTGTTTAAATTGACTTCTCTTTATCATCAAGCCCAGTTTTCCTCTGGTGTTCACATCCCTATTCGCCGTTTAATTGTTACTATATTTGCCATTACTCATGACGTATAGATGTGTTTAGCATTGTGGCGTTGGTATTTTACAATACAAAGGAAATATTAATGTAGGCTAGACAACCTTAAGAAATTCCCTTCTTGTTTTACAATTTAATTTTCAATGTATTAGTTTTAATTTAAAAATTACTAAAACTAAGTGTTTCTAAAGTTCTTAAATTTTGGGTACGAAGTAATAGGGATTGTTTATTTATTTTTAGAATGATTTCATATAATGAATGTGCATTTATTTATAGTTACAACATTCTTCATGACAATTACTTGGGGTGTATACAAATTCATATCTAAATTCTTTTGCTGGCGATAATGCAACGTTTACCTCATAAACTATGTTCTAAAGTACTGACTTATGTACATGATGGTTTATCTATTTTGAGAACATTCGTTAACCAAGACTTTATATGCAGTTTAACGAAGAAAAACGTACTCTTATTGGAGAAAAAAGAAAGTGTCTAGATTTAAAAATAATGTTTACATTATGGACTATTTTTAATATTGAATTATTCATAATCGGAGAGTAGACTACTTGCTTCTCAGACAAAGTGCCGAGTAAAATAGATTAGGATCCAGACTTGAAATATAATATGAGTACAGTTTTTTTGTTCAGGTACTCAATTAGAAACATGTATCACTACCTTACACACGATCTTGTACAGGACACATTAAATATTAAGGTTCTTATGTACTTATGTACTGTTCAATATTAATACAACAAGATACCAGTCGGCGTATTTTGTTATAAAACTAAGTAAAATCCTTACTATTAGAACATTTTAGAAATAAAGGGTTTAATTTGAATTTGTGAACCTGTTTGTGAACACAAGATCTGACATTTATTTAATGGAAAAAATAATTCGGTGTACAAAGAGTCTTACATGTTTTGAAGTACTTCTAAATATTTTTCAACTTATACACAAACATATCTCTACAACCCTTTACCTACACCAGAATAATAAACTAATTCTGAACGCTGTAAATAATATTTTCACAACTCCTTAAGTAATCAACAGCTGAGAACAACTAAAATTAGAAAATTCTGTAACTAGACCTGTCAGTTAGATGGACCCTGTCTTGAGACCTTTGTTCTTACAAAGATGAGGCCTTCATCTTTCTTGCCGAAATTCGTAAATTATGAAGTATAATTTGCGTACTTCTCATGCGTAATAGGTTTTTACTGGTTTCACTTACATGATTGGAATTCCACAAATCATTTAAGGGTTTTAAAACCAAATGTTTAACTCCATAGCTATGAGGCTATGTGAGCTTACCACTGTCTGATGAGTAAAAATAAAATATAATATTCATCTTTGATATATAGATGGCGTCCGTATCACGAATTTTCAATGCTGGATATTAGAGTCATATTGTTTCGGTTCGTGTGTTGCACGGTTTATTAACTTTGTTATTGTAAGAGATAAAAATTACAAAATTAATTTTTATATTGTATTCCAGTTTGGCAAAACCTACTGCTTATCAAAATTACCTTTTAAGGATCTGGAGTAAAACCAAAATATATTTTAACAGTTTTTAAATTTTATGATGAGCCCCACCCCCTTTTTGAGTTTTGAGGATTGGGGCTAGGGAAAACATTATATAGTTCCCGAGGAAATGTGCTCGTAGCGCAGTGTAGCTTGTACAGCGGTTATCGTAAGGTAAGTGAACCAAGCAACATCGAGCGTGGCTGCTGCTTGGATGGGTGACCGCTAAACAATCCTGTCCTTGCATGTAGTCTGCCTACTAGGATATTGGTGGTGGTTCGGAAGTCACCTCTAAACCGTTTACATCCCCAGGTTAGGTGTTAGAGAGGGCTTCCTAGCTATGAGTTCCCTTAGTAAAATAAGTCAATGGCATACCTGAAGTATTGGAAATAATATAAGTAGGAATGCCCAGTACAGACCGGTTTTCGAATTAACAACAAGGATCATGTTTGTTGATATTATTTCTGAAATTAATTGGTACCTTGTAGAATGAGTGTAGTTTGCAAGTTACGAATATGTGTTGAAAAGGGTGACATTTTAAGCGTATATTAACATGATTTGCAACATTTTGATGCGTATAAGCGAGCAGTAATAATCACGAATTGGATACCGTAAGCCTCCCAACTCCGTATTACTGCAGGATAAGTACAAAATGATTGAATGAGGAGTTCAGAGGATTGCAGTAACCGGCTTAGACAGCTCTCAAGCCACGGACAGCTTTCTGTGCCGTAATTTCACTACCCCGCACCGCCCTCCCCCCATTGGGCCACTCACATAATTTACGTTATACACTCTCTTTGAGTCATTAGTTTAATAATTCAATTTACAAAACATTAAAAATAAATATTATTATAACATTACGAGCAATCACTGTAAACTGAATTGACGGGTCAATACCTTGTGCCGTATTTACACTCATCTTTAAAGGATTATAAAAGTAGTGACACGTTAAAACAATTTTAGAAAATTTGTTAGAAATTGAAGACGTGGTGTCTTCCTCACAATGGTAGTATAAATTTCGTAAGTAATGGAAACACAGTCGTAATTTCATAATTATATTCACAGATTTAATTCCAAGTATCGTTTTTCTGGAGCCTTGGAATACATGACTTATTTAGAAAACCGTGGACTTTGTTGTTTTTTTGTTTGTTTAACACTAAATAGCATAAGGTGAAATTATGTTCTATATGCTGGAAATGTTAAGAAGCATTTGGAGGGAGGGAGATATCCGCTTTCTTTTAGTTTAATATTTGTAGGGATCAAACGATATTTATATGTGATGAATATACTGAAGAGAATAAACAAATTCACGTATGAATTTTCTTGTAGTTAATGTCAAATTGCATTATTCAACTGTGCGATTTGTACATACAAGTATGTTTTTACATGGTAAGACTTAAAAACTTGGTATGAACATTCTACAAGTGAATGGCAAAGTTAAGTTCGTTTTTGGGGGAAGTCGGACCAAGTAGGGCAGAGCTCCAGGGTCAAAACCTTTTCCTACACTACTAGGAATGGAAATTCTCTGTGATCATGTATACCCTGTATGCGGTTTCGTTGCGTCTTTGAAACAAGGGGGTTGGAGCCCTAGGGTTAAAATAATTTTATAAATAAATACGCTAGACGTTTTGTAGTTGGATACATTTAAGCTAAAATTGACATAAATGTTCTGTATAATAAGTATTGACCAAGGATAGCTCATAACAATCATGTTAAAGACTGAGAGGTCCCAAAGGCCAGGAAGCTACGTTGTCAGTGCAGGAAGCTGTGAGTTCCCGGAGTCTGAGAGGTTCCAATATCAAGGGCGCAAAGTCGAGAAAACGGGAGCTTAGAGTTTTTCAGAATGAGTTAAATATACATGTTTGTAGCATTTTACGTAGTTAACAAATCCATGTAGTTAAGTTACGAAGTTTCAATGCACCAGTGTTATGAGTTGCAACGGAAATGTACCCGAATCTTGTAGCCGATGAACCAAAAGATCATGTTTAATATCTAGCATTGTTTATTGAACCGAAAATATGTAGTTAATCCTAAGTTAATCATCTGTTCGTTGATATAAATTACGCCGGATATATAGATGTGTTAGAAAAAGTTGAGTTGAAGCCACTATTAAATCGGTTTAAATTCAGTTCCATTGTTTTGACAACTTTTCTATGGCACTTGGTGAATGAACTATTTTGAAGCAGGCTAGCGATACATTCTTGAGTAAGTTGCGTGACATCAATATGTGTAAACGAGAACAGTGTAGAACAGTTTAGTTACGTAAAAACTCAGTTTTTGAGGAATAAAGTAGATAAGTATGTTGAAGCAAACATTACATTATTAAGATGCAGTTGGTTTTAATTTCCATCACCATCGTAAACATTGCCTAGTGAATACACGACACCAGGAGAAGGACGTATAATGGTAGAAATCCATCGATGTTTTAGCGCATTAACTTTAGAGAGTAATTGAGTTGGGGGTTTGTGTTTTGATAGGCCACCACTGTACATGTATTGTTCATTCTGGCAACTCTGTTGAAACAGTCAGCTGGTCTGTGTGCGAGGTTGCGTTAACGCGTGATACTATTAATCGATACCTTAATTTCCAGATAGCGTTGCTGTCAAAACTCGGCACTTCCATTCAAGTATTTCTTGATGGGAAACAATGTTGCCTTCGGTAGATGACTGTCGTTGACTGTCTCGTTCTATTTTAGTTTAATAATCAAGATAAATAGTTGTTTTCTTTATCATATTTTTAGTACTACAAAACATTACGCTTAGAGTTTGATGATTAAAAAAACATTGAAGAACGAGATACCTTTCCATGCAGTTATTTTAAATACGAGAAGATCTTCCTATTGTCAAAAATATAACTTTTAATACCCTTTGCATAAAAAAATCACATACTATATACGCTTACAAAAATACTTATTAACGGTTATTTGTGAATTTATGTGTGGTTTAATTGCTTGCAATTTATTACGTGAATCAGGTATCAGAAAATCTTTTAACCAGGTCTTCAGAGTAGTCGCTGGGAATGAGGAGATTAACATGTTTTAATTATTAAAAATATAATTTTATTGAGTAATACTTCATTTAAAACCGGTGTTTTAAGTCATTATATACCATTATTTTGATGCAATTCCCTGACGTCATTCTCAAAAACGCTCTGTAAAGAATTCCATAGTACAATATTTCCACAAACATCCTGCTTTAAATGCCTATATTTTCTCGTGGAATGATAAAAAATGTGTATACTATTTTTCTCTCTTCAGAGAAGATAACTTCCAGGAATTTGACCCCAAACAAAACACAACCGAACTGAAAACTAATTTGAACCTTCTTAAGATGATGATGCACAATTATAATTGAATATAACAGTATTGATTTGATGGTATCCGATAATCATTTCGATTGTGCATTATTATCTCCAACAAAACAAAGGAAGTTTCTAGCTCTTAAGATATGACAGGAAATGTATGCTAAAAGAAGTTAGCTCTCTCTTGGAAAATATATGAGTAGACTTAAGCTTGATATTTGTAATAAAAAATACAAATAAACAAAAAATACTACATGGACAGATAGAGAGTGATATTTAATATATAAGGTTTTGTATAGGTAATTTTAGTAATTATTCCTTAAAAGTTCATTAAAAAAATTACAATATTATCAAAACTATTGAGAATATATTTTTATGTGGCATCTAAGTTGTTTTGCCCGCTCAGAGATTTCATCCAGCTCGTTATCTATAATAGAAATTGCTGTAACCTAGTTCGGTTGGCCGGTTATTGATCCTATTAAGCATCATTTCTGAGTTTTAATCTTTTATAGAATAGACTGATATTATAAAGTATATTTTTGACTTAATACTCTTACATAGATTATATGGAGGATTTCAAAGTGTTCACCTATACATTGAAGATTTATGTAGATGTCATAATAGCAAAATAACACTTGTTGTGTCAGCGATTTTTTAAAATTCGTCTGTATCATTAGCAGAGAGTACCTCAAAAACCAACATCCAAATATTTTAATACATATAATGTAAATACTTTAAATAGAGACACCAACTCAGCACTATTAGATTGATATTTTGTTAAAGATCAGTAAAAATACAATATGTTTTAATCCTCTTAATTTTCACAGTGGTTGTTGATGCCCCAAGGTAGTTCGAACTCGCTTCCTAACGGACAAGGAATAACGACGTAGAATTATTCAGCTTAAAGCTCGTAAATTGTTAAATATGTGGAATTGAAACATAACATCTTAGGTTTCATTTGCATAACATTTAAAACAATGTCAGTATTCATGACACGCTTGGTGACAATATACGCCTGTTCATATCATATTACCGATTAGCCTTGTATGGCTTCAATACAAACAACCTCTTAACTGTCTCACTGCGGCTTCTCTGTTACTAATCACCCATCCCACTGTTGCGCTTATAGAAATAATAGTTTATATGTAGTTTCTAGCTAATGGATGGTACATAAACAGTCTCTTACCTGTTTCACTGCGGTTTCTCTGTTACTAATCACTCATCCCTTCGCCACTGTTGCGCTTATAGAAATAATAGTTTATATGTAGTTTCTAGCTAATGGATGGTACATAAACAGCCTCTTACCTGTCTCACTGCGGCTTCTCTGTTACTAATCACTCATCCCTTCGCCACTGTTGCGCTTATAGAAATAATAGTTTATATGTAGTTTCTATCTAATCGATGGTACATAAACAGCATCTTACCTGGCTCATTGCGGCTTGACTGTTACTAAAGAGTTATTCCTTCGCCACTGTTGCGCTTATAGAAATAATAGTTGATATCTAATTTCTAGCGAATCTATTGTACATAAACAGCATCTTTCTAATCACTATTTCCATCACCATTAATGCACTTATACAAACAGTAGTTGATATCTAGTTTCTGGCTAATCTATTGTACATAAACAGCATCTTACCTGGCTCATTGCGGCTTGACTGTTACTAAAGAGTTATTCCTTCGCCACTGTTGCGCTTATAGAAACAAAGTTTATTTATAGTTACTAATCCATTAAAACAAACACCTACCTCTGTGTGAGCTTTCTTTTTAGCTACAATTGTGTCTTTTAATATTTAGTCAAATTAATATCAAACCATATGTATAATATTATTTGAATTAAAATGATGACGATGGCGCGCGCGCGCGCGCACACACACACACCACACACACACACACACACACACACACACACACACACACACACACACACACACACACACACACACACACACACACACACACACTTAAACGCATTCAGGCATACATTTTGTTTACAATTGCATTACCATTTGCACTCCTAACATCTAAATATGGGGATGGGAGTGTATTACTGATTATAAAAAACGGCATTGGAAAAGCTCCTCAACTGTGTAAAATACACTTGACACCAATGGATGTTTTGAACTAATTTTCAAAAGGTTCTGGTTTTTCATTTTTTATGCTATCATGAGGAAAACTGAATACCTTGAAACCAACTTTTGAAGGGAGTATTAAAGACTGCACTCTATGTTGTTGAGTTCTATAGTTATCTTCTCTAGTTTCATAAGAGTGAACATCTCTGCCCAAGTCTAATTACCCTTTCTAGTTTTTATTTATAATAGCTACCCCCAGGGTCTTATGCCATACTCCGGATGAGTATGGATAAAGCCAAAACAGGCTATTCTTAAGACCTCTAGGACGTAGAGTTGTGCTAGATTACGCAAGGCATAAATGCCTGCGTTAACTTTAAAGCAAATGCTGTCTATGTAATCGTTCCAAGTCAACCCCCCGTCAAGGTGTATTTCAGGAAACTTTCTGGCATTTTTTCGTAGTTATTTTGTTTTGTTCATTCACTTAATTATCATATCAGTTTGATGGGTGGTCTGATAGGAAATATATCGATTAAGTGGATAATAAACCATTTAAACGTCGGTAGTAGCAATGAAAAGAATGTATCATATTCCATGGTCCTTTTTATTTCGATTTTAGAAATAAGAATAAGCCTAAATTCATATCAGAAACTCCATATAACATTTTAGTACAATGACTGAATAGTTTACGCGTGAAATTAAAACAAACAAACAACGTCATCTTTGCATTTATAATACATTTATTACTAGGATTAGGATAATAATGAGGGTAGGGTGAAAATGTAATACATTAAGATGTTGCAACTATTTAAACTGGTATTCCATTATAATAATGTATGTTTTGTTTTAGGTATGTCTTTCATGTTGGTGGGGTGGTTAATCCTTCTTCCCGGTGTGTATTCATTATTAATATTACAAATAACATAGATTTGCATTAACAAATTACATGTAAATTAATTTATATTTTACTGGTTGGTTTATTTACTATAAAATAAATTTGAAAATACTTTTCTCCAATAGAATTAACAATTTATTTTAAAACGTCCACGCATAATGAATGCATTTTTTAAATGTCACTGATTAATAATTTAATACGTTTAACATATTTCTTTCAAATTGTTCTCTCGACTTGACGGAATACGTAACTACATCTTTGCTCGCATACTATTCTAACCTATCTTAGACTTATTTTTAAATAAAATGCTTTGTTACAAAATTAAATCTACAATCATTCTAACTATGTATGATTCGTTCGCAGTAATTCGTTCATGACAACCACTTAAGTTATTCGATTACTGTCTCTATCTTTAATATATACAATTTTATTTTGTACGTAGGGAATAAAAAAAATAAATGGATGTAACGTAGAACAAATGTCTTGCCTGAGTAGGAATTGATTAGGTCTAACTCCAACAACAGGTGGTATTTTATTCAGTTCGAAGCACGTATAAGTTTTGTATCCACCCATCCACTCAGCGTTATACCTGTCCTACACGCGACCAGCTCCACTCTTACTTTGGCAGTTGGCCGTCAACGCCATTTCTCCAAAGCACAGATCCACACATGTAGCGGCATCCACAAGCCAATTCGTAGGAATCCTATAAACATCAAACTAAAACATTTTCCAGTGCTATAAATCTTCGTAGCTTGGGGTTTCTTTTGCGCGGTTAATAGACACAGTATTTTAAGTATTTAAGAATGTCAACCGTTCATTTCACTCGCTTTTCTTAGTTTTCAAGACAATACAAAATACTAAACCTTGTAGTACAATTATATAGTTTCCCACTACTTATATCTCCTTATTACAAATATTTTCTTTTCTTTTCAGGAATGTTTGTTTTGGAGTAAAGCTGGTAACTGGAACTCATATTCAGCTGTGGCCTAATAGATTTTATTCGGTTAATTGAAAAGTTTTAAATACATTTGGGGCATTTTAAATTTTCAAGAAACGTCCCATGTTTGTCGTTGACCTTTGTTGACACTACATTCCATTGTGTGAATAGCAATTAAGTATGAAGAAATTAAATAGTGTTGTAATGTTAAGTATTGTACGTTCACGAAATTTCCTCAAATAAAAATATGAGAATTAAAAATTACAAATTCTAGATTTTGAAGTATATTGTGTTAAATCTTTTCTTATAATCCTTTATGGCAAGGTAGAAATTAAATTATTTAGTACAGTTTCTATTACGTCATTTAACGTATTTAACAGTGCATATTATAATTTTTTCTATTTACTAAATAATAATTTATTATCTAAATTAAATTCTGTAGAAAGTTTTCGTAGATTAACTGTTTTGGTTTTGTGTGGAAAGTTAGGAGGAAGCTTAGGAAAGTTTATCGTAAGATGTCATTACGTAATCACACAAAATACTTAAGTAGGGCTTAATATATTTGTAAAGTTTGCAGTTGTAAGCCTTGGTATATGTGTAAAGTTTGATTGCATACATATTATGATGTGTGGCGACTATTTGGGGTGGGGGGGAGGGGGCTGTCTTCTACACATCTCCTACTCACCCTGTCGTAATATTTGGATCAGGAGATGTATTCTGTATTGTCTTAGATGGTTTTTAATTAAAATGAATTATCATCTGAACCCTAGGTTTTCATATCAGATGTGCCATTGAGTATGAATGAATTAATCACTCTCAATTTTTAAATTAAATCAAATGGCCGAATCCAATGGTTCTGATTAGTTTAAATAAAATGGCTTAAATAATACCAAACTAAAAATTAAAGAATTGCATACTAATGTAATTATTTATAATCGCTACATCGAGGATTTACATTACACTCATAACTGATATTATATACTTAGTAAAGTTAAGTGAAATAATAACTAGTATGCAGGCCTAAAATTTCTCATTACGTGCAAATTTTGGTATTATTTAATTATAACAAAATTACAAAAACGATTCGCTGATTCACGAGCTGAGTTAAATTATTAACTATAGAAATAAAATATATTAGCCTTATAAAAGGTGCTTTACTGCTTTTTTTATATCTTCTTCATAACTTCTTTTATCTCTTTACAAGTCTGTGACAATTTCAGATTTCAGACGCTACACTAAAGCTAAATGTGGAATGGAGCTCCTATTCAACAATCGCAAATACTTCAGCCACCATATTTCAAAAATGAATAAGATTATTACCTAAATGTCAAAATCCCAACGGGATTATTTACGATCACGTTTGAAGAGATATTATAACTTAAAGTACATGGGTATAAATTAAAAATAAAAAATAATAAAAAAATGTTTGGACAAGTGTCTGACAACATGAATATAAAATTATATACTACTACGTTACTACTTAAATACAGACCTTCGTCTCCGAAGGTAGTGAAATAGACTTCTCCCCTCATTAAATTCTTCTACTGCTACGACAATAAATAAACGTCATATAGCATAGGTCGTATGTTACAAACGTTTGACCTTGAAGTTCAAACGGCTTTGTCCATGTGTTTGGCATCGGAGTTTGATGCGTACACGCATGAGATGGCATAGTAGAACGTTTGATGTTTGTTTGTATCACCATACTACATTTCTTAAATAGGTCGCAGTTCTGTTTTAATGAATATGTAAACATTGTCCGTCGTTGCTTTAATTCTCACCAGCGCGCTGTATTTAAAAGTATATCTAGTTTTTAGGAGCTAGATTTGACATTATAATATTGAACATAAATTATGTTCGTAATCAATGCTAAATCCTTATATAATTGTAATGTATTTTATTTTTGACATTTTATCGTAACGCCGGCCTCTTTGTTTACAGAAAAATAGTATCGATCCTCCAAAGGAACTTGTACTCATAAATTGTATTGTATTGAGTTAAATTAAAAGAAGTGCAGAGGTACTCAAGAGGTGTATTGCGTTCCCCTAATCCTGTTATAGTTGTTGTCTCCTCTAGGGTACTGATCAAATTGTTTCTTAAACCAAGTTTACTTATTTTATATTACTTAATAAAAGAAAGACACAATTATCCAATAATTTTATTTTTATTCACGAGGCCTTTCGACATGGCCATGTGGATAATTGTGTCTTTTCTTTTATCAAGTAATAGAAAATAGTGTTTTCTAATATGAAGAGCTCCTCCAACAATGCCAAGTTTCCTTAGATTATGTTGAACTTATAATACCCTGTCGAATCTCCAAAAACTCTTAACTTGTTCTCACCGGGTTCAATAAGTTTTTCAGCTGGATTTTCCAATTAAATTTAACAGTTTTCATATAGTTTTTAGGCAACCTTCTTAAAACTGTTGAATAAGAGTTACATTATTAACTTGTCGGAGGCGATGAATGTGAGGGGAGTGTAGTGAGCGGACTGTGAGGGTACGTACAAGTGACCCAGTGAAGCAGCTCCGCCCTGCGCCTCCTCTCAATGAACTTTGAGATCAATACCAGGTTCCCCGTGTTCATTCACAAAAACATTTACAGCAACGCTCTATGTGTTTGAGGCGCTAGCTGGCGTCCTGGCCAGACGGTCTCTGGAGACTCATAGCTAGGGGGTTTGTGGGGGGGTAGGGGGTAGGCGGGGAACATATTAACTTCGATTAGTTGCTGACTTTTCTTCACTGGAAGTATTTACTTTAAGGTTCTCTAGAGAATTCCTTGTTACCTGACGACCACAAAGAACAGTTCCTTTATTACTTCCAATAAAGTTCTTGATTGATACGTACTTATTTGTTAGAGTTTAATGTGCTTGTTTACAAAACGTTAAAATGTTTACGTAAAAATCGTGGTAGACCATATAAAGAAAGTCACATATTAAACACAAAACGGATAATTCATGCTTATTAAACGTTCACAAATAAAATGACGTGCAAGTGTTCAAAATGAAATTACAATGGTCTCCTGTGGTACATTTTTTCGAATGAACATAATGTACTCAAAGTTCATTTTGTTCTTTGTTATAATTTTATCCACAGATTTTCCCCAATCAGTCTCTCAATTTAACTGTAATGAACCGTATGCATTCACAAAAATTCAAATTTCTAATACATTGTAGATAGAGTTTTATTTATGTTTGCATGATAAATAAGTGTTAAATATAAAGTTATGTGTATATTCTCCATTAAAGATTATCTCAAAGTATACCCCATTATAGTTGAAACTGCAAAGTAAAAGTGTCTCCTAAGTTACATTTGTGCAAGTTTTAGGTCTCTAATGTTACTCATTTTATAATGTTCATCCTCTCCTGGAGGTTATATGTGTGCACAATAACAAATGAAATTTTTTATTAACGTACATTTGTGTGAAAGCGTAACGCCAGTGGTTTCCTTTTCACTTACACTATGTTTCTGAGTAATGATAAGGAACCTGGCCTAATGATTAGCACACATTGGCGTTATCTAAACTAATGTCTCCGAGTACAATAGAAGTTATTCTGATGTAAGTTATTTCCGTGAAAACACTAAAATCCGTTTACGTTGTGCAAATAAAAGACGCAGAGAAGTCTGCTGTGTCTGAAACTTTCAGGAGCTCTTTAGGTCTGTTGTTTGTATAAAGTACAAAGTTCTTTTATTCAAGTCATTCTTGACATCTCTAAAATATCAGAGAAAAACGGCATGTATTGAATTCCAAAGGATGAAACTTGTAGATGCCACTAAAAAAGCGTAATATAAGTAATAAGTTTTAC
Organism: Homalodisca vitripennis; assembly: GCF_021130785.1. NCBI lineage: Eukaryota > Metazoa > Arthropoda > Insecta > Hemiptera > Cicadellidae > Homalodisca > Homalodisca vitripennis. The sequence goes on along the minus strand of NC_060209.1, from coordinate 91,081,482 downwards.
GTATTAATATAACTTCTTACACCAGTAGCATATACGGATAAAATCCGTTTACATAGCGGTGGAATATTAATATAGCGGTGGAATATAATAATAGCGGTTATATAGTTCAATACGTAAACAGTGTTTATCAGAACATGCTATTATATAGGTACTGGTATAAGAAATACTACGCTTTTTGGTGCCATCATAAAATTGACACAGAGAACTTTACTTCAGTGGTATGAAGGTTAGACGAATTGCACATTGAAAACCTATCAATACTTGGACATTAACTAAATTAATTTTGTATTACAAGAATTTTGAAAAACGATATAATCAAAACAAAACGAATCAAAACACAACTTGCCTATGGTTCCACGTGGACACCTAATACCTCCTCCCGCTAATGGTGTAGCGTAGCTGGTACAACGGTTATCGAAAGATAACCGGATCAAGCAACGTCGAGCGTGGCTGCTGCTTGGATTGGTGACCGCTAAACGATCCTGTCCTTGCAAGCAGCCCGCCTGTCCGGCCATTGGTGGTGGTTCGGAAGTCACTTTTAAGCCGTTGGTCCCCAGGTTAAGTGTTAGAGGGGGCTTATTAGTCCTAACTTCTCCTGGTAAAATAAGAGTACTTTACTTTACTTTACCTCCAGTGAACCAGAATATATATATATATATATATATATATATATATATATATATATATATATATATATATATATATATATATATATATAGGAATGCAAAAATATAGGAAACTCAAAATCATATAACTTTTATCTATGGAACATTCTTTAAAAATGTCTTAAAGAAATTTATTGGCAAGTTAAAATTATTATAATAGGCGTACTTTGATCGCGTGTGAGATTGTTTTCAATACTATGAAATTAAATTAACTATTATGAATAGATTAAATCTTCAGCGTGGATCATTAATTGTATTCTAACGGTAAGTAGTATCTTTATAAAAACAAGGCCAAGCTCTTATCTCATTAGGACAGGCTAATGGAGAGTGTTCATACAGCCCTGCTCCTGAGCGAGTAGAGAGCAACTTGAGTCGAACAATCGGTGAGGTGAGGTCTACAGCAACACGATCTCGTGACGGCACTGACTCGACACAATTTCAGTCTGACACTTGAACATGTGTTTCTGTTCGCTACTGGGGTTGATATCTATGCGCCTGTTCATAATTTTATTCAGTGCAATATCAGTGCGTCCTTTCGTAACTGAGTTTGAGGTCTCATTGTTTGTTCGCAAATGAGGCTGAAGTTGAGAACATCAGAGACAATTTGTCCACAACTCAATCACTGAGCGTCCATTTACATTATTCACTTAAAGAGAGATAATTTCATAATTATCAGTTTCAGATTTCTTTCTAATCTCATTATAAGTAATTTATTGTGCACCTGTATTGTGTAACACATTCAGTTTATTTTCTAAGTAATTTTGTTTTTAAGGCTGATTCAGTAATATACTTTACCTTTTATACTCTGCATACCACATCAAAGTTCCTTTTGTACTGTGGTGTGTAGCAAATGTTGCACTTACATGTTATTGAAGGCGGGAGAATAATGACTGACAAAATGCAATAATGATAAAAAGTAAAATTTCTTCTTTTATCTTGGACGTCATAAATTTGCTACGTTTCCTAACGCAATGAGTTCTTCCAAACGGAAGAAGGACGTTTCGCCACACGCAAGGAGGTGAAGAGGACGCTACCGTTTTCGTCTCACTACCTCTCCTACGGCATTGCATGTGAATATACTCATCCTGAACACCAACAATTCCACCAGAATCTTGACCAACCGTGTTGAGGGATGTGAAGGATATCTAGTATTATTAGAGAAGATTTTATTCTGCATTTAGTGTGGAGATAGTTGGTTATGGTCAACATTAACTCGCGTAAGGTTATTTTTTCTGCATTTGTTTTGGAATATAATTCATATTTATCAATTAACACATATGATAGTCTGTTGTTACCATAACACATAGGGTAATGCTGTACATGCCACCGATGAACAAAATAAAAGTTTGTTATTTGATTTCTATTCAGTAGCTCAATATTAATTTTGGGAATTGTAACTACTAAATAATTACTAAGATTAAAAGTCATATTATTTATTTTATCAAACCTAATACACATGAGCTACACAGTTATGTTGCCATCATTCTAGCTTTTGAATATATAATTAAAACACACAAAAAGCACTACAAATTGGGACATTTTTAGATGGCTGCAGGAGATTACCGTAGATTTGAAAATCTCGTGGTGACGTAATGAAATAGTTCTTCAATTCGGTCTTTAATGTGACAGTTATCTATTAATATACATGGGAGGAGGGAAAATGTTAAGGTAAATCGATAAACGTAAGTCCTGAAGTCTGTTCTGTACAACCATCAAACACTTTCTTTTATTATTTATTATTAGACATAAATTAACTCAGAAAATGTAATTATTACTTTTAAAATGAAATGGGTTGCAAAGGTAGAAAATATAAATCTTTTACCTGCTTTGTCTTCGATCTTAATTTTTTACTTTCTTTTTATGTAGCAAGAGTTTGTAACGTACAAGTTGTTCAAAAATATAGTCTTGAACAACGGCCGGTGGGCTTTCTTTTTAACGCTAGAAAAGTGAAAAATATGAATATTCGGTTAATATAACTAAATTCGCGCTAAGACTAGGGGAACAGATTATTTACCAAATTGAATAAAACAATGTATTTAAAACTGTGCAGATTGATTTATAACATTCATTTTGGTAAATAAACAATAATTATTATTAGATAAGTAATTAAACTACTCGGGATTTAATCCCTCTGTACCATGAGTACTATAAGATACTATTGAGTATTTATGTAGATCATCTTGATTACTAAATAATTGTATTATTATAATATCATGAATTAGAATTCTACAAATATAGATAAATAGCCCAGTGCACAAAATTCTCTCAGTGGCAACACGGAAACCTTGAAAACTGTTTGGTACGAGATGAAATAGTTTGGAATAAATCCACGCAGGAAGATGAAAGAGTTACTTTCTGTGAAGCTGAGTCCAATTACAGTCATACAGTTTGCGCTTAATATTCAGTTGGCAGGCAGTCAGACCTCTGCTGCCAGGCAACTTTGAATGGACGTGATTCGGTGATAAGATATTCATAAACCGCCGCGCCCCTCCACCGTGCCGTGGCCGACCTCCGGTATTATATATTCATTTGTATCCAACCTAATTATTGTTAACTATATTCTATACACTTCTTGACTCAAATTTATTTTAATGTATTAGCCTCACAAGTGATGTGTTCCGAGCAAATACAAATGTCTTCCAAGGTGCTCTGAGAATTGTGTTAAACATTTGATCAGGCAGTTGATCTAACTAAAAACTTTATGTTGTCAAAATTTACGTACATATCCTGTATATGTAAAAATAAAGATTTAAATTATTTTTTAACATAGTTGTAAAGTATGTGCTACGTAATCGTTTAACCCGATAGTTCTTCAATGTGTAATATAAAAAAGACGAATACATTGGGACACATAACAAATTCCAAATCACTATATCCTTGATTTTAAATTTTATGTTGTTTAATGGAGGTTTTAATTTAACGTGACACTTTATGCTGCCTACGCTATTCTATAACCAAAAATATTCATATAGTTCTTACCGAAAGAGAATCACAGCCATAGTGCCATTAAATCATGTAAAACATTACGTGGTTTTATGAGCTAGACAGTTGCTCTCAGTACAGTAATGATAATGCAATTATTGGGGTTCCCAATGGATTCTTTAAAAAATAAAAACGTTGTAAGCATTGATTGTATATTTTCATTATTTTCAGAGATGTTGTGAGGTTGATTAAATCCTCCGGGAATTTAAGGGGTAGTTAGATGCATACCTGATATAAAATTGAAACTCAGAGTTCAGGAAATTATAGGGTTTGTTTGGGAAATGGGCTTTCTGGTCTACGAAACACCGTGCCACGGCCCATTAGCCGTTTTGTTG